>NW_024716703.1:16889527-16947027 GCF_018991925.1 Homarus americanus | reverse complement strand
TTGGATTCCAGTTGGGTTGGGTTGGGTTGGGTTGGTTGGGTTGGGTGCGTTAAGGTTGGGTTGGGTTGGGTTAGGTTAGGATAAGTTAGGTTTGGTGTGAGGTGAAGGCCCTGCCCACCCTCCTCCAGTTACTGTAAGACATCACCTACTTTAAGGCACCACCCACTACTTTAAACATCACCCTCCTAAAGACAACACCCTACCCAAAAAAGACATCACCCTACCCCAAAGACATCGCCCTACCTTAAGACATCACCTACCTAAAAACATTAACCTACCTTAGACATCACCCAGCCTAAAAGACATCACCCTACCTTAAGATATCACCCTACTTCAGACATCACCCAACCTAAAAGACATCACCCTGCCTTAGACATCACCCAACTTAAAAGACATCACCCTACCACCAGATATCACCCTACCTTAGGCCATCACCCAACCTAAAGACATCACCCTACCTTGAATATCTTACCTTAGGACATCACCCAACCTAAAGACATCACCCTACCTTAAGATATCACCCTACCCAAAACATCACCCAACCCCAAGACATCATTCCCTACTGTAAGACATCTCACCCAACCTAAAGACATCACCCTGCAACCAGACATCACTTTAACCCTAAAGACATCACCCTACATGGATATCACCCAACCTTAAGGCATCACCAACCTAAAGGCATCACCCTGCAGCAAAAGATATCCACCCCTTAAGACATCACCCTACCTAAAAAACTTTAACCTACCTTAAGACATCACCCTACCTTAAGATATCACCCTACCTTAAGACATCACCCAACCTAAAGACATCACCCTACCTTAAGATATCACCATACCCAAAAACATCACCCTACCCCAAAGACATCGCCCTACCTTAAGACATCACCCTACCTTAAGATATCACCCTACCTTAAGACATCACCCAACCTAAAGACATCACCCTACCTTAAGATATCACCATACCCAAAAACATCACCCTACCCCAAAGACATCGCCCTACCTTAAGACATCACCTTAAGACATCACCCTACCGACATCACCCTACCTTATGACATCACCCTACCTTAAGACATCACTCCTTTACAAAGACATCACCCTCCAAAGACATCACAGCATAACTCTACAGACATCCCCTACCTTAAGACATCACCCTACCTTAAGACATCACCCTACCTTAAACATACACCAAGACATCACCACCTTAAACATCACTCTACATAAAGACATCACCCTACTTTAAAGACATCACCCTACCTTAAGACATCACCCTAATTAAGACATCACCACCTACATTAAGACATCACCCTACCTTAAGACATCACCCTACCTTAAGACATTACCCTACCTAAGACATCACCCACAAGATATCACCCTAACGACATCACCCCTTAAGACATCACCTACCTACATCACCCTACCTTAGAGACATTACCCCTACCTTAAACATCACCCTACAACAAGACATCACCCTGCAGCAAGACATCACCCCTACCTTAAGACATCACCCCTACCTTAAGACATCACTACATTAAAGACATCACCCTACTTTAAGACATTACCCTACTAAGACATCACCCTACTTTGACATCACTCTACCCTAAGACATCACCTCAACTAAGACATCACCCTACCTTAAGACATCATCCTACCTTAATCAAGACATCACCCTACCTTAAGACATCACCCTACCTTAAGACATCACCCCTACCTTAGACATCACCTACCTAAGACATCCCTTAGACATCACCACAAACATCACCTACCAAGACATCCCTACCTTAAGACATCACCCCCAAGACATCCCTACCTTAGACATCACCTAAGACATCACCCTACCCAAAAACATCACCATACCTTAAGACATCACCCTACCTTAAGCCATCACCCTACCTTAAGCCATCACCCCTTATGACATCACTCTACCTTAAGACATCACCCCTCAAGCATCACCCTACCTTATGACATCACTCTCAAGACATCCCCTACCTTAGACATCACCCTACCTTATGACATCACTCTACCTGAAACATCACCCAACCTTAAACATCACCCTACCTTAAGACATTACCCTACCTTAAGACATCACCCTACAACAAGACATCACTCTACAGACATCACCCTACCTTAAGACGTTACCCTACCTTAGACATCCACTACCTTAAGACATTAGCCTACCTTAAGACATACCCTACCTTAAGACATTACCTTCACCTAAGACATCACCCTACCTTAAGACATCACTCTACCATAAGACATCACCCTACTAAGACATCACTCTACCATAAGACATCACCCTACTTTAAGACATCACCCTGCATTAAGACATCGCCCTACCTTAAGACATTACCTTACCTTAAGACATCACCCTACCTTAAGACATCAGCCTACCTTAAGACATCACCCTACCTTAAGACATCACTCACACTAAAAACCCTACCTTAAGACATTCCTACCTTAAGACATCAACCTACCTTAAGACATCACCCTACCTTAAGACATCACCCTACCCAAAGACATCACCCTACCTTAAGACATCACCCTACCTTAAGACATCACTCAACTTAAGACATCACCCTACCTAAACATTACCCTACCAAGACATAACCACAGACATCACCCTACGTTAAGACATCACCCTACCTTAAGACATCACTTACAGACATCACCCCACGTTAAGACATCACCCTACCTTAAGACATCACCCACTTACATTACTAAGACATCACCCTACCTTAAGACATCACCATAAGACATCACCCTACTTTAAGACATCACTCTACCTAAGACATCACCTACCTTAAGACATCACCCTACCTAAGCCATCACCCACCTTATGACATCACTCTACCTTAAGACATCACCCTACCTTAAGACATCACCCTACCTTATGACATCACTCTACCTGAAGACATCACCCAACCTTAAGACATCACCCTACCTTAAGACATCACCCTACCTTAAGACATCACCCTACCTTAAGACATCACTTACAGACATCACCCTACCTTCAGACGTTACCCTACCTTAAGACATCACCCTACCTTAAGACATTAGCTTACCTTAAGACATCACCCTACCTTAAGACATTACCTCAAGACATCACCCTACCTTAAGACATCACACTACCATAAGATCACCCTACTTTTAAGCCATCACCTACCATAAGACATCACCCTACTCTTAAGACATCACCCTACATTATCACCTACCTTAAGACATCACCCTACCTTAAGACATTAGCTTACATTAAGACATCACCCTACCTAGATCATCACCCTACATTAAGACATTAGCTTACATTAAGACATCAACCCTACCTTAAGACATTACCCTACCTTAAGACATCAACCTACCTTAAGACATTAGCTACCTTAAGACATCACCTTACCCAAAGACATCACCCTACCTTATGACATCACTCTACCTTAAGACATCACTAACTCTTAAGACATCACCCTACCCAAGACATTACCCTACCTTAAGACATAACTCTACAGACATCACCCTACTTAGACATCACCCTACCCAAGACATCACCCTACCTTAAGACATCACTCTACAGACATCACCCTACCTTAAGACATCACCCTACCTTAAGACATCACTCTAAGACATCACCCTACGTTAAGACATCACCCTACCTTAAGACATCACCCTACCTAAGACATTAGCTTACCTTAAGACATCACCATACCTTAAGACATCACTCTGCAAAGACATCACCTACTTTAAGACATCACTCTACCATAAGACATACCCCACTTTAAGACATCACCCCACATTAAGACATCACCCCTACCTTAAGACATCACCTACCTTAAGACATTAGCTTACCTTAAGACATCACCCGACCTAAGATATCACCCTACCCTAAGACATCACCCCTACCTAAGACATCACCCTACCTAAGACATCACCCTACCTTAAGACATCACCCTACCTAGGATCATCACCCTACCTAAGACATCACCCTACCTTAAGACATCACCTACCTTAAGACATCACCCTACATTAAGACATCACCCTACTTTAAGACATTACCCCTACCTTAAGACATCACCCCACTTATGACATCACTCTACCCTAAGACATCCTACCTTAAGACATCATCCTACCTTATGACATCACTCTACCTAAGACATCACCCTACCTGAAGACATCACCCTACCTTAAGACATCACCCTACCCTATGACATCACTTACCTGAAGACATCACCCTACCTTAAGACATCACCCTACCTATGAACACTCTACCTTAAGACATCAACCTACCTTAAGACACCTTCCTAAGACATTACCCTACCTTAAGACATCCCCTACCTTAAGACATCACCCTACCTTAAGACATCACCCTACCCAAAGATCACCCTACCTAGACATCACCCCTAATGTCACCCCTACCTTAAGCCATCACCC
Source organism: Homarus americanus (assembly GCF_018991925.1). Classification (NCBI taxonomy): domain Eukaryota; kingdom Metazoa; phylum Arthropoda; class Malacostraca; order Decapoda; family Nephropidae; genus Homarus; species Homarus americanus. Next base: position 16,942,612 of record NW_024716703.1, on the reverse strand, counting down.
TACCTTATGACATCACTCTACCTTAAGACATCACCCCACCAAGCCATCACCCTACCTTATGACATCACTCTACCTTACATCACCCTACCTAAGACATCACCCTACCTTAAGACATTACCCACCTTAAGACATCACCCTACCTAAGACATCACTCTACAGACATCACCCTACGTAAGACATCACCCTACCTTGACATCACCCTACCTATGACATCACTCTACCTGAAGACATCACCCAACCTTAAGACATCACCCTACCTTAAGACATTACCCTAAGACATCACCCTACCTTAGACATCACTCTACAGACATCACCCTACGTTAAGACATCACCCTACCTTGACATTAGCTTACCTTAGACAACCCTACCTTAAGACATTACCTTCCTTAAGACATCACCCCTACCTTAAGACATCACTCTACCTATAAGACATCACCCACTAAGACATCACTCCACCAAAAGACATCACCCTACTTTAAGACATCACCCCTACATTAAGACATCACCCTACCTTAAGACATCACCCTACCTTGAGACATTAGCTTACCTAAGACATCACCCTACCTTAAGACATCACCCTACCTAAGACATTAGCTTACATTAAGACATCACCCTACCTTAAGACACTCCTACCTTAAGACATCAACCTACCTTAAGACATTAGCTTACCTTAAGACATCACCTTACCCAAAGACATCACCCTACCTTATGACATCACTCTACCTTAAGACATCACCCAACTTTAAGACATCACCCTACCTTAAGACATTACCCTACCTTAAGACATCACTCTACAGACATCACCCTACGTTAAGACATCACCCTACCTTAAGACATCACCCTACCTTAAGACATTAGCTTACCTTAAGACATCACCATACCTTAAGACATCACTCTACCATAAGACATCACCCTACTTTAAGACATCACTCTACCATAAGACATCACCCTACTTAAGACATCACCCTAAATAAGACATCACCCTACCTTAAGACATCACCCTACCTTAAGACATTAGCTTACCTTAAGACATCACCCTACCTAAGATATCACCTACCCTAAGACATCACCCTACCTTAAGACATCACCCTACCTTAAGACATCACCCTACCTAAGACATTACCCCTACCTTAAGACATCACCCTACCTTAGGACATCACCCTACCTTAAGACATCACCCTACCTTAAAACATCACCCTACCTTAAGACATCTACCTTAAGCCACCATACGTGTCACAAACCCATATGAACAAAACATAAAATATCCTCATACCTCGAGCACATTACACAGTCATCACGCCCCTACGCTTTAAACTCTCACCCACAGAAGTGATAACCTCCCACGTCCGCCAACCTCCCACGTTCGCCAAACTCCCACGTCCACCAACCTCCCACGTCCGCCAAACTCCCACGTCCGCCAACCTCCGACGTACGCCAACCTCCCACGTCCGCCAACCTCCCACCGTCCGCCAACTCCCACGTCCGCCAACTGCAAGCCCACCAACCTCCCACGTCCGCCAACCTCCCACAGCCGCCAAACTTCCACGTCCGCCAACCTCCCACGTCCGCCAACCTCCAACGCCCGCCAACCTCCCACGCCCGCCTACCTCCACGTCCGTCGTTCTTTATAATAATCTCTCATCATTTCCTCACTATGTTCTACCATGATAAGTATTGTTCGGAATTATTATTGTTCATATCTGTGTCGCGTTTTCTTTAATAATTCTGTTCTGCCTGGAGTTGGTTTTATTATTAGCTCAGAGCGTTTTGTCATACCCCCACACATTACACTCTCACACGTTCCTCCTCACACCCACACATTACTCCGGACACCCACACGTTCATCCACACACCCACACGTTCCTCCACACACCCACACGTTCCTCTACACACCCACACGTTCCTCCACATTCACACGTTCCTCCACACACCACACGTTCCTCCACACACCCACACGTTCCTCGACATTCACACGTTCCTCCACACACCCACACGTTCCTCGACATTCACATTTCCTCCACACACCCACACGTTCCTCCACATTCACACGTTCCTCCACACATCCACACATCTTTCACACACCCACACGTTCGTCCACATTCACACGTTCCTCCACACACCCACGTTCCACCACACACTCACACGTTCTTCCACATTACCACGTTCTCCACATACCCACACACCTCCACACACACGTTCCTCCACACACACACCACGTTCCCTCCACACACCCACATCCTCCACACCCACACGTTCCTCCACATTCGACGTTCCTCCACACACCCACATGTTCTCAACACACTCACGTTCCTCCACATTCACACGTTCCTCCACACACCCACGTTCCTCCACACCACCCTCCACACCCACATGTCCACACCCCCACATTCATCTCCACACCCATCCTCCACACACCCACGCGTTCCTCCACATTCACACGTTCTCCACACACCCACACGTTCATCCACACACCCACATGTTCCTCCACACACCGCGTTCCTCCACATTCACACGTTCCTCCACATTCACACGTTCCTCCACACACCCACACGTTCTCCACACACCACACGTTCCTCCACATCCACACGTCCTCCACACACCACACGTTCCTCCACACACCCACATGTTCTTCCACACACCCACACGTTCCCTCCACACACCACGCGTTCCTCCTCCACACACACACGCTTTCCTCCACATTCACACGTTCCTCCACACACACCCCACACGTTCCCACACACCCAGCTCCTCCACCACCACGTTCCTCCACAACCCACGTTCTTCCACACACACACGTTCTTCCACACACCCACACGTTTCTCCACACACCACAGTTCTCCCCACACACTCACACGTTCCTCCACACACCCACACGTTACCTTTTCACTTCTAAAACAATTAATTTGAAACTTGTCAGCTTATACCATGCTGCAATAGACTTAGATAACGCCTCGGTACAAAGTTCACAGGTTCACGCCTTACTGATTGAAGTAAATAGTTTTGGATTCTGTATATTTTCCACCAAACTACCACAGTATGGGTTCTGGCCCCATAACTCAGCTGTACTCGCCCCAATATGATACAACGGATGAAGGATTTTAACAACCCTTCCGAGATAACAGGAGTAGCAGTGTTCATTTTGATATTCATTGGACTTTTTGGAGCGAGTACACTAGTTTCCTTAAGACCAGTTACAAAAACTGTTGTCCCATTCCTCTAACTTTCGTGACCTAAGAAACATACATTTAATGCATTAATATAAGAGAAGGACTTTCCTATTTAAGACACACACACACACACACACACACACACACACACACACTCTCTCTCTGAATAGGAATTATATTCTGTACAGCATATCTCTAAATATGTCTTAGAACCTGACAAACAAACTTTTAAAACTCACACATTTCTGTAATAACATTTAAAAACATGTATGCAAGGTGCCAACGTCATGATAATCTTTGTTAGGCCTGCGTTTAATCAGTCTTCATCCAATTCCAAGTCGCCTGCCAAGACTAGAGTTATCCTGGGTATACCGGCCACACTACTGATCCCGCAGTGATAAAAATCCATTAATCTTTTTTAAACTGTCCAGTCTTGTCAAACTTCGGTATGCCTGGCTTTCTATCTCTCATAAATATCCCATTCCATTGCTTCAGTGTCTTCCATCCACTTTATCTTCTTCAATCATATTCTCCTTTGACTTTTAATTTCCTAAAAAATTTGCTGAAGCATTTCATTATGATAGATTCCTCTCCTTCAACTCTTATATTTAAACTTGCTCTTCAAATTGTTGGCTCATTTGCATCTCGGGCCCAGACCGTCTTCGTGTGCTGTATTAAACATGAGGATCAAACCTCATCCTAAATTCTTCCCCAACTTTCAAAAAGGTTACATGTAGAAGCCACAGCCATGGGATAAAAATGTAAATGCACAAAATTGTGATTATTTCTATGTCTAGATAAACACAAGATGGAAGGGAAGAAACAAATACGAGAACCAGAACAGACTTAAGTGACGAGTTATACCTTACTGTATGTTCTGGGTGACCAAGGTATGTAATTATCTTAATATCACAGGTGGTTGAGGTACTAAACTGGTGTCCCAGGTGAGCGAAATACCTGATGATCTTGTTGTCGTAACTGGTTTAAGTACTTAATTACCCTAATGTCTTGACATGTTCTAAAATGTTTTCTGGGTGTATCGATAACATCTATAAACTACTTTATCTAATGAGTGTTTTACTGAAATGTCTAAACACATAAAAAATGGTGGTCACTTGAATATAAGGTCACCAGTTTAAGGTAGGAGGGGGGGGGGTCTTTTTAGTAAGTTGTTCGCTTTAGTAAGGTGGACTCAGGTAAAGTGAACGCTGTAGAGAGTTGGACGTTTTCAGCTGCTAACGTTAGTGCGGTAACTTGCATAAGCTGATATATTATGGCTGCTGAAGAGACATATAAGTCGTATGTGCGTGTGCGTGTGTGTGTGTGTGTGTGTGTGTGCGTGTTTGCGCGCGCGCAGGAGGGAATATGAGGAAATTACGAATAAGATGCGTGACAATTATGTATGAACGTGTAAACCACGTAGGAAAAGAAATTATTTTAGCACTTTCGTTTATTAAACACATCTTCCGAAGCAAATTACACATAGATACAGAGTCAGGGCTACATGTTCTCTGTTACACCCTGGAGATTAGAGACAGTTTGACGTGAGCTTAATGAAACTTGGCATCAAGACCCTCTGGACCGTGATGATGGTCTTGATAATTATAATATAGAGATGAACTATTACCACACTTTAAAGAGCTTACAAACTTACATATCATCTTAACGTTGAGCGCACCTGCCTAAAAAGTTGGTAGACAAATGAAATACTTAAAACGAAGACAGAAATAAGGCAAACATGCATATTTACCTGGAAGTAAACATACATACATACATATAACTAACACACACAACCACGGGCATTGCTACTACCGTGCTCTAATCAGTAATGGCAGGTTCCTATTATTAACTTGGTTTATATCCACATATCAAGAAGCGCTCAACACACTGACCCTCTAGGCTCTCTCTGATCATCACCACGACCTCATCTGCAAATTTGGTGAGAAGCTTCTGCACCATCCTCGACACCGGCTCCTACTACCACCCGAGATCCCTCGTCCGAGAATTGCTGTTCGACACCACAACCGCATCCAGCCCATACGAGCACGAACACCCCAGTCCCAACCATTGTAAAAATTATCAATAACTTGTAATCAACCAGTGTATTCACTCCCAGTCAATCTTACTTTTTGCACTGTCATTATGTTGAAATGCCCTGTAGTTTGAGCTTCTCCCCACCTAGTTATTATATATCGTATTTGTATCACTTATGTTACTTGTATATTATTTGTAAATCAAGAGACCCATTCCCCAATTATGTAACTGTATATTTTCAACCTTCCGGCTGCCATGCTCTTTCAATAAACCGTTAATTATTATTATTTTTATTATTATTATATTACCCAGTAAATTTATCTTTACCGACAATAACCCTGGTGAGGTAACAGCCAGGAACTACTGTACTAACACTGAACAAAGAGAGTCAGGTGGATGTGGAAACCTCACATAAAGGACACGATCTAGAGGCAGAGAATTTCCCAAACAAACGTTCCAGCCAGACATTTATATTCCACCCACGGCGCTGAGGCACGTGGGTCCAGCATCACGTACCACACACACTGAGGAGAAGAGAGATAAGTACACCTCCATCCTTCTTTTTTTTTTACTAGTGATATGTATACTAGTTGGCTGTCTCTACCACAATGGCTGAGGATATGGTAGTGTGTCTACTTTTCTTACTAGTTACCTAGGTAAGTGCAAGTGAGTTAGCAGACTACAGTATATTATGATGACACAGCTCGTTCTTAGTGAGTAACCAGAGTGAAAAACATGATACAATTTAGAAATGGTGGTGGCGGCGGTAGCTGTGAGGGTGGTGGTGGAAATGCAAGGGTGGTGATGGAGATGGTAGTGGAAGCTCTAGGGGTGGTGGTGGTGGAAGCTGTAGGGTGTGGTGGTGGTGGTGGAAGCTCTGGGGTGTGGTGGTGGTGGAAGCTCAGGGTGTGGTGGTGGTGGAAGCTCTAGGGGTGGTGGTAGTGGAGGCTCTAGGGGTGTGGTGGTGGTGGAAGCTCTAGGGTGGTGGTGGTGGAAGCTCTAGGGTGTGGTGGTAGTGGAGGCTCTAGGGGTGGTGGTGGTGGAAGCTCTAGGGTGTGGCAGTGGTGGGAGGCTCTAGGGGTAGTGGTGGTAGTGGAAGCTCTAGGGGTGGTGGTGGTGGAAGCTCTAGGGTGTGGTGGTGGTGGAAGCTCTAGGGTGTGGTGAGTGGAGGCCTCTAGGGGGTGGTGGTGGTGGAAGCTCTAGGGTGTGGTGGTAGTGGAGGCTCTAGGGTGGTGGTGGTGGTGGAAGCTCCAGGGGTGGTGGTGGAAGCTCTAGGGTGTGGTGGTAGTGGAGGCTCTAGGGGTGGTGGTGGTAGTGGAAGCTCTAGGGGTGGTGGTGGAAGCTCTAGGGTGTGGTGGTGTGGAGGCTCTAGGGGTGGTGGTTGTGGAAGCTCTAGGGGTGGTGGTGGAAGCTCTAGGGTGGTGGTGGTGGAAGCTCTAGGGTGGTGGTGGTAGTGGAGGCCTAGGGTGGTGGTGTGGTGGAAGCTCAGGGTGGTGGTGGTGGAAGCTCTAGGGTGTGGTGGTAGTGGAGGCTCTAGGGGTGGTGGTGGTAGTGGAAGCTCTGGGAGGGTGGTGGAAGCTCTAGGGTGTGGCAGTGGAGGCTCTAGGGGTGGTGGTTGTGGAGCCTCTATGGGTGGTGGTGGTGGTGGAAGCTCTAGGGGTGGTGGTTGTGGAAGCTCTAGGGTGGTGGTGGTATTGGAAGCTCTGGGGTGGTGGTGGAAGCTCTGGGGTGGTGGTGGTGGTGGAAGCTCTAGGGTGGTGGTGGTGAGTGGAAGCTCTAGGGTGGTGGTGTGTGGTAGTAGTGGAAGCTTAGGGGTGGTGGTGGTGGTGGTAGTAGTGGAAGCTCTAGGGATGGTGGTGGTAGTGGAAGCTCTGGGGTGGTGGTGGTGGTGGAAGCTCTAGGGGTGGTGGTGGTGGTGGAAGCTCTAGGGGTGGTGGTGGTGTAGTGGAAGCTCTAGGGGTGGTGGTGGTGGTGGTAGTGGAGCTCTAGGGTGGTGGTGGTGGTAGTAGTGGAAGCTCTAGGGGTGGTGGTGGTGGTAGTGGAGCTCTAGCGGTGGTGGTGGTGGTGGGTCCAGGGATGGTGGTGGTGTGTGAGTGGGAAGCTCTGGGGTGGTGGTGGTGGTAGTGGAAGCTCTAGGGGTGGTGGTGGTAGTGGAAGCTCTAGGGGTGGTGGTGGTGGTGGAAGCTCCAGGGGTGGTGGTGGTGGTAGTGGAAGCTCTGGGGTGGTGGTGGTGGTAGTAGTGGAGGCTCTGGGGGTGGTGGTGGTGGTAGTGGAAGCTCTAGCGGTGGGTGGTGGTGGTGGAGGCTCTGGGATGGTGGTGGTGGTAGTAGTGGAGCTCTGGGGTGGTGGTGGTGGTGGTAGTGGAGCTCTGGGGGTGGTGGTGGTAGGTGGAAGCTCTAGGGGTGGTGGTGGTGGTGGAAGCTCTGGGGTGGTGGTGGTGGTAGTAATGGAAGCTCTAGGGGTGGTGGTGGTAGTGGAAGCTCTAGGGGTGGTGGTGGTGGTAGTAGTGACTCTAGGGGTGGGTGGTGGTGGTGGTGAGTGGAAGCTCTGGGGGTGGTGGTGGTGGTGGTGGAGCTCTAGGGGTGGTGGTGGTGGTGGAAGCTCTAGGGGTGGTGGTGGTGGTAGTGGTGGAGCTCTAGGGGTGGTGGTGGTGGTGGTGGAAGCTCTAGGGGTGGTGGTGGTGAGTGGGCTCTAGGGGTGTTGGTGGTGGTAGTAGTGGAGCTCTGGGGGTGGTGGTGGTAGTGGAAGCTCTGGGGAGTGGTGGTGGTGGTGGTGGAAGCTCTGGGGGTGGTGGTGGTGGTAGTAGTGGAAGCTCTAGGGGTGGTGGAAGCTCTAGGGTGGTGGTGGTGAATAGTGGAAGCTCTGGGGTGGTGGTGGTGGTGGAAGCTCTGGGGTGGTGGTGGTGGTAGTGGAAGCTCTAAGGGTGGTGGAGATGTTGGTGGTGATGGTGGAAATTTGTGATTGTGGTGGTAGTGTAAGTGATCTGTCAAGGATGGTAGCAGTCTTGTATGAAAAAGAAGAAAAAGAACTGGGAAAAAAAGAGAACAGAGAGGAAGAGAGGTACGGAGAGAGAGAGAGAGAGAGAGAGAGAGGGTGGCTGATTAAAAAATCCCTCACGAGGAAACCCATTTTTGTCAGCGCTGAGAAGGGGTCAGTCTCCTTCACCTCTCTCTCTATTAAACACAAACATATTCCTTGACACCATATATAAAAAAACTCGACCCCATTCACCCCCCCACCCACCTAAATGATCAAGGGTCACAGTGAGGGTCAAGGGTCATGGTAAGGGTCAAGGTCATGGTGAGGTTCAAAGGTCATGATGAGGTTCAAAGGTCATTGTGAGGGTCAAGGGGTCAGCGAGGGTCAAAGGTCATGGTGAGGGTCAAGGTCACGATGAGGTCAAGGGTCATGGTGAGGTTCAAAGGTCATGGTAGGGTCAAAGGTCATGGTGAGCGTCAAAGGTCACGGTGGTCAAGGGTCATGGTGAGGTTCAAAGGTCATGGTGGTCAAGGGGTCACGGTGAGGGTCAAGGGTCATAGTAGGGTCAAGGGTCATGGTGAGGTTCAAAGGTCATGGTCAGGGTCAAGGGGTCATGGTGAGGTCAAGGGTCATGGTGAGGTCAAGGTGTAGTCAAGGATGACGGTGAGGTCAAGGGTCACGGTGTAGGTCAAGGATGTCGGTGAGGGTCAAGGGGAGGGCAGATATAAGAGGGTCACACTAACAAGATGAGATAAAGTGACCTCCACTCCCCGACCCCCTGATAGATGACAGTAACATTACCACTAACAAGACGGCCAATGAGGCTAGCGAGGTGAAGGACATCCACTACCACACCTCACAACACTTCCACACTGCCACACCTCACAAAGACTACCACACCTCAACACTACCACACCACCACCCTTGCAACACTACCACACCACAACACTACCACACCACACCACCACACCTCACAACACTAACACACCACCACACCTCACAACACTACCACACCACCACCCTTACAACACTACAACAACACGAGAAATTCAATGGTCGCTGGGCATTTTTTCCACAATGAGACTTCGTAAAAACCGCAATAGGACTCTCCAGCAATAACTTTGTAATTCTGAGTCTGCGTTTCCTTTGCTACCATATAACCAAAACTTACTCCGCCATATCCAGGATCATCTGTGAATACCTTAAGCCAGTCAGCATGAACAAGATCATGCTTAGGAAACATAGGATTTGTATTTACAGAACGAATAATTCAATTCGGTTTTCATCGATTCAACAAATTTTCATCTCAGGCGCCTTACAAAAGGGAACTGAAAAGAAATCCTAACCTAACAAATTGAATCCCAGTCAACTCCCATCAGTGGCACTGTTCAGGTACCTCTGGTGTCCCGCAAAATACCTCAGTTTTCCCTGTTAAAGAAAACGGTCTAGTCAATAAGATTAGATGGAAAACGTTTATACTTAAATCAACGCTTTAAACTCCACCCTGCTCTTCACATCGTAAATCCCTGGAGTCTGCAAAAATCCCTAAAACTGGAGAATGTTGCCGTATAAATATATTCTACCATCCAAATTATGAACATCGGTTATGTTATCATTTCCAGAGAAGAGAAGCCGATGTATAGATTTGTCAGCCATAAAGACCTAAACAATAATATGGTCTTCCTATCAGCTCTAGAATAAGGACATACTACTTTTTATGGATGTTTTGTGGTTTAGCTTCTTGGATTAGTCCCGTTTATGTTTACTAAGTGTGTCTCTTTGGTTGGCAAGTTTTAACATATGTGGTCATAGTTAATTTACGTACAGTCAATAGCTACCTAAGAGGTGTTGGGTGGAGGCTACAACAATATACTTCAGCGTACTGTAGTAAATATAACCTCTTCCTCCTCTTGCAGATTAACACTGAGGGTTAGAGAAAATTTCCATAAATTCCTTCATACTAAAAGATTAATTATATATCTCATTAAAAGTATCAAGGAGAGAGACTTATTTTTTCTTTAGACTCCTTACAATATCTAATGACACTGCTAATGAAAACTTTTAATGAAACATGTGAGCTGCGGCAGAAGGTCACCCTCTTCAGCACCTTCATCATTAAACAGAACAATAAGGGTCCTCCTCCAGAATATTTACCAACCAAGTTCTTTATTCTGGCCTTGGCCTTTTATATGTTTAAGATCAAAGTTGATAACTTCCACATCACCCAGTATGTCACCTTACCATCCTTAAGCACTTTTCTCTTAATCTCTGATATTCTTTTTAATGAATCAATCTATTAACTAAAATAAATTTCTTCAATAAGCTGACCAACTGATCTTTCGATGCTTCCTGTATGACGAGACCCACCTGACCCGCATGTTCCAGTATGAATATAATGGTAGGTCAGGCTGCCATCATAAACACTGATAGCAAATGTAAATTAATGTCGGGAGGTATCGCTTACTCTGGAGAAGGAACACCCGAACTGTGTCCCTTGAGGGAGCATCTGATTCACTCTCCTTAGCAAAACTAGAAATATGCTGCCTGAGGGGAGCACCTGAGTAATTCTCCTCAAAGGAAGCGCCTGAATGATGTTCTCCGAGGGGGAGCCACAATAAGATATCCCCAGTCTGATGAACACCACCTCCTGCCAGCGAGGTGAGTTGCAGGGTTATGAGGAGGCAGTCTTACTCCGTCCTCCTAACGGAGCTGCACTCATCTTATCAAACGGATATATATTCTAATATCCTTCCCTATCTGTAGACTAGATGGTTGTGCTCCTCTCATGAAGACGGTGATGACCTTGGCTCCAACCATACAAAGGACTTTTTGGGGTAAAAAGGTTAATTTGATGGTCTGGCGTCTGTAAACATTATGTAATCTCTCTCTCTCTCTCTCTCTCTCTCTCTCTCTCTCTCTCTCTCTCTCTCTCTTAGTTTAACATCTGATGGTATCTGAGCGTGTTAACTGGGCGTTAAATTCTTTTCCGCATACCATAAACTCGACGTCAATACTCTCAATGGCATTTTTTTTACATCTATCACAATGTACAAGTAGAAGAATCGAACACATTTGGTAACTTCAAAATTAAATATATATATATCCTCGACAGGTAAGCCAAAAATATTAACAGGAAAATTGGTTCGAAAGACATCACGGATCTGTCTCCCAGTGCATGAAAGTCTACTTCCACTGGTAAACAACACACACTATCTCTCTCTCTACCATTAAACAACACACACTATCTCTCTACCACCCAACAACACACACTATATCTCTACCATCCAACAACACACACTATCTCTCTACCATCCAACAACACACACTATCTCTACCACCAACAACACACACTATCTCTCTACCATCCAACAACACACACTATATCTCTACCACCTACAACACACACACCTCTCTCTCCACCACCCAACAACACTATCTCTCTACCATCCAACAACACACACTATCTCTCTACCACCCTACAACACCTATCTCTACCACCCCAACAACACACTATCTCTCTACCACCCAACAACACACACACTATCTCTCTCTACCACCCAACAACACACACTATCTCTCTACCATCCACAACACACTATCTCTCTACCATCCAACAACACACTATCCTCTCTACCCAACAACACACTATCTCTCTACCATCCAACAACACACACTATCTCTCTACCATCAACAACACACACTATCTCTCTACCATCCAACAACACACACTATCCTCTCTACCATCCAACAACACACACACTATCTCTCTACCATCCAACAACACACACTATCTCTCTACCATCCAACAACACACTATCTCCTACCATCCAACAACACACACTACTCTCTCTCTACCACCCAACAACACACACTATCTCTCTACCATCAACAACACACACTATCTCTCTACCATCCAACAACACACACTATCTCTCTACCATCCAACAACACACACTATCTCTCTACCACCCAACAACACACACTATCTCTCTACCACCCAACAACACACACTATCTCTCTACCATCCAACAACACACTATCTCTCCACCCCAACACACCTATCTCTCTACCATCCAACAACACACACTATCTCTCTACCATCCAACAACACACTATCTCTCTACCATCCAACAACACACACTATCTCTCTACCACCCAACAACACACACTGTCTCTCTCTCTACCATCCAACAACACACACTATCTCTCTACCACCCAACAACACACACTATCTCTCTCTACCATCCAGCAACACACACTATCTCTCTACCACCCAACAACACACACCATCTCTCTACCACCCAACACACACACTATCCTACCCCAACAACACACACATCTCTCTCTACCACCCAACAACACACACACTATCTCTCTTCCATCCAACAACACACACTATCTCTCTCTACCACCCAACAACATACTATCTCTCTACCACCCCAAACAACACACACTATCTCTCTACCATCCAACAACACACACTATCTCTCTACCACCCAACAACACACACTCTCTCTCCACCCAACAACACACACACTATCTCTCTACCATCCAACACAGAACTATCTCTCTCTACCATCAACACACACTATCTCTACCATCCAACAACACACACTATCTCTCTACCATTCAACAACACACACCTCTCTCTCTACCACCCAACAACACACACTATCTCTCTACCACCCAACAACACACTATCTCTCTACCATCCAACAACACACACTATCTCTCTACCATCAACAACACACACTATCTCTCTTAACCCACAACACACACACTATATCTCTACCATCCAACAACACACATTATCTCACACGCTATCTCTCTACCATCCAACACACACTATCTCTCTACCATCAACAACACACACTATCTCTCTCTACCATCCAACAACACACACTTCTCTCTCTCTACCACCCAACAACACACACTATCTCTCTACCCAACAACACACACTATCTCTCTACCATCCAACAACACACACACCTCTCTCTCCACAACAACACACTATCTCTCTCTACCACCCAACAACACACACTATCTCTCTACCACCCAACAACACACACTATCTCTCTACCATCCAACAACACACACTATCTCTCTACCACAACAACACACACTATCTCTCTCTCTACCATCCAACACACTCTCTCTCTACCATCAACACACACTATCTATCTACCACCTAACAACACACACTATCTCTCTACCACCTAACAACACACACTATCTCTCTACCACCTAACAACACACACACTATCTCTCTACCACCCAACACACACTATATCTCTACCATCCAAACACACTATCTCTCTCCACCCAACAACACACACTATCTCTCTATCAACAACACACACCATCTCGACCATCCAACAACACACACTATCTCTCTCTACCACCCAACAACATATCTCTCTACCATCCAACAACACACACTATCTCTCTCTCTACCACCCAACAACATACACTATCTCTCTACCCCAACAACACACACTATCTCTCTACCATCCAACAACACACACTATCTCTCTACCACCCAACAACACACACTATCTCTCTACCACCCAACAACACACACTATCTCTCTATCCAACACACAATATCTCTCTACCCAACACCAACAACACACTATCTCTCTACCATCAACAACACCTATCTCTACCATCCAACAACACACACTATCTCTCTCTTAACCACACAACACACACTATCTCTCTACCATCCAACAACACACTATCTCTCTCTACACCCCAACAACACACACTATCTCTCTACCACCCAACAACACACACACTATCTCTCTACCACCCAACAACACACACTATCTCTCTACCATCCAACAACACACTATCTCTCTACCATCCAACAACACACACTATCTCTCTCTCTACCATCCAACAACACACACTATCTCTCTACCATCCAACAACACACACTATCTATCTACCACCTAACAACACACACTATCTCTCTACCACCCACAACACACACTATCTCTCTACCACCCCAACAACACACACTATCTCTCTCCATCCAACAACACACACTATCTCTCTACCATCCAACAACACACACTATCTCTCTACCATCCAACAACACACACTATCTCTCTACCATCAACAACACAATCTCTCTCTCTACCACCCAACAACACACACTATCTCTCTACCATCCAACAACACACACACTATCTCTCTACCATCCAACAACACACTATCTCTCTACCATCCCAACACACTCTCTCTACCACCCAACAACACACTATCTCTCTCTCTACCACCCAACAACACACACTATCTCTCTACCATCCAACAACACACACTATCTCTACCACCCAACAACACTATCTCTCTACCATCCAACAACACACACTATCTCTCTCTACCACCAACAACCACACTATCTCTCACCATCAACACACACTATCTCTCTACCACCCAACAACACACACTATCTCTCTACCACCCAACAACACACACTATCTCTCTCTACCATCCAACAACACACTTATCTCTACCATCCAACAACACACACTATCTCTCTACCATTCAACAACACACTATCTCTCTCTCTACCATCCAACAACACACATATCTCTCTCTCTACCACCCAACAACACACATTATCTCTCTACCATCCAACAACGCACACCTCTCTCTCTCTACCAGCCAACAACACACACTATCTCTCTCTACACCACCCAACAACACACTATCTCTCTCCCACCCAACACACACACTATCTCTCTACCATCCAACAACACACACTATCTCTCTACCACCCAACAACACACACTATCTCTCTACCATCCAACAACACTATCTCTCTCTACCACCCAACAACACACACTATCTCTCTACCATCCAACAACACACACTATCTCTCTCTCTACCATCCAACAACACACACTATCTCTCTACCATCCAACAACACACACTATCTCTCTCTCTACCAGCCAACAACACACACTATCTCTCTACCACCCAACAACACACACTATCTCTCCCTACCCCAACAACACACTATCTCTCTACCACCCAACAACACACACTATCTCTCTCCACCATCCAACAACACACACTATCTCTCTACCATCCCAACACACACTATCTCTCTACCATCCAACAACACACACTATCTCTCTACCACCCAACAACACACACTATCTCTCTCTCTACCACCCAACAACACACACTATCTCTCTACCATCCAACAACACACACTATCTCTCTCTCTACCACACAACACACACTATGTCTCTACCATCCAACAACACACACTATCTCTCTCTCTACCACTTAACAACACACACTATCTCTCTACCACCCAACAACACACTCTCTCTCTCTCTCTCGTTCTGCCGCCCAAACACACACACTCTCTCTCTACCTCCCAACAACACTCTCTCTCTCTCACTCTCTCTCTCTCTCTCTCTCTCTGTCTCTCTCTCTGCAGCCCAACAACACACACTATCTCTCAGCACAAGGAGATAAAAGCAGGGTAAGAGACACAACACACCTAACAAGATGTGGAGCAGCTCTACCTCAACCACAAGAATTAATGTTCAAGTACGAGAAAAAAGAGAAGATAAAAAATACGATAAAAAAGGTAAATGGAAAAAAAGCAAAATGAAAAATGCAAGAGAAAGGGACAAAATGAAAAAAAAATGAAAAAAAAGTAATAGCAAAAGCAAAAAGATGAAATAATAAGAGAATAAAATTGAGGGAAAAAAGACGGGATTAAAACGATACACAGCGACGAGGAAACAATTAAACTTGGAAAAAAAGTTCATGACAAAAACTAGGAAACTCACTTGCCAAAAAAAAGGTAACTTAGATAAAACTGGAGGACAAATATAAAAATAAATAAACAATAGTAGAGAAACAAAGGAAAAAATAAGCGACAAAGAATGACAACACAATAAGGGAATAAACGAGGAATATGAGAGAAATTTCGTGAAATATATATATATATATATATATATATATATATATATATATATATATATATATATATATATATATATATATATATATATATATATATATATATATATATATATATATATATATATATGCTATAACTACAAGGAAAGAAGAAAAGAAGTTCAGGCTTTCGTGTAATTCACATCTTCAGGGGTGAGTACAGACTAGAGAGAGAAATACAAATCAAGGTGTATATATACAGAGGAGGGTGAGACCAGGTCCACAATGGTCAGGTATTAGGTAATGACCCTACTAATCTTTAAATAGCACACAACGGTTGGTGGTCAGGTCAGATGGTCAGGTGACCCGGCCTTCTCACATGGTCACAAATCTTCTTAATTACAAAATTGTCCAGCTTGTACATGCCGTTACTCAAATTCATGTTGAATGCTTCGGTATGTTTAATAAGACTAGATTCTATGATGTTCCTACTATCAATTGAATTACATGGTAATATTGATAATGCCTCCTCAATACGAACCAAAACGTAGAGACACGACTTATCCCACAGGGAATACTTAAACATATCTACAACACTATCCCTGCACAGTATACGTTCTGGGGCCAGTGTCTTTGTTTTATTATCGTCGTTTATATTCCAGACACAACTGAAGTCTTACATTGTTCTTTGTATATATGGGAAGTTCTAGTTAATACACAGACTACATAATATAGATATTGATAACGAGCAATAAAAGTATACTAGAAAAAACAGGAATGTAACAGGTGACAATGGTGCTGGAGGTAACAGGTGACAATGATGCTGGAGGTGAATGGTGACAATGGTGCTGGAGGTGAATGGTGACAATGGTGCTGGAGGTGAATGGTGACAATGGTGCTGGAGGTGACAGATGACAATGGTGATGGAGGTGAATGGTGACAATGGTGCTGGAGGTGACAGATGACAATGGTGATGGAGGTGAATGGTGACAATGGTGCTGGAGGTGACAGATGACAATGATGCTGGAGGTGAATGGTGACAATGGTGCTGGAGGTGAATGGTGACAATGGTGCTGGAGGTGACAGATGACAATGGTGATGGAGGTGAATGGTGACAATGGTGCTGGAGGTGAATGGTGACAATAGTGATGGAGGTGAATGGTGACAATGGTGCTGGAGGTGACAGATGACAAAAGGTGATGAAATTGAATCAACAATGGTGCTAGGTGACGAATGACAATGGTGATGGAGGTGAATGGTGACAATGAACTGGAGGTGACAGGTGACAATAGTGATGGAGGTGAAAGGTGACAATGGTGCTTGAGGCAGATAAGCCAGCAATAGTGAAGTGGAGGTGAATGGTGACAATGGTGCTGGAGGTGACAGATGACAATGATGATGGGTGAATGGTGACAATGAACTGGAGGTGACGGATAGTAATGGTGATGGAGGTGAATGGTGAAACAATGGTGCTGGAGGCGGTGACAATAGTGATGGGTGAAGGTGACAATAATTGCTGGAGGTGACAGATGACAATGGTGCTGGAGGTGACAGATGACAATGGTGATGGAGGTGAATGGTGACAATGGTGCTGGAGGTAACAGGTGACAATGGTGCTGGAAGTGAGAGGTGATAATAGTGCCGGAGGTGACAGGTGACAATGGTGCTGGAGGTGATAGGTGACAATGGTACTGGAAGTGACAGGTGACAATGGTGCTGGAGGTGATAGGTGACAATGGTACTGGAAGTGACAGGTGACAATGGCGCTGAAAGTAACAGGTAACAACGGTATTGAAAGTGACAGGTGACAACGGTATTGGAAGTGACAGATGACAATGGTACTGGATATGACAGGTGACAACGGTATTGGAAGTTACAGGTGACATTGGTGCTGGAAGTGACAGGTGACAAAAGTATGGGAAGTGACAGGTGACAACGGTATTGGAAGTGACAGGTGACAATGATCCTGGAATTAACAGGTGACAATGGTGCTGGAGTTGACAAGTGACAATGGTGCTGGAAGTGACAGGTGACAATGGAGCAGGATGTTGACAGGTGGCAATGATCCTGGAAGTGACAGGTGACAATGGTGCTGGAGTTGACAAGTGACAATGGTGCAGGAAGTGAAAGGTGACAATGGTGCTGGAAGTGACAGGTGACAGTATTGGAGGTGACAGGTGACAATGATCCCTGGAATTAACAGGTGACAATGGTGCTGGAGTTGACAAGTGACAATGGTGCTGGAATTGACAGATGACAATGGTGCTTTGAGTAAGTGACAATGATGCTGAAGTGACGGGGTAATGGTGCTGGAAGTGACAGGTGACAATGGGCAGGATGGTGACGGGTGGCAATGATCTGGAAGTGACGGTGACAATGGTGCTGGAGTTGACGAAGTGACGTGGTGCGGGAAGTGAAAGGTGACAATGGTGCTGGAAGTGATGGTGATGAATTGAAGGCGGCAGGTGACAGTGGTGCAGGAAGTGAGTAACAATGGTGCTGGAAGTGACGGGTGACAGAGATATTGGAATTGACAGATGACAATGGTGCTGGAAGTAACAGGTGACAATGATGCTAGGAAGTGACAGGTGACAATGGTGCTGGAAGTGACGGGTGACAGCCTGGAGCAGGATGGTGACAGGTGGCAATAGTCTAGGAAGTGACAGGTGACAATGAACAGGTTGACCGTGACAATGGTGCAGGAAGTGAAGGTGACAATGGAGCAGGATGGTGACAGGTGGCTGGTGACAATGGTGCTGGAGTTGACAAGTGACAATGGTGCTGGAAGTGACAGGTGACAATGGAGCAGGATGGTGACAGGTGGCAATGATCCTGGAAGTGACAGGTGACAATGGTGCTGGAGTTGACAAGTGACAATGGTGCAGGAAATGAAAGGTGACAATGGTGCTGGAAGTGATAGGTGACAATGGTGCAGGAAGTGACAGGTGACAATGGTGCAGGAAGTGACAGGTGACAGTGGTGCAGGAAGTGAAAGGTGACAATGGTTCTGGAAGTGACAGGTAACGATGGTGCTGAAAGTGACAGGTGACAATGGTGCAGGAAGCGACAGGTGACAGTGGTGCAGGAAGTGAAAGGTGACAATGGCGATGGAAGTGATGGGTGACAATGGTGCAGGAAGTGAAAGGTGACAATGGTGCTGGAAGTGATAGATGACAATGGTGCAGGAAGTGACAGGTGACAATGGTGCTGGAAGTGACAGGTGACAATGGTGCAGGAAGTGACAGGTGACAGTGGTGCAGGAAGTGACAGGTGACAATGGTGCTGGAAGTGAAAGGTGACAATGGTGCTCGTGACAGGTGACAGGTGCTGGAAGTGACAGGTGACAGTGATGCTGGAAGTGACGAGGTGACAATGTATGTTTTGAGGAAGTGACAAGGTGACAATGGGTGCTGGAAGTGACAGGTGACAATGGAGCGGATGGTGACAGGTGGCAATGATCACCAGGAAGTGACAGGTGATAATGGTGTGGAAGTGACATGTAACAATGGCTATAGGTGACAGGGCTAACAATGAATTTGCTGTGGAAGTGACAGGTAACAATGGCGCTGGAAGTGACAGGTAACAATGGAAGTGACAGGTGACAATAGTGGTGAAAGTGACAGGTGACAATGGTGCTGGAAGTGACAGGTGACAATGTGGTGCTGGAAGTGACAGGTGACAATGGTGCTGGAAGTGACGGGTGACAGTGGTGCTGGAAGTGACAGGTGACAGTGGTGCTGGAAGTGACGGGCATTTGTGGTGCTGGAAGTGACAGGTAACAATGGTGCTGGAAGTGACAGGTGACCAATGGTGCTGGAAGTGATGGTGACAATGGTGCTGGAGGTGTTGGGTAACAGCTGGTGCTGGAAGTGACGGGTGGCAATTGTGCTGGAAGTGAGAAAGGTAACAATGTGGTGCTGAAGTGACAGGTGACAAAATTATTTAACAGAGTGAAAAGTAATGGGGCAGGGAGGCAGTTAACTGTTGTTTGGAGTGATAGGCGAAAATGGTGCTAGAAGTGACAGGTGACAATGGTGCTGGAAGTGACCTGTGACAAAGGTGATGGAGGTGACAGGTGACAATGGTCCTGGAGGTGACAAGTTTTAATGGTGCTGGAAGTGACAGGTGACTAATGCTGGGGGTGACAGGTGACAAGTGCTGGAAGTGACAGGTGACAATGGTGCTGAAGTGGCCGGTGACAATGGTGTTGGAGGTGACAGGTGACAATGGTCCTGGAAGTGACAAATTTTAATGGTGCTGGAAGTGACAGGTGACAATCGTGCTGGAAGTGACAGGTGAAAATAGTGCTGGAAGTGACAAGGTGACAATGGTGCTGGAAGTGACCTGTGACAAAGGTGATGGAGGTGACAGGTGACAATGGTCCTGGAGGTGACAAGTTTTAATGGTGCTGGAAGTGACAGGTGACTAATGCTGGGGGTGACAGGTGACAAGTGCTGGAAGTGACAGGTGACAATGGTGCTGAAGTGGCCGGTGACAATGGTGTTGGAGGTGACAGGTGACAATGGTCCTGGAAGTGACAAATTTTAATGGTGCTGGAAGTGACAGGTGACAATCGTGCTGGAAGTGACAGGTGAAAATAGTGCTGGAAGTGACAGGTGACAATGGTGCTGGAGGTGACAATGGTGCTGGAGGTGGCGATGGTGTCGTGGTGATGATAGTGTTAAGTTAATAATGGTGTTAACATGATAAATATGTGGAGAGCATGTCATCGTGATTGATTTGATGTCAAAATGATGGTGATCATCATAAAGTGACGTTGATGTCAAGGCGATGATGATGTGATGGTTGGAAAGATGATGATAAGTAAAGGCAGTCTCAAGCCGGTCGCTGAGTTATGGTGATTATGGCAGCAAGAGGGTGAACATGTGAAAGTGATGAAGATTGTATGGTGATAATGATGTCTAGGTGGCGGTGATGATGTCAAGGCGGTGATGATGTCAAGGTGATGGTGATGTCAAGGCGATGATGATATCAAGGTGTTGATAATGTCAAGGTGATGATAATGTCTAAGGTGATGATGATGTCAAGGTATTGATGATTTCAAGGTGATGATAATGTCAAAGCGATGATGATGTCAAGGTGATGGTGATGTCAAGGCGATGATGATATCAAGGTGTTGATAATGCCAAGGTGATGATAATGTCAAGGTGATGATGATGTCAAGGCGATGATGATGTTAGGGTGATAGCGTTGTTAAGGTGATGATGATGATGTCAAGGTATTGATGATTTCAAGGTGATGATAATGTCAAAGCGATGATGATGTCAAGGTGATGATGATGTCAAGGTGGTGATGATGTCAAGGAAGTGATGATGTCAATGTGTTGATAATGTTAAGGTAGTGATGATGTTAAGATGATGATGTCAAGGTGATGATGATGTCAAGGTAATAGTAATGTCAAGGCGACGATGTCAAGGTGGTGATGATGTCAAGGCGATGATGATGTCAAAGCCATGATGGTGTCAAGAAAATTATGGTGTCAAGGTGATGACAATGCCTAGGTAATGAAGTTAGTGTCAAGGTGATGATAGCGCCAACTTAATGAAGATGTTATGGTGACGAAGATATTGCCAAGATGATGATGTCAATAAAAGGAACGTGTGAAGGTGATGGTGGCAATGGTGTCAGGGTGATGATGATGTCACGGTGACAATAGTATCAAGGTGTCAACGTAGTGATGGTGATAACGTGGTGATGGTGACAAGGAGGTGATGGTGATAAGGTGGCGATGGTGATAAGGTGGCGATGGTGATAAGGTGGCGATGGTGATAAGGTGGTGATAAGGTGGTGATGGTGATAACGTAATGATTGTGACAAGGTGGTGATGGTGATAAGGTGGTGATGGTGATAAGGTGGTGATGGTGATAAGGAGTAAGATGGTGATAAAGGTGGGCGATGGTGATAAGGTGGGGTGGTGATGGTGATAAGGTGGTGATGTAGATAACGCAGTAATGGTGACAAGGATGATGGTGATAAGGTAAGGATACATGCAGATGGTGATAAGGTGGTGATGGTGGATAAGGTAGTAATGGTGATAAGGTGGTGATGGTGGATAAGGTGGTGGATGGTGATAAGGTGGTGATGGTGATAAGGTGATGGTGTAAAGGCGGTGATGGTGATAAGGTATGATGCAGATATGGTGGTGATAAGGTGGTGATATGATAACGTAACGATTGTGACAAGGTGGTGATGGTTATAAGGTGGTGATGGTGATAAGGTGGTATGGTGATAAGGTGGTGATGGTGATATGAGTGATGGTGATAAGGGTATGATGGTGATAAGGTGGTGATGGTGATAAGGTGGTGTGATGGGTGATAAGGTGGTGATGGTGATAACGTAATAATGGTGACAAGGAGGTGATGGTGATAAGGTGGTGATGGTGATAAGGTGGTGATGGTGATAACGTAATAATGGTGACAAGGAGGTGATGGTGATAATATGGTGATGGTGATAAGGTGATGGTGACAAGGAGGTGATGGTGATAAGGTGGTGATGGTGATAAGGTGGTGATGGTGATAAGGTGGTGATGGTGATAAGGTGGCGATGGTGATAAGGTGGTGATAAGGTGGTGATGGTGATGGTGATAACGTAATGATGGTGACAAGGAGGTGATGGTGATAAGGTGGTGATGGTGATAAGGTGGTGATGGTGATAAGGTGGTGATGGTGATAAGGTGGTGATGGTGATAAGGTGGTGATGGTGATAAGGTGGTGATGGTGATAAGGTGGTGATGGTGATAAGGTGGTGATAAGGTGGTGATGGTGAAAAGGTGGTGATGGTGATAAGGTGGTGATGGTGACAATGCCAATAATAGCGTCCAAATGATGGTTGTATCAGGGCGAAGATGATGGCAGGGTGATAATGTCGTCAAGATATAATGGTGCCGAGGTGATGGTGAAGAGAAAGGATGCCACAGCGATCAAGTCAAGACCAAACATAATAGTGATACAGTGGTAATGGCATCCAGATGAGTGCATTCAGGTGATGGCCAAGGTAATGTAATAAGGCCGACAGTGAAAAGACACAAGTGCCAGTGTAAAGCGAGTGATGACTAGAGCAATGCAGTAACGAAACCAGGATAACACGGATCAGGTGATAGGTTAATGACAAATTATAATGAAGGGTACTGAAGTAATAATGATTTCGTGTGGTAACAGAGTGTACAATATTATTAAACTGTTGAAACTAATGAATAAAGTATCTTAATAATGTGATTGAATGTGTTAAGAATTGTTTGGGTACTGACGGTAAGAGCAGGTGAGACAGTCGATACAGTGAAAGGCAACCAAAACACGAGGATACAGCGCCACAATGCACAACCACACCATCAATACTTCTCGCTGTCTGACCCACCTGACCACTACCTCCTCCTCACGGCAACACACTGGAGAAGGTAATGGTTGGGGGAGGGCCATCACTAACGGGAGTCAAGTTTTAACAGTGTGGATGAAGGTTGAGAGGATGGGGAGAGAGTGTGTGGGATCGAGTAACTCATTGGTACTCACTTTCCAGCTGGGCCATGCCGGGGGCTCGGGTGGGCGGCACGCTGGCGGTGGGGTGGGCGTGGTTGTGGGCGTGGTGGTGGTGCTTGTGGTTTTGGTAATGTATTGTTGGCGGTGGTGGTGGTGTTAGTGGTGACGGTGGTGATGATGATGATGATGGTGGTGTTGGTGTTGGTGGTGGAAGAGGAGGATGTATGCCCGTAGCAGTCACCACCGTCACGCCGAGCCCGGGGTGGTGAGTGGAGGCGGGACACAGGGTGGTGACGGCCTTGCCCCTGAAATCTACAGGTAAGCTGTTGTATTTTTACAGGTGGGGCAAGAGCAGGAGCTAGTGAAGGACCTGGTGCAACTACTGTACACTATATTGGCCTGTCTACTTGGCTGCACAGGGAGGGAGGATGGGAGTTGGTAATTATATAACCGGTATATAACTAGGGATAAAAAAGGATATATTTCAGGATGGTTTAGGATAAATCAGAGAGGAGAGGACGAAAGAGAGAAAAAGAAAATACGTAGTCACTTAAAAAACTATCTATACAAAATTGTGTTGAAAAATATCACTCAATGGACGAAGGATTTTGACAACTCCATCGAGATAACACGAGTCGCAGTGTTCATTCTGATATTCATCTACCCCGCCCCCGCCCCCCCGAAGTAGAGATAGTTTTTGAGTGACAGTATATATGTTTGTTCAAGAGAAAACAGCAAAATCGCTTTACTAAAAAAAGCCTGAAGATAAAGCATGTGAATAGAGATAAAGGAAATATAAGTTAACAACAAAATAAAGAAAAATAAAAGTAACAATCACCAAGACAAAGACAAAACAGATTACGAAGATCCAAACGAAAAAGAAAAACAGCGAAAAAAATAACAAAGGCGGAATAGAACGTGGATAGGAAGAGAAGCACCAGATAAAAGAGAGACGGAGAGGAGGGGGGGGGGAGATAGTGAAAGGGGATAAATATAAATAAACGACAACGTGAGGAAAAGTTGATGTTGATTAAGAGAAGAAGAAAGACGGATAAAGGAAGAAAAAATACAGGAAAGAGCATAGGCAAGGACAACGTGGAACAAGAAAATGAGGAACGTGGAGGACAAAGAAGAGGAAAAATAGGTGGAAACACAAATAGAAAAAGAGCAACGGATAAAGGCATAGGAAAAGAGAATAACAAGAAAAACAAGGAACAGAAGATAACACAAGGCAGAGAGAATAATATAACACATAATAAAGAAAGAAACAATATGAGGAAAAATAACAAAGAAGAAGGAAGCGAAGGAATGAAGAATAATCAGACAATAAAACGTTAATAAGAAAGAGATGAGAGAGCAGAGACAAACAAATGATAAATGTAATATGAAAATGTGGACGAGAAAGAGATTTGGAAAGTTCTGTAACACGTGAAGTAAGGAGAATTGGGAGGGAATTGCGGAACAGTGAGGTGAGTTAAGGAACAGTGGGGTGAAGTAAGGAACAGTGAGGTGAAGTAAGGAACACTGGTGTGAAGTACGGGACACTGGTAAGGAAGTGAGGAACAATGGAGGGGAAGTAAAGATCACTGGAGTGAAGTACAGACGCTGGGAGGGAAGTAAGGAGCATTGGCAGTGGAGTAAGGAACACTGAGTGAAGTAAGGAACAACATTTACAGAGAGGCAAGAAAATAAAATGCGTATAGGTAGAGCAAGGAACAGCAGGTAAAAAGGAATAGCAGTAAAAAAAGGAACAGAAGGTAATAAAGGAACAGCAGGTAAAAAATGGAACAGCAGGAAAAAACGAACAGTAGTTAATAAAAGGAACAGAAAGTAAAAAAAGGAACATAGGGTAAAAAAGGAACAGGATATAATAAAAGGAATAGCAGGTAAAAAAGAAACAGCAAGTAATAAAAGGAACAACAGGGGAAGGATCTGGTCGAGGGAAGCATCTGGTCCGAGGGAAGGATCTGGTCGAAGGAAGGATCTGGTCGAGGGAAGGATCTGGTCGAGGGAAGGATCTGGTCGAGGGAAGGATCTGGTCGAGGGAAGGATCTGGTCGAGGGAAGGATCTGGTCGAGGGAAGGATCTGGTCGAGGGAAGGATCTGGTCGAGGGAAAGATCTGTCGAGGGAAGGATCTGGTCGAGGGAAGGATCTGTCGAGGAAAGATCTGGTCGAGGGAAGGATATGGTCGAGAGAAGGATCTGGTCGAGAGAAGGATCTGGTCGAGAGAAGTTCTGGTCAGTTCAGTACAAGTAAGAGTCTAGCAGTGCAAGGACCTCCACAGACACCCACTACTGACGAAGAGGTGAACTTAACACTAAGGAGGAGGAGGAGGAAAAGAAGGCGAAGAAGGATAAGGAGGGGAAGGAGGAGGGGTGATGAGAAGGGAGAAGGAGGAGGGGTGAGGAGGAGGAGGGGGAGAAGAAAGAGAAGGGTAAAAGAGAAAAGGAGTAGTAGGAGGTGGGGAAGGAGGAAAGAGGATATGAAGGAGAAGGAGGGAAGAAGGAGGGAAGGAGGAGGAGGAGGAGGAGGAAGACGGCAGGGTTAATGGAGAGACTCTACCGTCGGCCGGGAATACAGAGCTAAAGGTTGATGCAGGCTGGTGAAAAAGAGGCGTTACAGGCTAGTGAAGAGAGGCGTTACAGGCTAGTGAAGAGAAGCGTTACAGGCTAGTGAAGAGAAGCGTTACAGGCTGGTGAAGAAAAGCGTTACAGGCTGGTGAAGAAAAGCGTTACAGGCTGGTGAAAAGAAGCGTTACAGGCTAGTGAAGAGAGGCGTTACAGGCTAGTGAAGAGAAGCGTTACAGGCTAAAGTGAAGAAGCGTTACAGGCTAGTGAAGAGAAGGTTACAGGCTAGTGAAGAGGCGTTACAGGCTGGTGAATAATAGCGTTACAGGCTGGTGTAGAGAAGCGTTACAGGCTAGTGAAGAGAGGCGTTACAGGCTGGTGAATAATAGCGTTACAGGCTGGTGAAGAGAAGCGTTGCAAGCTGGTGAAGAGAAGCGTTGCAGGCTAGTGAAGAGGCGTTACAGGCTGGTGAATAATAGCGTTACAGGCTAGTGAAGAGAGGCGTTACAGGCTGGTGAATAATAGCGTTACAGGCTGGTGAAGAGAAGCGTTACAGGCCGGTGAAGAGAAGCGTTACAGGCTGGTGAAGAGAAGCGTTACAGGCTGGTGACGAGAAGTGTTACAGGCTGGTGACGAAGCGTTACAGGCTGGTGAAGATAAGCGTTACAGGCTGGTGAAGAGAAGCGTTACAGGCCGGTGAAGAGAAGCATTACAGGCTGGTGAAGAGAAGTGTTACAGGTTGGTGCAAGGTATTATTACAGGGTGGTATAACGTTTTAATCTAAGTTAGCATGATATAAAAGTGGAACAAGGTGGAGAGCTACGTTACAGGGTGATGCAGATCTCATCTACAGGTTGATGAGACTACAGGTAGGTGCAGGGATAGACTACAGGTTGATGCTAATAGATTATAGGCTGATGCAGGGGCAGATTACAGGCCAATGCAAGGACATACTACAGGGTGATAAAAGGCTAGTACAGGACAAAACTACAGGTTAGCACATGAAAGTATTACAGGTGGGTGCAATTTAGAACTAAGGGACATTACAGTATACAACTACAGAATGTACAAGATAAGACTACAGGGCAGTAGATAGCACATCTACAGTTGGTACAGGAGGAGTCTACAGACAAGTAAAGGATAGGGTACAGGCTGGTACTGGACAGGACGAGAGGCTGGTATAGGCCAGGATTACACGCTGGTACAGGACAGGTTACAGACTGGTATAGGACAGGACTACAGTGTTACAGGATAGGACTACAGGCTGGCATTGATCATTGCCTTAAGGGTTGTATTTTAAGGATCAAAATTACTGTATACTAGCTCTAATACTTATTATATTCGCTAGCATATGGCAGAATATCTTAACTAAATTCTACATTCTAAAGAGTTAATATTTAGTAGTGTATTATATATGACGTAATATTTTGGTTCCTGTCTTCTCTGTTGACAGGTGACACACGCACAGCAGCATAACTATTATCAAACAACACATACATAAATATTTCTCAAGATACATAGCAATTTTAATGATGGACTCAAGACACATGATTTACAGGTAATATAATTCGTCTTATTTAGTTATTAAGGTCATGGTGAGAGAAGATAGACCTGTGTCGTCTCTCACTCAGCACTTCAATAACTTCTTCCTTCACCTGATGGACAACTCGTTAGCATCCTTAATGAAGTTCAAATGGAGATGTCCCTTACCTTACCTTTTCCTTATTTTATGTGAACTTATGACCACTGTCTCCTGTACTACTGTTCATACTCTGTCATAGTCTGGGGTGATGAAATTTTAAACATGGAAACTGAAACATAACATTTTTTCCTCAGCTGTATAAGACTCGCGCGTCTCACCTAATCACTGTACATCACCAAACACATACACAGGTTCAACAGGTGGATCAAGATGTATTCACTCCCACACACACAATTTTTCCACTATAGGTGAAAATCTTCTAAACTCATGTCTGGGTTACTATTGTGTTAATTGTGAAATGTTCAGGGTAATTCTAACATTGAGGCAGTACAAGACACTTAATTATTATATTTTGTATGAAGATGAACTTTTCTATTTTGATTTAGTTTAGAGACGTAGGAATCCATCTCTCAAAAACCCATCTTCAACCACATGACCTTGACGAAAAACCACCTTTAAATGTCAACCATCAGAGAAAACTAGTAATTTGGCCTTGGTCGACCTTTCTACACAGTCCGTCCACTTCCTCCCTGAAAGTCAAGGTCATCAAGCACTTCCCCCTCACGACTACCACCCTCACCTCGACTATCACCCCTCACCTCACGATTACCACCCCTCACCTCTCGACTATCACCCCCTCACCTCACGATTACCACCCTCACCTCTCCACATTACCCCTCACCCCTCGACTATCACCCCCTCACCCCCACGTTACCACCTCACCTCTCCACGACCTCACCCCCCCTCACCCCTCACGATTACCACCCCTCACCTCTCACGACTACCACCCCCTCCTTACCTCACGATTACCACCTACACCCCTCACGATTACAACCTACCCCTCACGACTACCAACCTCCTTCCACGACTATCCACCCCTCCCCCTCACGATTACCACCCCTTACACCCCTCACGACTACCATCCCTCACCTTCACGACTATCACCCTCACCCCTCACGATTACCACCTTACCCCTCACGACTACCATCCCCTCATCCTCGACCACCCTCTCAACCTCACGATTACCATGCCCTCACCCCTCACGACTACCATCCCTCACCCCTCACGACCACCACCCCCGTCCTCCCTCACACCTCAAAGATCACACCTTCATACAAACTTCCACCTTACGACTCATCACGACTACCATCCACCTTCACGACATACCACTCAGACTATCATATCGTTCCTCATCATATCATTCTTATCAGCCTCATTACGATATATCTGAACCTCAGACTATATCATATCTTCATTACGATCATTTACGATACACCCATCATATCACATATCATTCATCAACTCACCTTACCAATACACTCATCCACGACTAACTTTCATGTCATCACTTCCACGTAGCTTCAGCACTACAACTCACTCATGGATGGCACATCTTATCAGATTACATCACGTTACTACCATTCATCTTCACGACCACCGCCCTCACCCCTCACGACCACCGCCAAGGACACCACACCAACACCATAAAGGTCACCATCACTCTTACATCAACCCTCTTGAGTCATCTGCCCCACCAGCCTCTTCCTGGAATTTTAATGGAGTGATTGGCCTTCAGCTCTGAGTCCACGAGCGGCGGTCTGGTGTGTGGTGGTCGTGTAGCAACAATGGTGAGGGGAGGGTGGTGAGGGGAGGGTGGTGAGGGGAAGGGAGGGTGGTGAGGGTAAGGGAGGATGGTGATGGGAAGGTGGTGAGGGGAAGGGAGGCAGGAGGGGAAGGAGGGTGGTGAGGGGTAGGGGAGGGTGGGGAAGAGGGAAGGGAGGTGGAAGGGAAGGTGGTGGAGGGGAAGGGAGGGTGGTGAGGGGAAGGAAGGTGGGGAAGGGAAGGTGGGGAGGGGGGGAGGGGTGGTGAGGGGAAGGGAGGGTGGTGGAGGGTGGGGTGGAGGATGGTGATGGGAAGGTGGTGGGAGGGGAAGGAGGGTGGTGAGGGAAAAGGAGGGTGGTGAGGGGAGAGGGTGGTGAGGGGAAGGGAGGGTGGTGAGGGGAAGGGGAGGGTGGTGAGGGGAAGGGAGGGGTGGGGAAGGTAGAGGGGAAGGGAGGGTGGAGGGGAAGGGAAGGTGGGAAGGAAGGCAGGGGAAGGAGGGTGGTGGAGGGGAAGGGAGGGTGGTGAGGGAAGGGGAGGGTGGTGAGGGGAAGGGGAGGTGGGGAAGGAAGGTGGAGGGAAGGGAGGGTGTAGTGAGGGGAAGGAAGGTGGGGAAGGGAAGGTGGTGAGGGGAAGGGGAGGGTGTAAGAGGGGGAAGGAGGGTGGTGGAGGAAGGGGAGGTGGGGAAGGGAAGGTGGTGAGGGGAAGGGAGGGTGGTGAGGGGAAGGAGGCAGTGAGGGGAAGGGGAGGTGGGGAAGGGAAGGTGGTGAGGGGAAGGGAGGGTGGTGAGAGGAAGGTAGGGAAGGGGAGGTGATTCATCGGCGTGAGTGTAGAGATGAGGAATGCATGAGACGGTCTTATAACTGGATATATGCAAGTAAATCACTGGATATATATATATATATATATATATATATATATATATATATATATATATATATATATATATATATATATATATATATATATATATATATATATATATATATATATATATATATATATATGAATGGTAACAACGATTTCAGGTACAGAGTATACATTATGAATCACAGAACTGAGTCCAGACAGACGGAAATGTGTTAAGAGATAAAGGTCAAATGAAAGTGGATTCCAGAGACCTGGCGACTCGTAGGGGCTCAGCGTGGATAACAATACACCAAAGACTATCGTACCATCGACCCTTAGGACACGAGGCGAGTATTGTATCCACTCGACCGCTTTACCCAAAAACATCACATTAAGGTCAAGGCAAACACACTAATTACCTGTACGAGTGCAGGTATTTGTATCACCGGTCCATAGCCATGACTCACAGGTAGTGTTGATTAAATACCTATGTCCGGGGTGCAGCTTACGGGAGACACACACTGATTGTTGACAACGTCCATTAGTGTCCGTCCGTCCGTCCGTCCGCCCACCCATCTCCCTTCTCTTCCTAACCTAACCCAACCCAACCCAAACAAGTCAGTGACACCGTCGGATAATAGGGTGTCATTCAATCATATGTTCACGAACAAGGACGAATAACACAAGATGAAGAGAGAAGAAGACCATATCTAAGCTCCTCTACAGGCAAAGACAGATAACAAACTGGAGAGAGAGAACAGGAGATAATAAGATCCCTCCTTCACTATAAAACACGAAACCATTCAAATCTTTCTTCCCAAGTACCCACATCCTATGACACACACACACACACACACACAAAGACCACCTTCTGTGTTTTTAAGTACGATAATAAAACAAACAACTGGGACAGCACTGCACCGAGACAGAGTTCATTTTAATAAAAGAATCAATGCTAAGTGCTTTTGTGTGTTCGAGGTGAGATATACAGAGCTGAGAATAACAAACTCTGCCAGATATTTACTTTTAGCGTTATTTAGGTCAGATACATTTCTGTATTTATAATTTCCATATTAATCTTATGAAAATTTAGATACATTTCTATAAAAAAAATTCTTGTCTATTAAATGCCCGCACCATTATGTATAATACATTTTGTCTCCCATTTTCATCTCTCGTAAAATATGCTTTAATTGTACCAGGTAAAGTAACAGTCCAGTATATTGAGTTTTTGTAATACGTTCGTTATTTATGCACATTCCTTTTGAAGTAATCATGGTTGAAATCACGATTACACATCATGTAATCGTAATCGATTACATAAATTTGTACTGTAATCGTAATCGTAATGATTATATCCATTTTACTGTAATCGTAATCGATTACATTACCGATGTAATCGTCCCAAGTCTGCTGCTCACCAACACCCCTACCACCACTCAGAGCACCAGCACAGGAAGTGTATGACCAACAGTGCCAACAGAATCCAGTGAATATTGCAACTATGGGATCAGGTGTGGTGGCTGCAGGAATACTAAGAGATCTACACACACACACACACACACACACACACACACACACACACACACACACACACACACAGTACACTGATTTTTGGCAGCTGCGGCGACTCCATCTCCATCATCATGCGATAACAACTGCAGTATCAACAACAAAAACAGTAACAACAATAGCAAAAACAGCAACGGCAATAACAAAAAACAGTATTAATAAAAAAATCAATAACAAAAACAAAAACAAAAATAGCAATAATAACAATAAAACAATAATAATAACTACAACATGAATAGCAACAACAAAAACATTAATAAAAAACATTAATAAAAAACAAACAACAATACTATGAACAGCAAAAACAAACAATTATTGTAAAAAAAAATAAAAACAGCTGCAGTAAACAACAACAACAACAGATGGACTGGCACCAACACAGGCACTGAAAATTAAAAGCATTGATCGCATGACTAACAAGAACAGTGACCGCAGCTGATACAATGACGGTAACAACAGCCGCCACCATCACAACAGCCGCCAACACCATCACAACAGCCGCCAACACCATCACAACAGCCGCCAACACCATCACAGCAGCCGCCAACACCATCACAGCAGCCGCCGCCGCCATCACCAAAGCACCTCATAACACCACCATCACCTCATAACACAAGTCACCAAACTCAGTTGCTTTCTCTGCCAACTTGTGGCTCGTTGTTAGGTGGCACTAAAACGTCTTTTTTTTTTACAAGAGAGAAGAGAAGAGAAGAGAAGAGAAGAGAAGAGAAATTACTGTTATTTTTTCTAAAATATTATCTATGTCTTCATCATTATATTTTTAGTGGCTTCAATTAATCCAACGTCCTTAACTATGTACTGCATGATAATTTATTGTAACAATCCTGGGGAAAGTTTTTCAGATAGGATACTTTTATCCAAATTGTCCTTTAAACCAGTTATCATGTGATTAGACTAAAACCTTGTCAGTGATCCCCATGTAATAAACTGTTTAAATAAAAAATAAATAAAAATGAGAAAGAGAAATTACTCAAGGAACAAAAAACTAAAAGTAAGACCATATCAGAACAGTCTTGTTCCTTCACGGCCCTGTACCCACCACTGTACCCACCCCTGTACCCACCCCTGTACCCACCACTACTTGACGTCACCCACAACAATAATCTCCGTAGCTGGGGTCCGAAAAGAGGGGAGAGGGTTGGAGGAGGAAGGGTGTTGGTGGAGTGGAGCCAGAGGAGGGAGGGAGTACGGGGAGGAGTGGGGGTGGTGGAGTGGGACGGGGTAGGAGTGTTGGTGGGAGTAGTGGAGTGGGGCCGGGAGGGAAAACGAGTAAGGGGGGGCATGAGAGAACTTGGGTATGAAAACAGGACATGTGGAGAACGAAGAGAGAAGTAGTAGGTGTGATTAGTAAGAGGAGAGAGAGAGAGAGAGAGAGATATAGTAGAGAGAGAGAGAGAGAGAGAGAGAGAGAGAGAGAGAGAGAGAGAGAGAGAGAGGTGAAGTGGATCCTGTGTGTGTGTGTCGGGATGATTGCGTAACTCCCTTTCCACACACACACACACACACATAGGGGGGGGGGGCTCCACGTGTGTCTTGGGTACAAGTTTTATCACGTGACGTCATAGGTTGTTGACGCCGCTACACTGGGGGTCACGGGGCCACGGACGTTACCTCTCTTGCATCACACCTGTCCTAAATACTAATGACGCCCGACACCTGTTGTGCACCTATATGCTTTTAGCCAGGAGCATTATTAACACAAGTCACTCTATGATAATTTACTATATTTTTTTATTAATATAATGATTTATTTAATGAGTTTAATGCATTTCCTTCCAAATAAACATAAAACATGCCGATATTTTTTATAATTATATTTAAATCAAAAGTATGTAAATATCCAGGTTAAATCAGGCAGACTTTGGCAGTCGTAGTCAAGATAAACAATAAACGGTGTAGATATTTCAGAAGGAACTGTTTACATGACATTAAGTGAGCAACTTTCATTAGAGTACAATCTTCCCGCAGGTAGACACAGGCACTAGTTACCCCACTTGTGAGATAAACGGGTTTGTAATGTTCATATTTCTGTATACTTATAGGACAATATCAACCAGTAAAAAATCATACCTGGACGATAACGAATAACATTTTAATATTTTCAACATTTAATTATCAATGTTTATCAGGTGTTAAATCTCAACTCGAGTAAACAATACTAAGTGAGCCAGCCATCCCCAGCCAGGCGTTCCCTCCTTCACTCGGTCAGCAGAGAAATTTTGTCAACAATTCCCAATGAGAACTCTGATATATCATAATTGAGAAATACTGACGGTAATAACTGTCTTCAAAAATTTTTAACCCAATCCAAGATATAATAAACTAGGCCTACCTGGATGTCAGAAAAAAAAAATATTATACCATTTAGACCTACCTTAAATATTATAGCACTTTATTTCCTCAATTTAATCCCTACACACTTACTACAAACTTACTTATCCAATGAGACAATACCTATAAGTAACTTTTCTAATACGTCAGTCACTTCCCAACCAATAATAATAGACTCGTGACACTTAAGGTAAGGTAAGGTAAGGTAAGGTAAGGTAAGGTAAGGTAAGGTAAGGTGAGGTGAGGTGAGGTGAGGTAAGGTAAGGTAAGGTAAGGTAAGGTAAGGTAAGGTAAGGTAAGGTGAGGTAAGGTAAGGTAAGGTAAGGTAAGGTAAGGTAAGGTTAGGTTAGGTTAGGTATCTTTGCGGATACGTTAAGAGAGGCAAAACTATATTCGTTGTGAATATAGGTGAAGTCTGCAGTTATTGGTGGTGATAGTGTTGGGGCATGGTGGTGGTTGTAACAGCGGGGAAACGTATAAAATAGATGGAAATTCTTCTTCGTCTTCTTCTTCTAATAATAATAATAATAATAATAATAATAATAATAATAATAATAATGATAATAATAATAATAATAATAATAATAATAATAATAATAATAATAATAATAATAATAATAATAATAATAATAATAATAATAATAAAAACAATAATAAAAATAAAACAATTATAATAAAACAACAAAAACACTTCAAGAATCATTACAGACTAACCAATGACACGAAACATAACACGAGAGACGTCTAATTGTTCACCTGGCCTCACCTGTGTCCACGGTTCACAACAGAGCGATAATAACAAAGCAGCGAGTAGGGATCATGAAACAGACTTATAAATCGTGGAGAGGAATTGCCCTTCACTTGACATCAGTGCCCATTGAGAGGTCTCCAGCCAATGTGTCAAGCTACCACAGTGAGCGTTAAGTTATATCGATCAGGCGTTTCACATTGCTTGAAGTAGAAATTCCGTGAAGTGCTTGTCCTCATAGGTTACATTACGTGTGTCCTCTTCGAGATAACACTGTGGCAGATCCTAGAATTCCTTAACTACAGCAGCTTCATTCCTTAACTGCTAATTAATATCACTAGCTTCATTCCTCTCATCAGTTAGAACGTGGCACAGAGAAGTACCCCCCCCCTCCCCCAGCAAACTGTAAGACAGGTTTGGCAGACAGACTGTATGACGTTTAACTCTGTAGTAATAAAAATCCTGCACTCTGTTTTGACATGAGATATGCAGTGTGTAATATCGTGTTCAGCCACAATTCCTTCACATCTATCAATCATCAACACCAGCTGCAGCACTCACCACCATGCCGTCAGTGTTCCTAGTTATTAAAGCAGGTGGAGCAGAGCGTTGGGGGTAAGGCACTGTGTTGGTGGTGAATGGTGGGGGTGACGCGCTGTGTTGGTGGTGAATGGTGGGGGTGAGGCACTGTGTTAGTGGTGAATGGTGGCGGTGACGCGCTGTGTTGGTGGTGAATGGTGGGGGTAAGGCAGTGTGTTGGTGGTGAATGGTGGGGGTGAGGTGAATGGTGGGGGTGAGGCAGTGTGTTGGTGTGATGGTGTGTGGGGGTGAGGCAGTGTGTTGGTGGTGAATGGTGGGAGTAAGGCACTGTGTTAGTGGTAGAATGGTGGGGGTGGGCAGTGTGTTGGTGGTGAATGGTGGGGGGGTGAGGCAGTGTGTTGGTGAGGTGAATGTGGGGGTGACGCGCTGTGTTGGTGGGAATGGTGGGGAGATGAGCAGTGTGTTGGTGGTGAATGGTGGGGGTGAGGCAGTGTGTGTTGGTGGTGAATGGTGTGGGGAGGCAGTGTGTTGGTGGTGAATGGTGGGAGTAAGGCACTGTGTTAGTGGTGTGTGGGGGTGGCACTTGCTGTGTTGGTGGTGAATGGTGGGGTGAGCACAGTGTTGGTGGTGAATGGTGGGGTGGGGTAGGCACGGTGTTGGTGGTGAATGGTGGGGTGAGGCACTGTGTTGGTGGTGATGGTGGGGGGCAGTGTGTGAGGTGGTGAACAGTGGGGGTGAGGCAGTGTGTTGGTGGTGAATGGTGGGGGAGCTGTGTTGGTGGCGAAGGTCAGGAGTGAGCAGGTGTGTTGGTGTGGTGGTGAATGGTGGGGTGAGGCAGTGTGTTGGTGGTGAATGGTGGGGGGTAGGGCAGTGTGTTGGTGGTGAATGGTGGGGGTAAGGCACTGTGTTGGTGGTGAATGGTGGGGGTGAGGCAGTGTGTTGGTGGTGAATGGTGGCGGTGGCGCTGTGTTGAGTGGTGAATGGTGGGGGTAAGGCAGTGTGTTGGTGGTGAATGGTGGGGGGTAAGCAGTGTTGGTGGTGAATGGTGGGGGTGAGTTGGTGGTGAATGGGTGGGGTGAGGGCAGTGTGTTGGTGGTGAATGGTGGGGGTAAGGCACTGTGTTGGTGGTGAATGGTGGGGTGAGGCAGTGTGTTGGTGGTGAATGGTGGGGTAAGGCAGTGTGTTGGTGGTGAATGGTGGGTGACGCTGTGTTGGTGGTGAATGGTGGGGGGTGACGCGCTGTGTTGGTGGTGAATGGTGGGAGTGAGACAATCATGGCATTATGGTGTTGTAATGGTGGATGGGGTGACTGGATTGGAGAGAGAGAGTACTACTACTGTTGGGGAAGTATGAGGAAGCTGGTAGAGGAGGACAGATCACCGCCCCCAAAACTCATCTGATGTTACCACCACCACCAGCACCACCAGTACCAATAGCACTACCACCACCAACACCGTCGCCACCACCACCAGCACCACCACCACCAGTACCAATAGCACTACCACCACCCACACCGTCGCCACCACCACCACCACAACTTACATATTTCATCAGTGTGTGTGTCAAACCAGCAGCGACAAACTTCACCAAACACAGCCTCACAACTCCCATCACTAGACCAACTCTTACGAAATTGTTCATTACAACCAGTAAAACTTCGAAGTCTCTCTCTCTCTCTCTCTCTCTCTCTCTCTCTCTCTCTCTCTTGCTTCTTGTTAATGCAAACTAGTTCCTTCTTCCGCTACGGAAGTGTTTGTGTCGAGCGGCTCTTAACCTTTGAAGACACGAGGAAATTATAGTTCCTCTAGCAGCGATAGACGAGACTTGAGGAAACGTCCCACAGTGATGAATGGTAATAAGTGAATGAGAATGACAACAAAGTGTGATAACTGAGAGGGAAGAGAGCGGGGGTGAAAGGGGTGCCGGAGCCGCTGGCGGAGTAACGGACAGTGTGTTGAGTATTGATCAGGGCCGCTCGCCAGGACCAACGTAGGCGGCCACACACTTGCCGCCGCTCTACCGTTCTCGAATTACCTCTAAAATACACAAATCCTACCTCTGGCTAAGCTATGTAAACTGCATGACAACACCATCAAGCAATGAGGAGGGCCAGTGCCGAGGTGGAACACAACAACTGATGTAGAACAGCCACAACAGAGGCAGTAAGACAGCGCCCTCTCTCTCTCACACACGTGCACACACAGGTATCATAACTCCCCCTCCTCCCACCCCCTCTCTCTCTATTCATTTCCAAGCTCTCCTCTCATAAAGCCCAGGACGACCATTCATTAATGGTTGTTGACGCGGCAGGTATATATTGTATGGTGCTAATTATATATACCATATCTCCATCATCTCGTCTTCCCTCTCACGTAAAAAAAATATTATCAAATGATATTATCTCTCGCTTTCTCTCTCCCCTTTCTATAATTATCTCTCTCTCCGTAGTTACTGTACATAAGTACGGCGTGAAAGGAGAGAGAGAGAGAGAGAGAGAGAGAGAGAGAGAGAGAGAGAGAGAGAGAGAGAGAGAGAGAGAGAGAGAGAGAGAGAGAGAGAGAACTCAATCGCCATCATAAGAACACCGTGAGACCTCTCCACCTCCCTCCGTCACAATACATATTCCTCAAACTAACCTACAGTACAGTACTCATCCCTCACAGCTCCTTTCAAACCTGTCACTAGCCGCCGCCTCCTCCTTTCTCCCTTCTGAACACGAGAGAGATAACATAAGAAGCTATAGGAACACCCCCCCCACCCCCACTCATCAACCCCATCCCTTTTCCCCACTAACCCTCTCTCGCCCCCCATAGTAAATTCCATGGGGCCATTATTCAGGACAGTAATGGGTTATCTTATTGCACAGCTTCTGGACTCATGGGCGGACGGATGTAAGGGGTAGACAAATGGATGAATCGACAGACGGACGCTAGGGATTGATGCACGTACGTATGGACGGACACAAAGACGCAAAGGGTAGATGCACGGAGGCATAGACAGACGGACGCATGTGGTTAACGCAAGGACGAATGCAAGGGGAAGACGCATGGAGGCATAGACAGACGGGCGTTAAGGGTTGACGCATGGATGAACGCAAGGGGACGACACACAGACGTATGGACGGACGTACCGACAAAGGCACTGAAGATGACTACAAAAATAAAATGGTTCACACACGCCTCCCACATAACTACAGGTCATACACGCCCCCTTTATCCTAGCTGGCCATACACGCCCCCTTTATCCTCGCTGGTCATACACGCCCCCTTTATCCTCGCTGGTCATACACGGCCCCTTTATCCTAGCTGGTCATACACGCCCCTTTATCCTCGCTGGTCATACACGCCCCTTATCCAAGCTGGCCATACACGCCCCCTTTATCCTAGCTGGTCATACACGGCCCCTTATCCTCGCTGGTCATACACGCCCCCCTTTATCCTCGCTGGTCATACACGCCCCTTTATCCAAGCTGGCCATACACGCCCCCTTATCCTAGCTGGTCATACACGCCCCTTATCCTCGCTGGTCATACACGCCCCTTTATCCTAGCTGGTCATACACGCCCCTTATCCTCGCTGGTCATACACGCCCCCTTTATCCTAGCTGGTCATACACGCCCCTTTATCCTAGCTGGTCATACACGCCCCTTTTTCCTAGCTGGCCATACACGCCCCCTTTATCCTAGCTGGCCATACACGCCCCTTATCCTAGCTGGTCATACAATGCGCCTTTACCCTAGCTGGTCATACACGACCCCTTTATCCTAGCTGGTCATACACGCCCCTTTATCCTCGCTGGTCATACACGACCCCTTTATCCTAGCTGGTCATACACGACCCCTTTATCCTAGCTGGCCATACACGCCTTTATCCTAGCTGGTCATACAATGCGCCTTTACCCTAGCTGGTCATACACGACCCCTTTATCCTAGCTGGTCATACAATGCGCTCTTACCCTAGCTGGTCATACACGACCCCTTTATCCTAGCTGGTCATACACGCCCCTTTATCCTCGCTGGTCATACACGCACCTTTATCCTAGCTGGTCATCACGACCCTTTATCCTAGCTGGTCATACACGACCCCTTTACCCTAGCTGGTCATACACGACCCCTTTATCCTAGCTGGTCATACACGACCCCTTTACCCTCGCTGGTCATACACGACCCCTTTACCCTAGTCATACACGACCCTTTATCCTCGCTGGTCATACACGACCCTTTATCCTCGCTGGTCATACACGACCCCTTTATCCTCGCTGGTCATACACGCCCCCTTTATCCTCGCTGGTCATACACGCCCCTTTATCCTCGCTGGTCATACACGCCCCTTTATCCTAGCTGGCCATACACGACTCTTTATCCTAGCTGGCCACACACGACCCTTTATCCTCGCTGGTCATACACGCCCTTTATCCTAGCTGGCCACACACGACCCCTTTATCCTAGCTGGTCATACACGCCCCTTTATCCTAGCTGGTCATACGACCCCTTTATCCTCCTGGTCATACACGCCCTTATCCTCGCTGGTCATACACGACCCCTTTATCCTAGCTGGTCATACACGCCCCTTTATCCTAGCCCGCCCCTTTATCCTAGCTGGTCTACACGCCCCCTTTATCCTAGCTGGTCATACACCTTTATCCTAGCTGGTCATACACGCCCCTTTATCCTCGCTGGTCACACGCCCCTTTATCCTCGCTGGTCATACACACCCCTTTATCCTAGCTGGTCATACACGCCCCCTTTATCCTAGCTGGTCATACACGACCCTTTATCCTCGCTGGTCATACACGCCCCCTTTATCCTCGCTGGTCATACACGACCCTTTATCCTCGCTGGTCATACACGACCCCATATCCTAGCTGGTCATACACGACCCCTTTATCCTAGCTGGCCACACGCCCCTTTATCCTAGCTCGGTCATAATGCGCCTTTACCCTAGCTGGTCATACACGCCCCCTTTATCCTCGCTGGTCATACACGACCCCTTTATCCTAGCTGGCCATACACGCTCCCTTTATCCTAGCTGGTCATACAATGCGCCTTTACCCTAGCTGGTCATACACGCCCCTTTATCCTCGCTGGTCATACACGACCCCTATATCCTAGCTGGTCATACACGACCCCTATATCCATGATCATATACGACCCCTTTATCCTAGCTGGTCATACAATGCGCCCTTACCCTAGCTGGTCATACACGACCCCTTTATCCTAGCTGGTCATACACGACCCCTTTATCCTAGCTGGTCATACAATGCGCTTTACCCTAGCTGGTCATACACGACCCCTTTATTCCTCGCTGGTCATACACGACCCTTTATCCTCGCTGGTCATACACGACCCCTATATCCTAGCTGGTCATACACGACCCCTTTATCCTAGCTGGCCATACACGCCTTTATCCTAGCTGGTCATACAATGCGCCCTTTATCCCTAGCTGGTCATACACGCCCCTTTATCCTAGCTGGTCACACACGACCCCTTTATCCCAGCTGGTCATACATGACCCTTTTACCCTAGCTGGTCATACACGCTCCTTTATCCTAGCTGGCCATACACGCCCCTTTATCCTAGCTGGTCATACACGCCCCCTTTATCCTAGCTGGTCATACAATGCGCCTTTACCCTAGCTGGTCTACACGACCCCTTTATCTCAGCTGGTCATACACGCCCCTTTATCCTAGCTGGCCATACACGCCCCTTTATCTCAGCTGGTCATACACGCCCCTTTATCCTAGCTGGTCCTACACGCCCCTTTATCCTAGCTGGTCCTACACGCCTTTATCTCAGCTGGTCATACACGTCCCTTTATCCTAGCTGGTCCTACACGCCCCTTTATCCTAGCTGGTCCCACACGGCGCCTTTACCCTAGCTGGTCATACACACCCCTTTATCCTAGCTGGTCCACACGCCCCTTTATCCTAGCTGGTCATACACGCCCCTTATCCTAGCTGGTCCCACACGGCGCCTTACCCTAGCTGGTCAGTCACACACCCCTTTATCCTCGCTGGTCATACACGCCCCCTTTATCCTCGCTGGTCTCATACACGCCCCTTTATCCTCGCTGCATACACTCGCCCCCTTTATCCTCGCTGGTCATACACGCCCCTTTATCCTAGCTGGCCATACACGCCCCTTTATCCTAGCTGGTCACACGCTCCCTTTATCCTAGGCTGGTCATACACGCTCCCTTTATCCTGCTGGTCATACACGCCCCTTTATCCTAGCTGGTCATACACGCCCTTTATCCTA
The DNA here is from genome assembly GCF_018991925.1 of Homarus americanus. Classification (NCBI taxonomy): domain Eukaryota; kingdom Metazoa; phylum Arthropoda; class Malacostraca; order Decapoda; family Nephropidae; genus Homarus; species Homarus americanus. Next base: position 16,900,825 of record NW_024716703.1, on the reverse strand, counting down.
GCTGGTCATACACGCTCCTTTATCCTAGCTGGCCATACACGACCCCTTTATCCTAGCTGGTCATACACGCTCCCTTTATCCTAGCTGGCCATACACGCCCCCTTTATCCTAGCTGGTCATACAATGCGCCTTTATCCTAGCTGGTCCTAACGACCCTATATCCTAGCTGGCCACACACGACCCCTTTATCTCAGCTGGTCATACACACCCCCTTATCCTAGCTGGTCCTACATACGCCTTTATCCTAGCTGGTCCTCACGACGCCTTTATCCTGCTGAATACAAGCTTCCGATCAGAAAAATAACCACACCGTTAACAAAACGCCTCAATTCCACACCCAAACATTAACCTAACTTAACCTGACCCAACCTAACCTAACTTAACCTAACCTGATCCAACCTAACCTGACCCAACCTAACCTAACTTAACCGAACCTGACCTGACCTGACCTAACCTAGGCTAACCCTAGCTTAACCTAACACTAACATACCCTTACCCAAACCTAATATAGCCTAAGCTAACTTAACCTGACCCGACCCAACCTAACCTAACCTGACCTGACTCAACCTAACTTAACCGTATTTTAACCTAACCTGATCTGACCCAACCAACCAACCTAACCCGATCTAACCTAGCTTAACCGTACTTTAACCTAACCTGATCTGACCCAACCTAACTTAACCTAACCCGACCTAGCCTAACCTATAATACTAAGTGAAATTCCTGTTACAGATTTCCAGAGCAGACGGTTTGTTCCTCTCCATTGTTTTACCTTTCAGAACCTTCCTGAGTCTTGCATCAGTTCCTCCTGTCCCCTGTTGAGCTGCAAGTTGCTTTTTCAATGTTTTAATTTTGTCTGTATTCCATCCTGATCCTTGCAACATTCTCGTCTTTCAACAATTTCCTGAAATGTTGTGACTCACTCTATCATCCTCCTTCCTTTATAATTCCCTCCATATATATATATATATATATATATATATATATATATATATATATATATATATATATATATATATATATATATATATATATATATATATATTAATGTGTGTGTGTGTTGTGTGTGTGTGTTTAAAATGGAAAATTATTTTAAAATGCAGAATCTTTATTTTAGATGAATTGTGATATCTGGTATTTATCCTCCCTCCTCAGCCCGGCTCAGACCCCCCCTCCCCCTCCGGCCCTTGTACCATGCAGGGCTGGGGGTTGACCTGATGAAGTATTAAGGGGGCTGGCACCAAGGGACTACGGACTCAATATCACTGAAGGCAGGAACATGAACCCCCTCACTCCTGTGTCTCATCATTAAGTGTTCACTGTTCATATTGGGGTCCGCCACACTTCCCCTAAAATGTAAATTCGCTACACTTCAAATTTCTTGAAAAAATTTTATCAATAAGCAAATAACTTTAAAGTGTAATTTTTTTATAAAAGTTTTCGGAGTTTTCGAATGACACCTTTTACTAGCGGCCTATTCCTACTTAAATATAATATGGAGTTAAATTAAAAAAAATCAAACTTAAAATGTAATCGGTATAAAAGATTCGTCATCTGGTATGTGGACTATATTATATATACTGTACGTCTATCTAGCCGCCACACGCCTTCCTTCCTTGTTATTTATGTTGTTCTAAGTCTTATTTTTCCTTTTTTTGTGCAAAGTCCACGGAAATAATACCAGGTCTAGGAAACATGTAGTCAAGATTAAAAGTTCGTCAAAAATCCCGCACCAGCATTATGTTTCTCTTCATAACACATTGATGAGGCTCTGTCCACCAATGGTTGACCTCCAGTCCAGTCGCAACAAGACGACGACTACACGCGAGGACAGAGGCTGACGGGGCGGGGAGGGGGCGGCGGGGGCGGAAAAACGGGGACGGCGCGGGCGAAGGCGGAGGCAGCAGGGGGCAAAGGCAGCGGGGGCGGGGACCAATATCACTCCCTCCCCTATGAAGGTAAAGGTTCAGGTGAGTCACAAAAATATACACAGCTCAGAAACACCGTCGACCACAGGGCAGTAAAAGTGGTGTGGCCTCTGAGAGCTACTGAGAGGGAATATGAACGTTTTGGCTCACCTAGTTGGAAGCGTCGCCTCTTGGGTCATAGAGGAACACACTCACACGCCCCGACAACACACACAGGCACTTTGAGTGAAGGAGAGAAGATCCGGTTTATACATTTATTAGGAGAAGTAAAGATTTAACTGGCATAACTTGATCTAGGTTTGGGGTAAGGATAAAAACATTCATATTTGGCAGGAATAATAATGACTCATAACTCCTCACAATACACATGATTTGTGGAGTTTGGGGAGAGACAAACAAATGACAGCCACGAACACAATAGACCGAGCCGTGTCTGTTCACCCTAAATATTTAAACAACATATAAAACAGACTTAAAAAAAACACGACAACACGCACACTATTATGACTCTATTACCAATATATACACAAGTCAGGTAATTCCTATTCCCCTTCAAAGCCACACACACACACACACACACACACACACACACACACACACACACACCATGTACCAGACGACGCATTCAATAATAATTATTAAAAAACAAATAAACTGAACCAGAAACATTGATTTCAAGGATGTGACCTAGTTTCAGTCCGGCTGGTGAGGGAGGGAGGGAGGGAGGGAGGGCATATCCACACGCCAGCCCTGGTACACGAGAGGTGAATTTGGGGGATCCGAGCGCCACGGTCTCGCTCTTATACCCAGTGGGCATAAGGGCTAAGTTCTGGTGTTGTGGGGCCCAGGGTATCGCCCATACCGTCGAGGGGAGGGAAGGGGGAGGCTGCCATAACTTGTAAATGCGAGCGTTTTATTATTCTGATGCCTCATTCATCCTCGTCTGCCTCAGTGCTGGAGCTTCGAATTGTTGTATCTCTGTCTCCACACCAGCCTCATACCTCTGGGACCTGTGGGTGAGTGAGCGAGTGAGTGTTCATTCACTGTAGGGTTTTATTTAATTTTCTTCCGTAGCTAGATCAGGGATGTGCTTATCCGAGTATAAGGTCTCTCTCTCTCTCTCTCCTCTCTCTCTCTCTCTCTCTCTCTCCTCTCTCTCTCTCTCTCTCCTTTCAAAACACACACACACACACACACACACACACACACACACACACACCCACACACACACACACACACACACACACACACACACACACACACACACACACACACACACACACACACACACACACACACACACACAGCCAGAATGCTAGCGCTGGTGGAGACTGAGACTACACCTGCACCCCTCCCAGGTAAATTCATTCCCAGCCATCAATTCCACCAGAATGGAGTTATCGTAAAATACCTGCATAACCCAAGGCCGCCAAATCGACCAGCTGTACGTGGGGAGGGGGAGGGGAGAGGATGGGGGAAATTCTCGTTCCTGCTATTATTATTTTTTTTTTGCAAACAGAGACACGAGCGACGAAGGAAGCAGGCGAGGTGAAAATGAAAAAAAAAGAGAATCTGGGAATAACTGGAAATGAATTGATATGAATGGAAGCGGTAAATAGGGAAGGAGATTGGGTCAGCGATAAACTGTATCACCTCTAAGTGGATACAGGAGCATTTAAGAAGAAGAAGAAGAAGAAGAAACGGAAGAGGAGGAGGGAGGAGTAAGTAAGACTTAACTTTGATATATCACTCGATGGCAAGAATTTAATAACCTCTTCGTCGTGTGTGTGTGTGTGTGTGTGTGTGTGTGTGTGTGTGTGTGTGTGTGTGCTCCTGACTATACACTGCTCCCGATAGCACCTTCCCACACAACTTACCAGCGCGTCTCTCTCTCTCTCTCTCTCTCTCTCTCTCTCTCTCTCTCTCTCTCTCTCTCTCTCTCTCTCTCTCTCTCTCTCTCTCTCTCTCTCGCTCAAAGGCTTAATGAATCATCACCCCGGAAGCATTACAACACGGCTTAACATTGGACTGTCAACTGAGTGAATACAAAAGCATTACTGAAATTATTATGATGGACAAATTCAGCGATTTTATTTACAGGTAAGAGAGACAGACATCAGGACTTACATTTTATGTATGTATGTATGTATGTATGTATGTATGTATGTATGTATGTATGTATGTATCTTCACTTTGATACATACTGTTTATACAATTATACATATATAAAGCCTATGGAAGGTGCCTGTCTAATTTCAGTTATTCACTAGTAACATCAATGTGTCCTCCTGTGAAGAATAAACCTCACTCATCATCCCGCGCCGCGTTACCCATGACAATTATAAATAAATAAATAAATAAACATCGGTAAATAAATAATAAAAAATAAAATAAATCGAGCTAGGGATATATTACCAGATAACGAGTTCCCGTAAACAAACACGCAAACAAACAAACAAGTAAACAAACAAACACATACACACACACAGTTTTAAAATCGAGACTCTTGCATCATCATAAGTAAATGGCAAATATGAAGGAATTATGCCATCTAAATTACACTATTGTTCTCTAAATAAACAAGTGGCAAACATAAGGTTATCAGTACCCAGGAGCAGTAAAATTAATCTCTTATTACAATAACGTGGAAAAATGTAATCATGATATGTATAAAAATATAATGATCTCTCTCTCTCTCTCTCTCTCTCTCTCTCTCTCTCTCTCTCTCTCATAAACATTTTAACATGTATAATATTCACCGTTTTAAATCCCTTTGGAACCTATTGTCATCAGGTAGGCATATAAATCGTTGTTGTTGTTGTCGTTGTTGTTTTGGTGGTAGTGGTGGTTGAGGTGATGGTTGTGGTGGTAGTGGTAGTAGTGGTGGTGGGAAGAAGCAGATAGATGTGCGGACAGGGTGGGAGCACTGTGGGGCGGAGGCGGGCTGGGCGGGTCTGACTGGGCGTAGTCAGGCTGGGCGGGGCGGCGATGTATGGAGAGGGGGGAGGGGAGGAGGGGAGGAGCGGGATCAGCCCACTGGGACTTGGGCAGTAAAAGGTCAGGGGTGAGAAGCAACCTGTAACCTTTAGCAGGTGTGGGTGTTGACTCGCGGCTGGGGCATAAGACGACCTGAATGGGAGAGGGAGGGGAGTGTAGGCAGCCCCCCATCCCTCGGACCTCCCGGGAGTCCTTCCACCCACGTAACATCCTCTCTTTCCTCTTTTTACACACACACACACACACACACACACACACACACACACACACACACCTTGATAAACAATGAAGATGAAAAGAGAGAGAAACAAATAGACTACACAATCATAACAAGAACCCCGGCGCCTTCCTCACCTCACCTAACCTCATACATAAGTAAACAAGTGGCGAGTCTTAATTATACGTATAACACAAGGCTCTCCCCAGAAAAAGTTGGCATATCATCCACACCTTCACGAGAGTACCTGGCCGCCTCCTCCAATCGGAACTCTCGCTAAAATGTATCTCTCGTCTCACAATCCTTTGACTTAACTGTTGTGAACTAATTCTTAATACTATTTCAGCCATCAATGAGATAATGGGCGATAAAGTAATGGATATCACTTCCTTCTCATGTGCCAGATGACATTCACGTGTCCTCCCCGCACTGCTAGGATACAAGGGTCAGCAGTAAGTGGCCAGATTCCCTTGAAGTAGAAGACTGTATCTGGGACACCATGGACGTGTCATTCAGAGGCCGAGTGTATAGATGCTGTATCCATACTTTTCCCAAATACCCGTCAGGCCTATGTGATGATAGGCTTAACTGAGAGAAAATATAAAAAAACAAAAGGAGGGGAAACATTTTAACAGGAAGAGAAGAAGGATAGAGTGAAGAGTGAGGGAGGAGAGAGAGAGAAGATAAGAGTGAAGTGTGAGAGAGAGACTTGAGGAAGAGGTGAACACTGTGGAGTTATGACAGATGTGTGTGTTTGTGTGTGTTTGTCTGTGTGTGTGTGTGTGTTCGTGTGGAGTAACGCTTCTCTTCTGCTTGTTATCAATAAAGTATAGGATACATTGTGGGTGTCCCATGATGAGCAACTGCTGAAACCATTACAGTATTATGTTTTCTTTGGGTAATGTGATCAATTAGTGAAGAAAACTGACGTAACAGCTGCATGGTTTCAGTTAAAATGATACTAACAGTATTAGGTAAACTACTAATTAATTACTGAAGGTTTATACTGATCATTTGCGTACATTGAGGAATAAGGTCGTAAAATTCATTGTTGATTCAGCAGTTTAAAGTATTGTCATTCACATATAAAATGACCTTACCATTTTTGTCGAATGTTTTTACGTTATACTTCAATTAAGGTTAATGGTGTTACATTTCGCCACTAATGTCCGGTATGAATGTGTGTGATCAGCGTAATATCATAATTTATATTTTGATCACGGATGTACATCTGTATAAGGGGTCATGGCCACACTTTGGTGAAACGGAGACCCGTGTAAATAATTCTGTGTGATAATTTTTTTTAACAAAACTTGTGATAGCTATATTTAAAACACCTGTGATAGCTATGCTAAAAACACTTGTGATAGCTATGCTTAAAACACCTGTGATAGATATGCTTAAAACACCTGCGATAGATATGCTTAAAACAGCTGTGATTGCTATACTTAAAACACCTATGATAGCTATGCTTAAAACACCTGCGATAGATATGCTTAAAACACCTGTGATAGATATGCTTATAACACCTGCATGATTTAAGAGAGCACTTCAGTATCAACTCTTACGGATGACAGGCTTATTTGTGTGTGTGTGTGTGTGTGTGTGTGAGAGAGAGAGAGAGAGAGAGAACTGCCTGAATTAGTAACACGCACGATGGCAATTTCCACACGTCAATTCTTGTGTTCCAAAGCTCACGTAATAGTCATGCTGACGCTGACAAACCCAACATCCCTACTATTTGCCCCTGGACCGAACAAGGGACGGTATACGCGTTTATAGTGTCTTCTGCATGTTGGAAATATTTCTTATTTCTGATGATTCAAAGGTTAAATGTATGGGCTGCCACCAGACACGTCATGTGCTGTCTCCGTCAATGAAATGTGGTTAGAACTATATGAATGTGTGTGTGGTTTAAAGCGGTCCTGTAAGTATGATGATCTGAAGAAACCCTTTTCGGTACACAAAGAAGCAGTGTGACCAGCGCCTTCACCTCCCACCTATAAAGTTTTATACCCAATGATAGCTGAGCTGACTGCAGGTGTCCCACGAGCGAAACAGAAGGCGAGCGTTGTATCCATTTAGCCACTGGACCCCCCCAATGAGTGCGTGCTACTTAAAACCCCTAACTATAAAACGATGAAAATAGCTCCAACATGAGCCAATTACAGCGATTACCTTGCCATTTGACGACTGGATAATGCAACTACGCAAACTACACCAATCAAACCATTATACGTCATCACACAAGCAATAGTTTATTCACACCATCTAACACGAGCTTCTAAATAACATTAAACTTCCACCAATAAAGACTTCCAGCAAGAACATGACCTCCAGTGTCCTTGTGCATGGCATACATAAGTCGACTAACAACCAATATTATTAATAATTCTTTACAGGTCCTCTTACCATCATCACACACGCTACAAATATTGACAATAAACGCAACATGCAACAGCTTAAAACCACTGTGCTGCCACCCTCACCCCGGCAAAAACGGAGGAGGAGGAGGAGGAGGAGGAGGAGGAGGAGGAGTGTGGTGGTTTAGTATGCGTGTGGCGCCCTAGTGTGGCCCTGAAAGTGTAGCTGTTAATGGTGGCCTCCTCTCCCCCCCTCCTACTCATCCCTTTACTCCTCTCCCCCCCTTATTATTCCTCTACACTTAATCGTTCACATTCTATATTCATCACACACACACACACACACACACACACACACACACACACACTTAAACTAGCATAATAATAATAATAATAATAATAATAATAATAATAACAATAATAATAATAATAATAATAATAATGATAATGATAATGATAATGTACTACTACTACTACTACTACTACTACTTTTTACGTGGCCTCCAGCCTCCCCCAATAGCCACACCTTCGCCACCATTTATTTACCTTAATATTAAATATCCTAATACATAAGAAACTATCCTATCTGTGTTAAATTAGTTGAGCCGCAGATCCATGCGGCATTCAGTGACTGTAGCCTCATAGTCGATATCTGCAGCAGTTGTCGGAGTAGGGGCAGAAGCTCTCGTTCCCCTGAGGCAGAGCAAAGCCGACCGAAGGAGAGAGAAGGACAGTCGACATCTCATCCAGGCTGTGACATAACTTCTGGGCTGCTGCTTCTGTTCGGAGATCAGCTCCGCGAGTCTGGCGTAGAAGCATCTTGCACTTGGGCCCATCCCACCAGAGGTTGTGAACACTAGAGGAGTGAAGCTGCCTTGATCAACATTTTGAATTCTCTCCCCATATGCCCTTCTCTTGTCGTTCTCGTTCCTCCTATGCGCAGCATCGAGAGCTAGGTTACGGTGACAAACGGCCATGGGATAAAAAATCCTGATGTCGAAGAAAGCTCTCTGTCCCCGCGTCCAGAATCCTCGAGCACTGACGTCCACACGGGCTTCGTTAGATGTGTTTGAAGTCCTGTGTTGGAAGATCTCGCCATCCAGTGGAAGGAGGGTCGGTTCTACCATGACGTCCCGGCAGATTTCCTTCAACATACTACTACTACTACTACTACTCATCATCATCATCATCATCATCATCATCATCATCATCATCATCATCATCATCATCATCATCATCATCACCATCATCATCATCATAATAATGATACTACTACTACTACTACTACTACTACTACTACTACTACTAATAATAATAATAATAATAATAATAATAATAATAATAATAATAATAATAATAATAATAATAATAATAATAATAATAATCCTTCAGAATCCTCACATTTCCTCTTGTATATTATCTAAGTGTCCATGGTAGGAGGTAACTCAGGCAGCAGAAGTAAACACCGGAAAAATACCGTGTTTACCAATACGACGCAGCGATGGATACGCGACACCATCCTGGGCCGATTATCTTACAAGCAGGTGGGGTGACGGAGACTGTGTACCTGAAGGATGTGTTGGTTGTTGCTGCTCCTGGGTCTTGGGTAACCAAATGGAGGAAAGGTGGTTGAGAATTACCGGTAGTTGTGTTTATGTGGCTTAGTCGTACACCAGACGGGATATATAGATGAAGCTCTTATGTGTGGAAAAAAGAACTCTCTCTCTCTCTCTCTCTCTCTCTCTCTCTCTCTCTCTCTCTCTCTCTCTCTCTCCACCGGGGTTTAGCTTGAAATACGGATTATATTAATTTAACACAGGGTATAAATCAGTGTTAATCGTGAACTTGCTTGCTGGAGTAAGTTCAGGCTCAAGTAAAGTTTTAGAGAGAGAGAGAGAGTTTCAGCATTCCAGGTTAAGAAAAGATACACAGTAATTGGTACGATATGTATTTTTTTTAATTCCAGTGGTCATTAGTTTACTTATTCAAAGGTTAGTGAATAATTCCTCACCTCGCCTGTGTGTGTGTGTGTGTGTGTGTGTGTGTGTGTGTGTGTGTGTGTGTGTGTGTGTGTGTGAAACAAAACGGTGTCTCGATGCCCCTCCACACGTGTCATTACACCGTGTGCGTGATGGCGCCGTGTCCACGCTCAAGTATTGTACACACACACTTGAATTAATTATGATACGAACAATAACAAGTCACATCACGGCGAAGGCTCAAAAGAATGCCCCTTAGCCTGATGAGGGTGTTCGGGGATATACTGTGAGTTCGACGATATGGAAGGCATGTATAGAAGTCTGTTACCAGGCGTTATTTTGCATACTTGCAAAATGGGTAAAATCTCAATTAACGAGGTTGGACTAACAGCTGACAACCCTGATATATGAGACAAGTTTCGCAAAATAACATTACTATTTTCGGAAGATATATTAAGCCATGTAGCTTTACACCTCTGCTCATTAAAACACTCAAGTAAAACACAAATATATCCATTACTGAAAGAACACAGAGAAAGACCTATATAATATCCTCAGAGTGTGTCAGTCAGTCTTTACAACACACAATTACCTGTTAAATGTAATGCAAACTTTGGACACACAATCTTCCAGGTATTGGGTTGGATAAAAACATTGGTGCACTGCCTCCCTCCCCCTTGCACAGTACCACCCCCGTATAGTGCCACCCCAACCCTTTGACCATGTGTCTGGTGCCTGCCGTAAACACTGTAAAATAATTCTCCATCAAACTTATGTTGCATACTTGATATGTAATACTTAATATTCAACATTCATATTAAAAAAAACTTCGTAATAAACATTATATCAGAATACTGTTTATAGTAAATTGAAAAATCCAACGAATCTCAAAAACATTCTCAACTACATATTAAGATATATACGAGTATATATTACTTTCTATTTCCAAATGTTGACAATCGAATATTTAATATCAGATTAATGAACTCAGCCAACCAAATCTTAATGTTTGTTGAGGTTCACAATGTACAGCACTATACACATCTGGCGGCCGGGAACATTAGTCGTGAGGGATCTCGTTTAGTTCTCACGTATTTATTCATTTATTGCATTATAAATACCCAAACAAAATTGGACAAATTCGAATATGATAATTATGTATATATAACACTATGCATGTATGTATGTGCACAGGAATCACGAAAGTCTACGTGTGTGCGTGTGTGTGTGTGTGTGTGTCCACGTGAGGTAAGTGTGCATGAGCATGTGTGCACGAGTATGTGCGTGTGAGCGGTATCAGACACCTAAAGAGAATGCCAGAACAGGATCGACCATATTGTGTATAAACGGTGGTGAGTCACAGTGGTGGTGGTGTACAGGTTGCGGTAGTGAAGCAGGTAGTGGTGGTGAGTCAAGAGTGGTGGTGGTGAGTCACAGTGCTGGTGGTGGTGTACAGGTTGCGGAAGTGAAGCAGGTAGTGGTGGTGAGTCAAGAGTGGTGGTGGTGGTGGTGGTGAGTCACAGTGCTGGTGGTGGTGGTGTACAGGTTGTGGTAGTGAATCCGGTAGTGTTGGTGGTAGTGGTGGTGAGTCAAGAGTGGTGGTGAGTCAGAGTGGTGGTGGTGTGCAGGTTGCGGAAGTCAAGCAGGTAGTGGTAGTGTTGGTGGTGGTGGTGGTGTACAGGTTGCGGTAGTGAAGCAGGTAGTGGTAATGTTGGTGGTAGTGGTGGTAGTGGTAGTGGTGGTAGTGTGGTGGTAGTGTGGTGGTACTGGTGGTGAATCAAGAGTGGTGGTGGTGAGTCACAGTGGTGGTGGTG
>NW_024716703.1:16856081-16889427 GCF_018991925.1 Homarus americanus | reverse complement strand
TCATGTTAATACTCTGCATGAGAGCCATACTATTTGGAGTTTTTTCTCTCTTTCAAAGATATGACCTTGTGACCATTCCTCCCCTCCTCCACCGCCTAAGTCGCGACAGTTCTATAGATCGTACTGGTGAAGAAAATGACCCCTTGTATGAAGACTACTATAGTACTTTTCTTTCTCTACGCCGCACACTTATACACTACTAGAGGCTCCAGTCAGTGTAAAAGACTACTCTGGGACACGATATATTCCTCCCCACACATTTCTGCCTGCACGTGCCTCCTGGAAAATGGCTAAGACATCTGGCAGGAGTGTGATTATTTGTTTTTTCTTCAATTAACTGTTTGACTAACGCCCCCATGGTTCTTCAGCAATTAAAAATAAAAAAATAAAAGTAGATACAAAAACTGACGCTTGAGAAACTTTAAATTTACCTGCACATTGACTTTTAATTAAAAGAATACGTGTATAAAACTCATCATGGCATCACTGAAAAGGTTTGAGGAAAGTTGCACAAAAGATGCCACCGAGGGGAAATACAGACAAATCATTACCTTCATCCACACACACATTCGTCTATAGTGAATGGGGCAGTGATTACTAAACACCATAAGTTGTTTGACGTAAGAGAATAAAACTAAACACTGACAGTCGCTTACAAACTTTTAATTTTCTTTGCTGAAGACATTGTAAGTGGGAGGTGAAGTTGTTACTTAGTCGACGGTGACCAGAGCAGTCCTCAAAGATGTTACCCAGCTATTAAACAGGGAGGTACTACCACCTGGGAAGATATTGGAAGCATAATGTGTTGTCTAATGGTAGATCCTGCTGCCATATGGCATCACAAAAATTGACCAAGTCCCAGGTTGCTGATCTTACTTTCTGCCTCATTTACACACAATTGCAGGGTCTCAAGTGTTTCTCTTACTTTGACAGCACAACATACCTACTGTATATCGTTTCTCACTATTATTATTTTTTATTATTATTAATATTTTATTATTTATTTTATTGTATATTTTTTAATTTATTATTATTATTATTATTATTATTATTATTATTATTATTATTATTATTATTATTATTACATTTTCGCCCCCCAGGCCCCGATGTGGGTCAGTGACCTGTGCCCGGGTGGGCTTATCTCCGTAAAAAAAAAAATAATAATAATCTAGTCACTCCACACGAATACCTATGATGGGCTCTCTTAGCTGAGGCGTTAAGTATACCTTAAACTTCAACAAACAAGGTAGACACAGAGACGCTGAGAACCGATAACAAACTAACACACACACACACACACACACACACACACACATATATATATATATATATATATATATATATATATATATATATATATATATATATATATATATATATATATATATATATATATATATATATATATTATACACCTGAGGTCTAGTGTGGCAGTAAACTCGCGGGAAGCTTCATCACAACATGCACATCACAACAAAAATTAACGGGGGAACAAAGATTTGACCCCTGACCTTCCCATGACCTTGATCTTGGACAGAATTGAAGAGGATGTTGTGTACAGTGTCTGGTGGTGGTGGCGGTGATGATGCATTACTTACTTAACTAAAACCCAACAAAACAAGAACGTTAATACAAGAGTTACGTTCCGTATAGATTAATAAACAATAAACATCAAACCCTTACCATTATTTGACTTACTAAAGGACACATAATAAGGATTTCTACCATTTTAATCTCCGTAAGTAATGACACAAAACCTGAGAATATGCTAATACAAACACAAGACTATTAATTATTGTATTTTAAACTGTACTTGGGGGGGGGTCGATGACTATCAGAATGAACACTGCGACTCCTGTTGTCTCGGAAGGGATGTCACAATCCTTCGTCCGTTGTGTCTGATTCTCTCAACACAATTTTGTATCGATAAATTTTTGAGTGACTTAAAAACAAGAACAAGTGAGTATGAAATATATTGTAATTAAACATGATTCATTTTCTACCTTTGGATTATGCTTAAAGTAACTGACTTTATTTATACGGACAATTGAGGAAGCGAGGAGGGTCATGGCACGTTCACCACTAATACAATCCCGCCCTCATCAGCACTACCCCCAATGGCTATGAATACAGAAGCCTTTTATCACACACACCAACACCATACATCACTGTTTCTTCTCGTTCCAAACTCTGACAATATTTTTTTTTTACACACGAATTCCTAAATTCCGAAAATTCTGGGCGTTTTCAAATTTCCTCCGTGTAACCTATTTTCTTTTTTAAGTTCCTTTGCGTGAGTGTGTGTGTTTGTGTGTTTGGCTCTAGTGATTGTTTTTTCTTGTACTCTGCCAAGGCAAGCTATTAAATCTCTCTCTCTCTCTCTCTCTCTCTCTCTCTCTCTCTCTCTCTCTCTCTCTCTCTCTCTTATCCATTTTTCCTAATTAGTCGTTTTTCTCACTCCCTCTCCCTCGTGCCTTTCACTCGATCTTTCATCCACTCACTTTGCTTCCCCGTTCATCTCTCTTTTATTTATTCTCCTCCTAGTTACGCTCTTCTACCAATCACCGTCTTACTCCACTCTCACCCCTTCCACTCAACTCCTTCCCACTCCACCTACTCCCTTACCCACCTCCTTTCCTCTCCCACTCTCCTCTTTCCTCCCTTCTACCTTACTCAACCCTCCTCCCCATCCCCCCTCACTTAACCTCCTTCCCCCTCTCCACCCCCTCCTGCCCAAACTCCCATCCTACTATCTCCATTCCCTCTCCCCACCTCATCTCCCCTCATTCCTCCCTCCTCCTCCTCCATCCTCACCTCATTCCTCTCCATCCTCCCCACCTCATTCCTCTCCTTCCTCCTCATTCCTCTCCATCCTCCCCACCTCATTCCTCTCCTTCCTCCTCATTCCTCCCTCACTCGTCTCTCACTCCTCTCCTTCCTCCCTCACTCCTCTCCTTCCTCCCTCATTCCTCCCCCACTCCCCTCATCCCACCCATAAAACAGAATCAAAGGAAGCAAAAATATTGAATTATGTTAACAAGAGAACAAATACTAAATGAAAACACAAAGATGAATAAGGATTGGTGGAAGGGAAGGAGGGGAGAATGACGAGAATTAAGGAGAAGGGATATAAAGGGATGAGAGAGAGAGAGAGAGAGAGAGAGAGAGAGAGAGAGAGAGAGAGAGAGAGAGAGAGAGAGAGAGAGAGAGAGAGAGAGAGAGATGCACATAACACCCAATAAGAGTAAGGATACGAAAAAGGAGAATAAACAACAACAATAAAAGTAAGAAAATGGAAAGACAGAGAAAATTCGAAAATAAACCAAGTAATGACGTAAAGAAAAAGAGGAGGAGGAAGAAAAATAAATAAAAACAAATAAACTCACTAAAGACAGAATAGAGGAGGAGGAGGAGAAGAGAGTAAACAGAGTAAACAGGGAAGAGAGGAGGAACAAGAATAAAATACATAAGGAAAAAGAAAAAACTGATTACAAGTGATTATATACTGTGGGGTCAGAACAAAGACGAAGAGAAGAAAGGAAGGGAGAACACGCAATAAAGGTGGAGAATATCATGGACAGGTAGAGGGAGAGGGAGAGAAGGAGAGAGGGAGAGAACACTGACGTTTCTATTAAAAGAGAAGATGAGGAGAACAGGTTAATTAGAAAAGCGAAGGCGAGACAGGAGAGAGAGAGAGAGTAATGACAATAAAGATATTACAAATTAAAAGAGGGGAAAAACAGCAAGAAGAACAGTTTGTGTAGTGAGGTAATCCATACAGGTGAAAAGGAATAGGTCGGTTCCTTGTCTACCTGTCCAATTTGATCCACCACCTGCACTAAAATCCCTTTAAAATAAACAAAATAAAGCAAAAAAAACCATGCCAGCACGAGCAAATCATCAGTGCCTGGCGTTCCCGTCCACCCAGAGATAATTCGTTTATTATGGCGCCTGTACAGTTGTTTCTCATATGACGCTTGTGTGTGTGACCAGCCCCCCAACACCCTCCTCCGCCAAGGGGTTTCGCCCCACTCTAATGCCGTTCTTCCGTAGGCAAGGACTGACGGTGACACAAGTTGTTATAAAGTTATTATTAATTATTACAGTAGTTTGTTAAGCGTTAGACCGGTCGTTAATGTGCCTGTGTGTGTGTTGACTCTGCTAAACTGACTTTAACTCTTATACTCCTTCCTCTTGTTATATATTTTCTTACAAGAAGTTTTCATTACAGGTATAACTGGAGGCTCATGTGATATAAGATCAGTCATCACAAAATGGCCTTTCATTGTCACCCCTCATTAACCTGTTATAATAAAATGGGTTCTCTGGTCACCCAACTCTTACTACACAATGACCTTTAAAAGATGTTTCCTAGAATAACCAATCACGTCATCTCACTCAATGACTGACACTCGTAGACAAAAATAAAGCAAGAGTTGAATTATACGTTAGCTCAATCTATTTTCGGAACCAAAATCTTCATTTTCGTGTCGACTACAGTGTTTTATTCTCAGAGCAGCTGTGTTCCTGCCCACGGTCCTCGGTCCAGGGGGATTAAAACTAGAGCCAAGTCCCCAGGCAGCCTGACGTACTGTGGGGGGTCATACGTTAGTTACATCCCAGCGACCCCTGACCCTTGATAGCTGCCGTGGGTGAACTCTGAGCACCTCGACATCGCTTCTTTACTACAGTAACCTAACCTAACCCATATGATTCAAGCAATCTTAAGTTAGTCCTTGTAAGAGTCACTAAAAAAAAAATTATATATATATATATATATATATATATATATATATATATATATATATATATATATATATATATACACACACACACACACACACACAAAATTGTGTTGACAAAATAAGACACAACGAACGAAGGACTTTGACAACTCCCAGTGTTCATTCCGAAATTCATCGACCCCCCCCCCCCAAGTAGAAATAGTTTTTTGAGTGAGTTATTATGTCTTGGCGGTAGATTATGATGGCCCGGGTACAATCTTTTCTGCCTGTAATTAACTTATTTGACCTGAAGATATTTGTCAAGAAAAATACTTGTCATTTTTCAGAATAAATTAGCTTATTTTTTTTTTACCAGACGAACCTCTCTCCTGAACTTGAATAGATATGAAGCAATTAACTTAACCTAACCTAGCCAACTAACCTAACCTAATCTAATATAATCTAACCTAGTCAACTAACCGAGCCTAATCTAACCTAGCCAACAAACCTAACCTTATCTAGCCAACTAACCTAACCTAGCCAACAAACCTTACCTAATCTAACAAAAACTAACCTAATCTATCCTAACCTAACCTAGCCAACTAGCCTAACCTAACCTAACCATACCATACCATTGTCAAGACGCTGGTTAGGTTAATTGTGTTGAACATGTAAAAAAAGCAAAAAAATAAATAAAACTAGATAATAATAGAGAATAATAAGCTCGGCAATTCTAACTGTGAACAATATATCTTATACAATATGTGAACCTCTTGACAATAACCGCGTCAAATCTATTGTAACTTACCGAATACTTTCACCTGATAACGTAAAAGAGTTCATTAAATACTGAGGACACGACTAAGGTTCCCGTCATCTCTTTCAACCAAAAAAAAAAAATATATAGCGAAATAATATCTTCAGTTTACAAAGGGAAAGACTGAACTATGGGGAGATACGTGGTACACAATACAAGGGATTATGGAATGCTATATTGAGGTAGATTTTAAAGGTAGAGTCATTCAAAACACCATCTATCTATCTATACGAAATTGTGGTGAAAAAAAAATATATATGACACAACGGACGAAGGATTTTGAAAACCTAACCTAGACAACAGGTTCTGAGTGATTGTATAAAAGAGGTGTGACAATAACCCGATAGACACACACAAATCCTGCAGGAAAATAAAATGACACAAAACCAGAAAAAAAAATCACGTCGTCCCAGATAAAATGTAAACACAAGTAATCACAATAAACACACCATCAAATATTAATCTAAATAATCACTCATGCTTATAGAGGCAGAAACACGACATCGATAATAGAAGCACTGGGTCGTAGAAAAAAAAACATTAAAATAACTCCCCATAAAATACCATGCGGTTGTTACATAATATACAAACATATATACAGACACAATGCTGAAACTCGAGCCAGAAGATGTATAGACGCCCACACTGACGAGGTAAAACTATATTATCTTGCCGGTACAGTCCTGCCCTCATGACAGCCAAGCCCTGAGTAATATTTACTATTTGTCGCTGCACAGAATCCTAACATAATACTCCTCTTTGCCACACCCTATTAAAAATATAGAAATCAGGTACGTTTGTAAAATAAAGATCTAATACAATAATATATGTATCTAATTTACAAAATGTGTAAAACAAGAAATGTGGAAAATGTAGCGACAATAAACTCTTGGCTATATACAGGTGACTAACTGTAAATGAGCAGCAACTCACCATCTACATAATGAGGTGTGATTGGCTGCCGGCAGTAGTGACGTCATATGCGGCCACCTCCAACCTCCGGACCGCTCCCAGACTCACTCGCGCATTTCATTAACCTGCGGGGCGCAAAAATAGTTAATTAGGAAATAATGCGGTGTGACTCTCTCGGCGGAAGAGATTATTCTGGAATTCGTTCTCCATAATAATGTGTACACTATTATATTATCTGTTTTGATTTGGCTACAATGACAAAGCAACAATGATGATGACAACAATGACAAAAAATAAATAGTGAACACTGATAAACTATGCTCGCTACAATGATGTTATTAGTGTAACATCAATAGAGCTTCTCAACAAATCCACCAGAGGGCAGAAGAGGTACAAAATGCCTTAATTAACAGAGCACAACACTCTTACAGGTCACTCGGGCAGGTACACGAACCAGGAACTGTCACACAACCAAAACAATAACACTAATATGTTTCATTCGTCCAACACATAAAACGAGACTTAATGAGTTAATCAACACTAACAAGGACAGGTATACGAGAGAGGAACACAAGGCCATGTATAAATATGAATACACAACGAATACAGGTAAAAATAGAGCCATTTTCTAATTCAGTCTCAAGGTAACATACTACTCATTAACTCTGACTTCAAGGTAACGAACCAGATCAAGGAACCCATCTACCACTGAGGTCAACCCCTTCAGCAGCAGGCAGGTAAGTCATCAACACACACACACACAGGAGAGAGAGAGAGAGAGAGAGAGAGAGAGAGAGAGAGAGAGAGAGAGAGAGAGATTTACTCCCTTCCTTATGTTTCTAAATAAAATAATATAATCCCTCCTATACTGTATATTCACAACCCTTTCTTCATGCTGCCAGTCCCTCCCTCCTCCATGTTCCAAGGTCTTTTCACGCTCCCAATCCTTCTCTGCCACTCGAAATTCCCCCTTTGCATACTTTCCAATCCCTCTCTTGCACCTCCAATCCCTCTCTCGTACACATGCCCCCAATCCCTCTCTTGCACCTCCAGTCTCTTCCCCACCTACAATCCCCCTCTGGCAGAAACTATCCTTCTCTCTCGCACACTTTCCCCCTAATCCCTCTCTCGTAACTACACAATCCCTCCTTCCAATCCCTGCTGCCTCAGTCGTCAAGGCCAACAGCAGGCGGACCAACTAACCATAAAAGAAAATCCAAAGGAAAACGGCCATTATAGTGTCATTACACGCACGCAACCTCAATGTTCTCTCCATTACTCGACTCCAGATTCCCCAAGATTCGCACGCCACCTTCCTCCTCTTCCCTCACACAAATTCTCTTACGTGGAAAAAAAAAGAACTTACGGCACAAATATGGTGGTCAAAACAGAAAGAAATTATTAAAGGGTTGAAATATATATTAGGAGACTCTTGTGTTAAAAGACGATGAATTCTCGTATTTTATGTTAAGTGAGAAAATCTGTTAAGACACCAGGGCCTTGAGGGAACGATGACTATGTTAGGTTCTTTAAGACATTACCCAGTCCAAGTCTATATGTTATAAAGATAAAAAAAAACAATTCGATACAGGGAAGAATATAAATGTGTTACGTATAATGAACTACGACACCACCCAGCTACAGTGTGTGGTAGAAGACGGGAGGTAAAAGTATATCACGATAGTTATATAATTATAATATATACCGAGTCTCTGAGACATTCCAAGCCCATGGATTTAACGCCTAATGATGTTCTTCGTATAAGCAACTCAAAACACTGTATCTCGGCGGACAGGAAAAGATGGGAGCCGCGTCAACATTTCTCTCTCTCTCTCTCTCTCTCTCTCTCTCTAACACACGCTGGCTGCACCTCGCTCAAGAAACAAATACATTCTGCTCCTCATCCATACAGGGTGAAGGAGGAAGAGCCAGAGTGCAGAGATATACACAGTCTTCACGGCAGAATAATAATACGCATCAAAATATACAAACCAACAATACCGGAACACACAAAAAGCGTATAAACACTCACTGTCTGTCTGTCTGTCTTCATTAACTTCAGATATTAATTAAAACAATTCATGCCAACGTCAACAATAATATTTTGTTATAAACTTTATCATATATCTACAAAAGCATAATTATGCGAGTCCCTAAAAAGTCTAAGGATTTTTCAACTCACATTATACTACAAAATAACATACATGAAAACACATACACAGTGAAAACTTACAAAACGTTAGCTACATAGAAACCCCTTGTCTACAGAAGCTATAAGATTAAGCCATACATAACCACCATAAATAAGATACATAATCATACATAACCACCATAAATAAGATACATAATCATACATAACCACCATACATAAGAGATACATAGTCATACATAACCACCATACATAAGATATACATAGTCATACATAACCACCATACATAAGATACATAACCACCATACATAAGAGATACATAATCATACATAACCACCATACTTAAGAAATACATAATCACCATACATAAGAGATACATAATCATACATAACCACCATACACAAGAAATACATAACCATACATGACCACCAAACATGAGATACATAAACATAATCTCATACATAAGAGATACATAATTATACATAATCACCAAACATGAGATACATACATACACAAACATACAATACCATACATTAAACCCATACAAGTCTGGCATATAATAAGTGAACCTCCTGACTGTGTGTGTGTGGGAGAGCTGAGGGGGTGACGCCTACCCGCCTACACCAGCCACGCAGGACTTAAGTTTTCACTACACTCTCACCTAACACGGACGGAAGCAGGTGATGTTGCTTTTAAGGTGGAAACAGGGTAGAGAGGGTGGTTAATGGAGACGAATGGAAGAATAAAGAAAGAAGAACTAGATAAGGGGAAGAATGAAAGAGATGAGGAGGCTAAGAGGAGGATATGGAGGACAAGTTAACAAGAGAAGCAATGAATGAAAAGGAATTAAGAACAAAGATAAAGGCAGGAGACAAGAAAAGTCGAAGAGGATGAAGGTGTGAGAGAGAGAGAGAGAGAGAGAGAGAGAGAGAGAGAGAGAGAGTGTAAAGGGAATTAACAACATAATGGCAAAAGAAAATATACAAAGACAATAAAGAAGAAAAGGGGAGGGGAAAGAAAGAGGAGAAGGGGAGTGGAAGGTGGAGGAGAGAGAAGTAGGGGAGGGAGAAGAGGGGAAGGCTTAGTGTCACGGGGGATGGACATGTCTGGTGGCAAGAAAGAGAGGAAGAGATGGAAGGAAGAAGGAAGAGAGAAAGTGGCAAAAACGAGGGAATAACAGACAAAGCCCAGGTGATGGACAAGGATGGAAGGGAAAGATGGGGAGAGATTCAGGAAGGACGGAATGAGGGGAAAACAGAACAAGATGATAGAAAGAGTAGAGGGAAAGAATTGAAAGTGGAGAGACGTGGGAAGACAGTGTGTGTGTGTGTGTGTGTGTGTGTGTGTGTGTGTGTGTGTGTGTGTGTGTGTGTGTAGTTTACGTCAACACAACACTAAGGAAGAACGTGAGGACAAACTGAACCGACAGCGTTGGGCGTCTTTAGCGACATAGATCCAAGTGAAAGATTCTCAAGCCTCGAACATCAGCTACTACTACTACTACTACTACTACTACTACTACTACTACTACTACTAATAATAATAATAATAATAATAATAATAATAATGCATTACTACTACTACATTACCCATTACTACTACTACTAATACATTACTCATTACTAATACTTCACCACTACTACTACTACTATTACTACTACAAGTCAGCAGTAACAACAACACTGGCCCATACCTCCCCAAAACAACAACAAAAACTACAGCCACAGCAGGAGCAGTTGAAGGAGTCGCCGTAGATAACCCGGAGGCGGAGAACCATGGCGACCTTAATGGGCATATAACGTGATACATGACCAAAATGGCGACCTGTTCCCCTCAACACACACACACACACACACACACACACACACACACACACTTCACGTCACATTAAACATGTCCAAATCATTAGCCA
The DNA here is from genome assembly GCF_018991925.1 of Homarus americanus. Lineage (NCBI taxonomy): Eukaryota > Metazoa > Arthropoda > Malacostraca > Decapoda > Nephropidae > Homarus > Homarus americanus. Next base: position 16,878,913 of record NW_024716703.1, on the reverse strand, counting down.
GCGTGAAATCCAAACAGGTGCTATTCCCTCACAGGTATAGAATGTATCAAGTACCAGGTAGTATCAGATGAACGTAATTGATCCAGACAGGTATTCCACAACCCTCCGACCATCTCAAGGAGGAAACAATTACTGCTGTCAATCACCATTTAACTGCAGCCTTAACAGTGGTAATTTGCAAATGATTTATATAACGAAGGCAACAGGGAGGATGTATTAAATAACCTCTTGTGTGATGGATTGTATGACCTCTACTGTATGACCTCCGTGATCTACTGTATGACCTTTGTGACCTAATGTATGACATATGACCTACTGTATGACTTTGTGACCCTCAAGTGAAAGGATACAATATTCCTCGTGACTTTTGATGAGATTTATGAGACCTTTCAACCTCCCTGGTGACGTCATGTATTACCAAGAACAGTAAGTACGAGAGAGAGTGATGTAAACAGACTGCCACTGTGTGAGTATTTAAACAGGCCATTCAAGTGGGTCATTTTAGTTGGGGCATCTAAGTGTCACCAACTTGTAGATTAGGCACACACACACACACACACACACACACACACACACACACACACACACACACACACACACACACAAGCGACTCCCACCCACCCACCGAGGCCGCGATAACACTGCTATCACCAACGCTGATTACTTCCTGCCACACCCACGACCAGGGACGTTGGTGGATAGGCGTAGTGTCATTAACATATAGTGTGTGTGTGTGTGTGTGTGTGTGTGTGTGTGTGTGTGTGTGTTACTAATAGGTAGATAAATAGATAGATGGATAGATAGATGATGAGACGAGAATGGGAAGAGTTATCGTCACACACACACACACACACACACACACACACACACACACACACACACACACACACACACACAGTAAATGAGAAGAGGAAGAGACGAATAAATAAGAAGCAGGGAAAAGAGAAAAGAACATGACTAAGAATAAAAATAGTGTATAAATTGGGAGCAAAAAATGTAAAAGGGGGAAAGGATAATGATGGAGTAATTAAGAATTTAAATAGCGGAGGGTGAATGTTGGAAGAAGGGGAGGAGAAGATAATAAGGGAGAGGAGATAGGCAGGGATAAACAGAATGATACAATATAGAAGGAAGAAAGAGAGTGAGGCGAGACAATGAAGGGGGGGGGGGATTAGAGAAGGACAGATGATGAAAGGGGAAGAAAACAAATAATAATTATTGAGGGATGTAATAAGGACGGATGATAAAGAGGGAGAAAAGATAAAGGAACATTAGGAAGAGGATGGGATGGGCACTCACTCATCAAGGTGTATGTGAAGAGGAAATTATATAAATCTACCTGTAATCACGCTAGGTTCCCCAGGTCGACACCCACAACCACACACCTACACAAGCTGGTGACGGTGTGTACGAGGAAGCAGCACCAGCGGCGGTGGTGGTGGTGGTGGTGGTGGTGGTGGTGGTGGTGGTGGTGGTGGTGGTATGGTGGTGGTGGTGGTGGTAGTGGTAATGGTGGTAATGGTGGTAATGGTGGTAATGGTGGTAATGGTGGTAGTAATAGGGATGATATGGGCCAACAATGGACGTTCATTCAACCACTATATTAATTCTTCAACCACGAATCTTACCTATACTCACCTTTATCACTTACAGGTATACAGTAATTTGTTTTTCCTCACACACCACCACCAGAATGTCTTCACCATCCCACGTACCACAACTGTCTTCATCCATCTAATGCTTTGTCTTCACTACTATGAACACATTATCAATAGACTGTCATTATATTCAACATTTATTCACTTTCTAGTATGAACAGGACACCATAAACAGCACTACACTTTATCATTCCAAAAGCATAATCAACACACACACACACACACACACACACACACACACACACCTGTAAACTACAACAAAACAAAACTCTAGAAAATATTAATACGTACTATTTTCAGTCTGGTTAGCAGTGTTGAGTGAAGTGTTACATTGACCTCTTATTAAATTACAATCCCAAGCGGTGTCTATTTTTCGACACCCCCAACCCCCACTACCCCCAGCAACACACACCGACACTCACCTGCAGGATATCACGCCTGAAGGGGTAAAAGGTCAGAGGTCACGCCCCCTCACTCCCCCCTCTCTATCTCTCTGAAACGCCGAGGTCACCCATTTTTATCCCACACTTCTCTAAAATCGAAAGGATTTTTGCTGGGGAAGGAATGGTTTATTCAGGCCACACTGCACACTGGATCACAAAAGTGTTTTATTGACAGTGAATAACCTTTATGGTTGATGGTCCTTTGATGTGAGATCCTTTGTTGTTTTAATTTAATAATATTCAGAAGACAAATGATCAAACCCTGGGCAGGTCATTAGTGTACTAAATATACCGTACTGTAGGTGATATGTATCTATTATTATTATTACTGTCAGTGTCACTACTACTACAAAAGGCAGCACAAGAAACCATTACACTACGTCAGGTACCACACGACACACCATCATATAACAGCCGAACATTGCCACATGAACTTTACAAGAACACCATTAAGAGGCTTGACACTATGTTTGGCTCCGTGCTGACTGAGTCTTTTAAATGGCCTCGTCATCACACTTATCAGCCTCCCTACCGTAAAATTCATCGCCAGCGTGAGCAATCAATAGTGCCTGAAATGATAGCAATATCAAAGGTTATACGTCTGACAACCTCTGGCCACTGTCTAACTCAAGTGGATCTCTTATGGCACACACACACACACACACACACACACACACACACACACACACGTACGTTATTACCAGTGAGTTATGCTCCCTCGTGTTCTCAACTTGGCCAGGATTTACGACTTCTGAGAAGGAATTTACACGCGAGCACCACCCACGTCCCTCCCTCCTGATGACCCGCCTTGGCCCAGCCTCGTGAGGACATCCTGACAGCCAGCAACCCATCACACACACACACACACACACACACACACACACACACACACTCAAGGACGACCTCCGTAATGAAAGTTCGCATCTTCGTGACGGGATTTCATGGGCTCAGCTATAAGGTCTGTGTTGAGAATGTGCTCTCTCTCTCTCTCTCTCTCTCTCTCCTCTCTCTCTCTCTCTCTCTCTCTCCAGTTCAATTCAAACACAAAACCTTAACACAACATACCACAACGCCACAATATACCCAAACACCACAACATAACACCATAACACAACACCTCAACATACCACAACGCCACAACACAACACGATAACACAACACCAAAACACAACATACCACAACGCCACAACACAACACGATAACACAACACCAAAACACAACATACCACAACGTCCCAACAACACAACACAACCCCACAACACTGCAATAGTCAACGTCTGAATATTGCGTCCAAAAATAAGTGACTCCATATTGCCACGGTCACCACGTAAATGTTACTCAGCTTCAAGAATACAGTATTTAGGGCAAGTAAATATATCAGGATACAGAATTTGTCCTGTAATTACTGAAACCCTCTGTTTGTGTGTGTGTGTGTGTGTGTGTGTGTGTGTGTGTGTGTGTGTGTGTGTGTGTTGGAGGATTAATAACTTTTTTTTAATTGACAGGCAGAAATTCATGAGATTCCAGGCCTGAATTTCTGATACAGACTTTACAGATGTGTACGAACTCTGAAAACCTTCCACCGGGATATAAAATTTGACTAACCATATTAAAATTAGCGACGTGGAGATTAAAAAATCGTAGTTGTTATAGTGAAACATAAACTTGCCGAATTTTGTCAAATAAATTAATTTTACCTAATCTAACCGACTCTAACCCAGCCTACCCTAACCTAACCTACTTTACCCTAACCTAACCAACCCAACTTAACTTAACCTACCATACCCTAACTTAACCTAACCTACCCTAGCTTAACCTACCCTAACCTAATCTAACCCAAACTTACCAAATTAATTTTCAAAACAGTCCAACATTTCTTCATTTGTCATTGTAAGTAAAAAAAAAATGTAAACGCCTTATGTATGTAATTCTAAACGTCAATATCTAAATCTAAATGTAATTATTTGCTAACTTACAGCTGGAGGACACACACACACACACACACACTGAAACACACACACACACACACACACACACACACACACACACACACACACCTTTGGGAATGTGCTCCACTAACCCAACATTCATACAACATAATCTAAATTAATTGCATGACAACTACCCTAAGTCCCGACATGCTATTTTATCATTCCACAACCACCCGGTGTGTGTGTGTGTGTCTGTCTGTCTGTTATCTGATGTGTACATGAAGTTGTGTACATAAGTGTGGAAGTGTGTAATTGAGTGTACCCCACCACACCTACGTACAACCATCACACCCACGTACACTCCACTACACCCATGTACACACCATCACACCCACGTACACTCCACTACACCCATGTACACACCATCACACCCACGTACACTCCACTACACCCATGTATACACCATCACACCCACGTACACTCCACTACACCCATGTACACACCATCACACCCACGTACACTCCACTACACCCATGTATACACCATCACACTCACGTACACTCCACTACACCCATGTACACACCATCACACCCACGTACACTCCACTACACCCATGTACACACCATCACACCCACGTACACTCAACTACACCCATGTACACACCATCACACCCATGTACACTCCACTACACCCATGTACACACCATCACACCCACGTACACACCACTACACCTACGTACACTTCACTACACCCACGTACACTCCACCATACCCACGTACAACCCCTGCTGTAACTATCATAACCTCTTGGCCTCATAAATATCATAACCGCATAGCCTCATAACTATCATAACCTCAGGGCCTCATAACTATCATAACCTCAGGGCCTCATAACTATCATAACCTCAGGACCTCATAACTATCATAACCTCATAGCCTCATAACTATCATAACCTCAGGGCCTCATAACTATCATAACCACCTCCAGGAGACCTCATAACTATCATAACCTCCCAGGGGCCTCACGCCCAACTATCACTTAACCTCATGGCCTCCTGGCTCACTTAACCTCAGGGCCTCATAACTATCATAACCTCATGGCCTCATAACCTCAGGGCCTCATAACTCATAACCTCATGGCCTCATAACCTATCATGGCCTCACTTAACCTCCTTGGCCTCCATAACTATCATAACCTCATGGCCTCATAACAACGCTCATAACTCCTTAACCTCAGGGCCTCACGCTATCATAACCTCAGAGACGCCTGTATCATAACCTCATGGCCTCATAAATCATAACCTCAGACCCTCATAACTATCATAACCTCACTTGGCCTCTTAACTCATAACCTCAGGGCCTCATAACTATCACCGCCTCATGGCCTCATAACTCATAACATTCAGGGCCTCACCAACTATCACTTAACCTCATGGCCTCATAACTCATAACATTCAGGGGCCTCATAACTACCATAACCTCATGGCCTCATAACTCATAACCTCAGGGCCTCATAACTATCATGGCCTCATAACCTCATGGCCTCATAACTATCATAACCTCATGGCCTCATAACTATCATAACCTCAGGGCCTCATAACTATCATAACCTCATGGCCTCATAACTATCATAACCTCAGGACCTCATAACTATCATAACCTCACGGTCTCATAACTCATAACTATCATAACCTCACGGTCTCATAACTCATATGTACCATCTTAAAGTGTAAGAAATAAAACATTAGCTCAGCCAGAACTCTTATGCAAATTTAAAAAGTTTTGCGATATCGAAAATTTATGCCTTTATGCTTTTGTTTGTAATAATTAGCCACTATGCCAATTTTATATTACTCATGAAATTAAAGTTTTTTTCCAACAAAATTTTAAATTACATCATGCGCTTTGAAGTTCCCATACATCTTATTAAATACTGTATGTAAATTGTATGAATATGATTTTAAAACGTTTTATTGTTTCGGTTACCACATATTTCAAACAGCAATTGTCAACATTTCGTAAGTACTGCAGTTAACAATATAAACATTTCGAAGCCTTGTAATATTTGAGTTCTCTTATCATATTTCTGTCTTTTATGTTTATGCTTAAAGTAAAATCGTCAAAGGTCAGAGGTCAAAGTAGAAGGTCACCCCATGGGTCATTATGTACCCCCGATTTCTGGCCACATTATTGTTATAATTATATACTGCAGTGATTCCCCTTAGTAATTCAGTTTATGCAGAGAGCCAGATACCGCGTAGAACTGCGTAATGGAAGCGTATGGAAAGAAAAAACACACTACTCATTTGTTATGAAGTACCGCAAGAGTTCTATGACGTCAACACTGCTTTTCAAACTACCATGAAGGTCACCGATCTTTAACGTAAAATCAAAATATTTATAGAGCGGAGTTTTTCTTCTTTTATACCCTAATCTCCCTGGCTATTAACCCTGGCCTAGATTACAAGGGCGAGGTGGTGGTAGCCGATGATGGAGGGGTCCCGGCGGCCTTCATTAAGACAGCTGCAGCTCACGATAAACGAGAGAGTGTGTGGAGGCCGCGGTAACTTAAAAGCGTAATGAGGGTCTCAACGCTGCCCTCCTCCTCCACCATTACCGTAACAACACCCCAGTGGCAGGCAGTCTCCACCGAGATATAGTGTATGACGAAGGGATAGGGTGAGGCAGGGGAGGGGAAGGGAGGGGGGTCAATGTTACGCAGAATTACTCCAAATATGTAAACAAAATCTGTATGAAGGAAAATAATTGTATATACTGTAGGTGTACACACACACACACACACACACACACACCTCTCGACAATTCGTGACATAAACAAAACACACAATTCATCTCAGATACACAGACAAACGAACACTGACCAGCTCCCTAAATCACTTGACTGCAATCTGGCTCTGGATGACAGACGGGTAAACTCATGGCAAACACCAGCTGAGCTTCACCACAAACTTCACTTTAAGTTTAAGGTAAACTCGAGGATAACTGGAAAGAAACTCTCTCTCCCTCTGAAGTAAACTCGATACGTGAGAGGACGGGAGAGTTGACAAGAGAGCAAGGTGATATATCTCTCTCTCTCTCTCTCACACACACACACACACACGCCTTATTGTTAACCTTTCATATTAAACAAGCTTTAATTTCAAACAGAGAGAGAGAGAGAGAGAGAGAGAGAGAGAGAGAGAGAGAGAGAGAGACCTCTCTTATGGATTTACCATTATCTGAGGACTTGTGTTCCAGGTCACGCGTCCACACACAACAACAACACTCCTAACTGGACGATGGCAACGAGGCGCAGCTGTTTGATGCTGTAAGGAGAGAGAGAGAGAGAGAGAGAGAGAGAGAGAGAGATCACTATACACTATGTGCTTATCTTCTAATATCTACTACTGCAGTCCTTAATAATTAAATATCTCGAGGGCATCTTAAAATTAGTTGTTTATTCGTTAAGTAGAGAAAATGAAAATGGTTCCTTGAGGACTGGCTGCCAACTAGTGGGTACAGTACTGCGGACACAACACGCTGCATATTGAACATTCGGTCCACGGGGGGACCTGGCTTAGGGCAGTGAAATTTTGCTCAAAGCTGCACTCTTCAGGCATTGTTCCTTATACATATCTAAGACTCCATGCCAAATTTGAAGCTGATATGTCGAGGTTTAGTCTGCCGCATTTTCTACTGAAATTTTTAAATTTACCTACAGTACTAGCCAAACAGCCGCTGTGGCGGTGCAATGTTCTGTTCAGTGTTTATCAACTTTTTTTTCATATCTCTTATTTCATTTAAGTTGTCTTGTTGCAGATGAGTATGGTGCTATGTCTATATTGATTATCAGCCTTTTCTCATTTCATTTCTCAATGTTGTGTTACTGTACTGTAATGTAGGGGAGACCTGGGACATGTGACTCCCAAGACTGGACACGGAAAGCAGATTGCCAAAACTATTCACAAGTTTCTGGTGGAGAAAAATCTAACCCAGCAGCCCATTGTGTGTGTTGGTTGTGATGGAACTAATGTAAATGTAGGATCAGAAAATGGAGTCATTCATCATCTTGAAATGTTACTTGGTCACCCGCTCCATTATTTCATATGTCAGCTTCACGGAAATGAGCTGCCTTTCCGCGCAGTTTTTTATCACTATGATGGTAAACCAAGTGGTCCTGAGCATTGGCGTGGTCCCATTGGAAAGCAGATCAAGGAGTCTTTGTCTGAGCTTCCAGTTGTCGCCTTCCAGCCAGTCAGTTTCCCTGATTTCCCTGTGTTTAATGATGAAGTGGAGAAAGATCTGTCCTGGGATCAGAAATACCTGTATAGGATTTGTAAAGGAGTTATCACAGGTGTTGTTGAAGATGACTTGGCTGCTATTGAGCCAGGTCCTCCCTGTGTGTCAAGGTGGAACACCTTATGGAGTAGAATCCTCAGGCTGTATGTAGCAACATCAAGACCCAGCCATGAGTTGAAAAGAATTGTCATTACAATAATAAAGTTCAGTGCTCCAATGTGGTTTTACATCAAGATACACCCTTACGTAACACACGGCTCAAGGAACGTATTCCAGTCCCTGCTATATATGAAACACCTGAATAGTGAGGAGGAGACGTTAGTGAAGAAGGCTGTCCAGAGAAATGCATACTTCGCCCACACAGATCAACTTCTTCTTGGTATGTGTGCAGATGAGGACATGACTGTTAGAGAAAAAGCTGTCTCAATGATAAGAAAAATTAGAGAGGAGAATCAGCAAAAGGAAGAATGCACTGGCAGATCTGAAGAGGAGGAGGAAGATTCTGATGCTGCTGTTGACGAGAATTTGTTAAACTATACTGATGAGGAGGGTAAAGATGGAGATGGGAATGAGGATGTGCCTCCTGTAGTCAACATGAGAAAGGTGGTGACTCCGAAACTAAAGTGGCAAGCAAAAAACTATCATTCCATGATTAACTGGAGGAATGAACTCAAGACTGAGCCTCCTTACATTGCTTCTGTCAAATCTACAGGTTAATGACATTCTTGAGACACCATTAGTGGTGCCCAAGTGGCCAAACAGCACTCAGGCGGTCGAGAGAGGCATAAAAGTGATGACTGAAGCTTGCACTGAAGTGACGGGATACGAATCGAGAGATGGATATATTAGGCAAAGATTATTGTCTAGGAAAATGATGCCAAGGTTCCGCACAAAAAAGAATTTCAATATGAACTTGTAATGATTTTCTATACGGTGTACCTGTAAAATAACATGTGAATTAAATCGATGTCACCCATGTAAAATTTATCATTATCCTGGAAAACATTAAATGACACCTAATTTTTGGTATACACTAAAAGTTGACAAAAAGTCGTTCGCGATGCGGCAGGGTAAGTATGCATGAAATGGCATGAAATTTTGCACAGGTGTTTGTTACAGCCATACAAACGATGCCTGAAAAGTGCAGCCTGCAACTCAAATAAAAGTGTTTTTTCCCTGCCCCCTACTGTGGCTCCTGTCAGTACACTCCACCAACTTCCCTTCCCTAACTCTTAAAGTCAGGTTCCTATTAAGCAGGTGAAGGAACAATCCACTAGGCCACCGATATTGTAACCGTGAAACGTCAAAATAAAAAGTTACACGTTTTACACTTTAAAAAACATTATTTCTTAAAAAAAAATAAGTTAATAAAATAACAACAATAAAATTAAATAAATAAAAAGATAAAAAGCATAAATAAATAATAATATATCAATTCACATGGCAAGTTTCGTCAACACATAACAACAAAACCTTCACCTCCCGTTTCCCTCTGAATAAAACAACCACTTCAAAAGACCTCAGGACAAACACTGAGTGGAAAGGGAGGAAGCGAAGACACCATTTTGATATCTCCTTCCCACTCTGGCGGACGAGAGGAAATATTTTTATTTATCAAGGGGGCTGGGTACAGGGGGGCTACGTATAAGGGGGTTGGTTACAAAGGGACTGAGTACAAGGGGATTGGGTACAAGGGGGCTAGGTATAAGGGGACTGAGTATTAGGGGGCTGGGTACAAGAGGCTGGGGACAAGGGGGCTGCGTATAAGGGCCTGGATATAAACGCTCGGTGCTAGAGGGCTGGATATAAGGGGGTTCATTGTAAGGGGATTGGTTACAGGTGGACTGGGTACAAGGAGGATGGGTATAAGGGGACTGTTTATAAGGGGACTGGGTACAAGGGGACTGGGCACAAGGGGACTGGGTACAAGGGGACTGGGCACAAGGGGACTGGGTACAAGGGGGATGGGTATAAGGGGGTTGGGTACAAGGTGCTTGGTACAAGGGTGCTGTTACAAAGGTATTGAGTACAAGGGGGCTGTTTATAAGGGGATTGGGTACAAGGGGACTGGGCACAAGGGGACTGGGTACAGGAACTGGGCACAAGGGGACCAAAGGTATGCAAAGGGCAGTTGGGTACAAGGTGTTTGGTACAAGGGTGCTTGTTACAAGGGTATGAGTGCAAGGGACTGGGTGCAAGGACTGGGTACAAGAGGGCTGCTACAAGGAACTTGGTACAAGGGGGCTGGATACAATGATTGGGTACAAGGGGCTGGATACAAGGACCTGATTACAAGGGGACTGGGTACAATGGAGCTGTATAAGGGGATGGGTAAGGGGATTGGGTACAAGGAGGATTGGGTACAAGGGGCTGGATACACAAGGGTCTGGGTAATAAGGGACTGAGTACAACGGCTGGTTACAAGGGAGTTAGATACAAGGGACCGGTTACAAAGAGGGTTGGGCTACAAGGGGCTGGGGTACTAGGGGGCTGGGTACTAGAAGCTGGGTACAAGGATGTTGGGTACGGGGGCTGGATACAAGAGGGCTGGATACAGGGAGTTGGATACAAGGAGCATGGACAGAGGTTTGGTACAAGGGGCTTTGGTACTAGGGGCTGGGTACTAGGGGACTGGGTACTAGGGGGCTGGGTAGTAGGGGCTGGGTGGTAGGGGCTGGCTACTAGGGGGATGGGCACTAGGAGCTGGGTACTAGGGGACTGGGTAGTAGGGGCTGGGTAGTAGGGGCTGGGTACAAGGGGACTGGTTACAAGGAGGTTGGATACAAGAGGGCTGGGTACTAGGGGTGGGGTAATATGAGGTGGGTACAAAAGGACTGGGTACTAGGGGGGAGGGGCTAGGTACAAGGGGGCTATATTACACGATCTGTCTATCCACCATTTCGCTTTTCTCTCTCCCCTCTCTTTCTCTCTCTTTATTTGTCTATTATTAGTTCATTATCTTTACCTTTACACCCACCAGACTAAGTGGGTATTAATAAACTTCAAGTCACACAGTTTTTCTTCAAATATTCCAGCAGATGCCACCAAAGAGCAAAACAACAACAACAACAACAACAACAACAACAACAACAAGCAACAACGTCCATTTCATCCCGTAAATAAATCAGAAGGGAAAAAATGGCGCGAGTTAATGACACTAACATTAAAATTTCATCTGTGAATCAATCCATCGACAGGTCATTCCGGTCAGAGGTTTCAAATACTCACTTAATTGAGTAAACAATTGTCTGATGCCACTCGTTCATAAAGCGTACAATCCGGTTTACATTCTCGCTGCTTCAACTCGACACACTGCAGAATTCTAAATGATTCGTGTTTTATTTTGTATTTATTTTTTCTCCCATTAACCGGTGGTGATATGTTACTGCAGGTGTTGATGAACGAAACTTTGCGCAATTCTAAAAGCCATATTCATGTTGTAATCTAATATATTAGTCAGATTATATGCGATATCATATCTGCAAACAGGTTGAAATTTACCATATTAAGTCTTGTTAAAATTCACGAGGAGAGCTGAATAATGATAATGATGATGATGTTTTCCGCCACTATAATAACCTCATCAATTATACAACAACAAGTTTTCATACCACAACGTTAAACTATTCCAACAACATAATGATCTGGTTGTATCTAAAAGCCTTCCACAATACAACACATCCAGCACCAATAACAACATGTATGAACATCTATCATAACAACACAACAGTATTATTATCAGCTATCATAACCTCACAACCTCGAGTAAGAACTGGATATGGAACTCCAGTAATGAATGGTCTTGAAACACGATATACAACTACAGTTTCAAGTTACAAAATTTATTACAGCGCATATGGCATTCCTCCTCCACACATCTCTGAATAATAAAACAAGGTACAGCCATCAACAACAACAGTCACAGTTAACATGGTTGAGCCGGTGGTCGTTGGTCATGATGAGACGAACCAGCGGGAGACGCACACGACAATGGTGAAGAGTGTAATAATGTGTACAATGTTTACTTTTGTATTATTATTATTATTATTATTATTTTCTGTCACCAAAACAAGAGAAAAATACTCATATAACCAACATAACTTGGTAATGCAGAACTCCTGTACCTGCCGACAGCCACACCTGACACACCAAATAATATATGATGTTTACAAAAATTGGGCTTATTTTTAGGTGAAGCGTCAGTATTTGCCACATATCTTCCTACCCTCCCCCCCTACCTCCCTCCCCATCCTCCTCCTCCCCTCCCACTCCATTCGTAATTGTACAAAGCCAGTGGAGGGCAGGTAGGCGAGGAGGGAGGGGTCGCGCTGCACCACCACACAATTACTCTAATAATAGTGTCTCTCCTTTATCATGACGGTGGCACGGGCGATTTTTATCTCTAATCCACAGCTGCTTGGTCCTCTTGTGACTCGTTCCTTACTTTTCTTTTTATAACTTCTTTTTGTGGCGTGAGTAAAATTTCCTCGTCATTTAGTACCCAATGATTTCTGTTTATTCAGTCTTATTACACCCTCCCCCTTCACCATCCCTATTCACCACAGTGTTTTTCGTGTTTTTCTTTCATACATTTTCTCCCCTATTCTCCCTATAATCATGCCCCCAACAAGCCTATTCCCTCACCCTCTCCTCTCCTCCCTCCTTCCTCACATATCTCACTCCCGAGCCCTCCACTCAGTTCACCTCCTCCTTCTCGTCCCCCACAACCCTCTCATGCCCGTGTGACACCACTCACTCCTGCACCTGCTTCACTCCCTCCCTCACCCTTCTCCCATAACACAACAACACCTCCCCCCCAGCTAATACATAATATCACCTCGTCTCTTCCGACCTTCACCCTCCCCTCATCACACAACAACATCACGCCTCGTCCACAATCCTCGCAAGGCGTGTAAACAAGACCCTTACTTCCCTATAATGTACAGACGTCAGCAGCTCAGACTCTGGAAGAAGTGTGAGGAAGACTTGTGTGTGTGACTTACAGGTTGGTTCCAAACATTTAAAAGCGTCACAGCTGCCAAAACCCAGGCGAACGTTCACCTGGTTGCGTGTCACTGTAGGGTGGAGGATAACCATTGGGTCACCTAACTGAATGTTACCTTGTTTCACCTAGTGATTAAACACCAAAACGCTACCTAGAAGAAGGTTATACTAGGTTAAGTTAGGCTATATAAGGTTAGGTTAAATTAGGTTAGGTTAAAGTTAAGGTGGTTAATCTTAAGATGTAACAAGGTGAGAGTTGGTGACTAATCTTCAGGTGATCCGAACCGCCTTACTGCCAACACAGATTATAATTTCACGCCGGCTTATAGCGGATCATGTCAAGTCGGTCCATATCCTCAGCCTTTAGTGGAATAAAAAAATAGTAACTGACTGACACACTAAATCCAGGTTATGTAGTAAATTAATTGCAACTGAGATACTGAAACTTGGGGGATGACCTGTACAGTATGTGTCAGAATTAATACCTCGTGTTTCTGATCCATGTTGAAATATTTTTTTATTTGTGTTTCAGCAAACAATTTATGACTGAGAATATAGTAATATACACGAGTTTATGTACAGTATATATCACACATAAACAATACTTCACTTGTTAGGAATCAAACCCTGATGAGGTATTGCTTGTATATTGAGGTCACACACACACACACACACCCCCCCACACTTCATAATTTAACGATATATTTAACCCATGAACAAAGGCAACTGCTCACGAGGCTAATTTCGCGCTAGAGTTGTCCATCTTAATGAAGTTCATTTTTTTTTAATTTGACACCAGACGTAATATTTCAGATATGAAGAATTTAAGCATAATATATTTTTTTCTAAATATTCTAAAAAAAATACAATCAAACCTAAACTAATCATTCTTATATTTCGCCCAGGCTTTACAAGGAATACCTCATCCAAGTGCACCTTTGTCATGTAGATATAATTCTTAGTCTACAAATTTGTGGCCAACAAATTAATTAAAGTTACTGAACCTTTCACATCTGATAAATAAATCCTCTTCATCACTGTTGGCTTCAAAGTCCCATATTAAACATTATTGTCGGTCACAGCCTTCATATCTATGCTGTTTGTGATACAGTTCTGCTTTACCCTCCGCAAGTCAACACAACCCACCTCCAAGCGTAAACACAACCCACCTCCAAGCGTCAACACAACCCACCTCCAAGCGTCAACACAACCCACCTCCAAGCGTAAACACAACCCACCTCCAAGCGTCAACACAACCCACCCCCAAGAGTCAACACAACCCACCCCCGGGTGCACAAGTTGATCAATGATTCCAAAATTCCAAACATGGCTTCAGAAGTGGGCGTTCATATCTGACTAATATATTAAAAAAAATTCAGCTGTTTTCGAATCAGTGAACGACGAGCACTATTATGATGTGGTATATCTCGACTTTAGCAAAGCCTTTGACAGAGTCCCCCCACGAAAGACTAATACGAAAAGTGGAGGCTCATGGCATTGGAGGAGATATTCTAAAATGGATTGGGGAGTGGTTACAGGACAGGAAACAGCGAGTAAGCATTAACGGCACTAAATCCAATTGGGGTAACGTCACTAGTGGAGTACCCCAAGGTTCAGTACTTGGACCATTACTATCTATTATATACACAAACGACATAGATATCGGCGTAGACAGCAACAAAGTAAATTTGCTGATGACACTAAAATAGGGCCTGTTATTAAATCTGACGAGGACTCCGCAAAACTACAGGAAGATCTAAAAACAAAAAACAACTGAATGGTCTGATAAATGGCAGATGAAATTTAATGTGAACAAATGTAAAGTACATAGTCTAGGAGATGTAAACAGAGAAACCAGATATCAGATGAACAACGTTGTTACAGAGAAATCAGGCTGTGAGAAAGATTTAGGAGTAATGATAAGTAAGAATCTTAAACCAAGTCGAAACAAGGCTAACAAAGTACTTGGGTTCATACAAAGGAGTGTTAGTTACAAGACTAGCGAGGTTACCCTAAAACTATATCTTGTGCTTGTGAGACCTCACTTGGATTACGCAGTTCAGTTCTGGTCACCGTATTACAGAATGGATATAGAATCCTTGGAAAGAATTCAGAGGAGAATGACAAGACTAAACCCGGGCATTAGGAACCTTGAGTACAGAGACAGGTTAAAGCATCTTAATTTGCACTCCCTCAAGAGACGTAGAGTGAGGGGCGATATGGTCGAAGTGTATAATGGAAGTCAGGGCTAAACAAAGGTAATATATCAAAGGTACTCAAACTATCCAGCGAGGAGCGAACTAGTAGCAATGGTTTTAAATTAAACAAATCTAGATTTAGGCGCGAGATAGGTAAACATTGGTTTGGAAATAGAGTAGTGGATGAGTGAAACAAGTTACCAAACATCATAATTAACTTGAGTACTGTACGCTGTATAGCTTCAAACATAGATTGGATGGATATATGAGTGATAAGGGTTGGGTGTAAACAGGATTGCCCAGTATGGGCCCGCTGCAGTTTCCTCCATTCTTACGTTCGTATGTCAACACAACCCACCCCTGCGCGTCAACACAACCCATTCCCGCGTGTCAACACAACCAACCTCCCAGCATCAACACAGCTCACCTCCAAGCAACAACACAACCCACCTCTGCGCGTCAACACAACCCATCCCCGCGCGTCAACACAATTCACCTCTGTGCATCAACACAACCCACCCCAACGCATCAACACAACCCACCTCTGCGAGTCAACACAACCCACCTCTGCGAGTCAACACAACCCATCCCTACGCGTCAACACAACCCACCCCACCACACCCCCTACTTGGACCTTTTATCTCAAACTGTCTATCTGGTCCACCCCGTCTACCTCCACCCCGTCTATCTTAATAGGTAACAGCCATCGCCTCATCTTTGCCACCTGTAGTATGGTAAATAAATACATCCACAACAATTACTCCTCATCTCCTGACACAAACAGTTAGTATTTCCTAGTTAATGTGTCTCCATGCACATTTCCCGCTCTAATACATCACTCTTCCCGCACCAACAACCATCACCACCACCCACCATCGACACCCCCACCACCATCACCACTATCACCACCACTACCACCATCACCACTATCACCACCACTAACACCATCACCACCAACCACCATCAAACTGTACTTTTTATAGCCGGCTCTTGGCTCTTGGCTCACCGCCACCTTACGCTTACGACAGGTAATTGCTTCATCGTCAGGAGTAGATCTCTGTGTTCCTTCCAAGTAACACTCAGTAACACGGAGGGATATGTCAGGTGCAAGTACAATATCAGAACAGCATCTGAAAGCAGTGCACTGTTCGTTCATGTTCGGTGAATTCTATAAACCTTAGTGATGGTCAGCACAAAACTGATAATATGTTACACAAATTTATTTGTCAGTGCTTTGAAAGCCTTGGAGTTAGATGTAGGATAGATGATTAGTGGGTCCCATAGTTTTGACCTGACTTAACTTGACTAGTCACGTCGCCCTTTCTTTTAAGCTCCTCTGCGTGTGTGGTGGTGTTGGTGTGCGGATTAGTGGATGTCATGATTATGACCTGACCTCATGTTTAGTAAGGTCACCCTGTGTACTTAAACCTCTCTCGATCCATGTAATTCAGTTGCCTCTGAAGATGCCTTGAATAAAGACGAAAGCTAAGGTGCTCCATTGTTTCCCTTTTCCCTGTGTGATTTTATCAATATATATATATATATATATATATATATATATATATATATATATATATATATATATATATATATATATATATATATATATATTAAACCATTTTGTAAATATTTCTCAAAAGGTGACCGGTGCCTGCAGTCATGGCCCGGACCTGTTTATTTGAGGACAGAGCATGAAAGGTTCATGGAGGTGTAGTGAAGATGGACGTCTGGCGATAGTGGGTGGGGGGGTGAAAGTGGAGGGTGGTGAAGGCTTGGGATGAGTGGGGGGTGGTGGGGTTGAGTGGGTGGAGGGTGGTGGGGTTGAGTGGGTGGAAAAAAGTGGGAGATAGAGGTGAGTGGGGGATGGGGTGAATGGGTGGTGGAGGGTAGGGGTGAGAAAGGATTAGACAGTAAGGATAGACCACCGGGCACTTATTTTATCCACAATGCACAGCTTGGTGACGTCAATGTTGTAAACATGCATCAATTATGTTTTTTTTGTGCAATATACGGGTGCACCAGCAGAGCTCAAATCCCAAGCAGAGAGCACATCAAGTATTACAGACACATGGATAAATGTCTGCAATTGTTCTGATAAAATAAACACATTAGGCGAGAGTTCATATTTCGTTTGTATCATTAATTCTTGAATGTTTGTCGATATCCAAGTATCTACAGGAAGGTGAGACATTCATCTTGCTATATGTGGCCAAAAAGAACAATGAGCAAATTTAATAACCTTGAAAAAAATTAAAGTTAAGTACGTCAGTAGGTGGGTTGCAGGTGCCAACACTGCGCTTCTTTCAAGACGCGAGGGAAGGTTACTTGTAGTTTCTTAATTCTGAAATGTCAGTCAATATCAGGTCATCCAGAAGACCATGAAACATTGTTCTTACCAAGAGTGACGAAAGAAACCAATAATATTGCCCAAAATATAAGAAAAAATAAGAGTAACATCACTTAATTCACCGGCGACGGTATTGATGCTTAACGCCAAGAGACACTTGCTATATTTTCTTAATTATGCATTGCAAGGCAATATCCAGTTGTCTGGAGTACCCTCACACATTCACCTTGCCATTTCTGGCAAATGGAAAAATCTTTGCATTGCTAATAAGCTCAAAAATTGAGTTCTTTTTCGTCCATGTCATCAATGAATGTTTGGTGCCACCCTCCCTTTTTGGGCCATAATCGTATCACTTTATTTTTTTTGAGGACTGTGAGAAATATATAGCATTCATTTCTGTTATACTTGACCTTACACTTATGAGTATTAAAAACAAAACAACCATGTAAGGCTAGAACTGTCACCACGGGTAGTGTGATGTTACGGTAGGGAGTTGTTAATGATGTTACAGCGGTGTGGCCTTAGGGGTGGGACATGGGTGGGGTGCAAGGGACATGGGTGGGGTAAGGGTGGTTAGGGGTAAGGTGTGGAACGTGGAGGGTAGGGTGGGGAGGGACATGGTTGGGGGGGTAAGGGACATGGGTGGGGTAAGGGACATGGTTAGGTGTAAGGGAAAAGTGGAACGTGGGAGGGTAGGGGTAAGGACGGGTTAGGGGTAAGGGGTGTGGAACGTGGAGGGTAGGGGTGGGTGGTTGGGGGTAAGGGTGCGGAACGTGGAGGGTAGGGGTAAGGGACAAGGGTGGGGGTAAGGGACATGCATAGTAAGGTGCGGAACGTGGGGGTAGGGGGAGGGGGTGGTGAGGGTAGGGGTGCGGAAATCGGGGTGGTAAGGGAGGGTAGGGGTGTGGAACGTGGAGGGTAGGGGTATGGGTGGTAGAGGGTAGGGGACGGAGGTGAGGTAGGGTGGAGGGTAGGAGGGTAGGGGAATGGGTGGTGGGTAGGGGAGGGCAGGAGGTAGGGGGTGAGGGTGAGGTAGGGGTGGGAGAGGTAGGGGTGAATGGTGGAGAGGGGTGAGTGGGTGAGGGTAGGGGAGGGAGGGTGGAGGGGTGGAATGGGTGAGGGTAGGGGTGAGTGGGTGGGTAGGAGGTGGTGAGGGTAGGGGTGAATGGGTAGAGGGTAGGGGAGGGTGGTGAGGGTAGGGGAGTGGGTGGTGAGGGTAGGGTGAATGGGTAGAGGGTAGGGGAGGGTGGAGGGTAGGGGTGAGTGGGTGGTGGAGGGTAGGGGTGAGGGTGGATAGGTAGGCAAGGGAGGGGCAGTGGAGGGAAGAATGGGTGGGGAGGTAGGGGGAGGTGGGAGGGGTAGGGGAGGTGGTGAGGGAGGGGTGGGAGTGGGTGGTGAGGTAGGGGTGGGGAGGGGAGGTGTAGGGGGAGGGAGGTAGGGGTGAATGGGTGGTGGGTGAGGGTAGAAGGTAGGGGGTGAATGGGAGGGGGAGGGGTGGGGGAGTGGGTAGAGGGTAGGGGTGGGTGGGGAGGGTAGAGGTGAGGTGGGAGGGTAGGGGTGGGAAAAGGGAGGGTAGGGGTGGAGTGGGGTGGAGGGTAGGGGTGAATGGGTGGTGGAGGGTAGGTAATGGGTGGTGGAGGGTAGGGTGAATGGTGGAGGGTAGGGAGGGGTAGGGGTGAGGTGGTGAGGTAGTGGAGGGTGGTGAGGGAAGGGGTGAGGGGTGGGAGGGTAGGGGTGAGTGGGTGGTGGAGGGAGTGGTGGGTAGAGGGTGGGAGTGGCAGGAGGTCGGGGGAGGTAGAGGGTAGGGGGAGGGGTGGGGGGGTGGGAGGGAGGGTAGGGGTGGGTGAGGGTGAGGGGTAAGGGGGGAGGGGTGGGGGAGGGTAGGGGGTGAGGGGTGGTGAGGGTAGGTGAGGGGTGGGTAGAGGGAGAGTAGGGGCAGGGTGTGGGAGGGGTAGGGTGAGGTGGAGGGTAGGGGTGGAGTGGGGTGGTGAGGGTAGGGGGAGGGTATGGAGGTAGGGGTGAGTGGTGGTGGAGGGTAGGTGAGGAGGGTAGGAAGAGTGGGTGGTGAGGCCAGGAGGAGGGTGGTGAGGGGGTAGGGGTGAGTGGTGGTGGGGAGGGGGTAGAGGGGGAGTGGGTGGAGGGTAGGGGTAGGGGAGGGGAGGTGGGAGGGGGAGGGGGGAGGGTGGGGAGGGGTGAGGTAGGGGGTGGGAGGAGGGTAGGGGAGGGGGAGGGGAGGGGTGGGAGGAGGGTAGGGGTGAGGGGTGGGTGAGGTAGGGGTGAGGGTGGTGAGGGGTAGGGGTGAGTGGGTGGTGGAGGTAGGGTGGAGGGTGGGAAGGTGAGGGGTGAGGGGGTGAATGGGTGGTGGGAGGGGTAGGTGAGTGGGGTGGTAGGGGTGAGGTGGTGAGGGGTAGGGGTGAGTGGGGGTGGAGGGTGAAGTGAGGGGTGGGAGGGGGAGGGTGGTGGGAGGGTAGGGGTGGGGAGGGTGGGGAGGGTAGGGGTGGGGAGGGCAGGAGGGGGGAGGTAGGAGGTGAGTGGGTAGGGGGAGGGGGAGGGGTAGGGGTGGAGGGTGGAGGAGGGTAGGGTGAGGGTGGAGGAGGGTGGGGGTGGAGGGTGGGTGAGGGTAGGGGAGAGGGGTGGAGGGTAGGGGTGAGGGTAGAGGGTGGGGTGGGAGGGTAGGGGCAGAGGCAGAGGGAGTGGGCAGGAGGGTAGGGGTGAGGGGGTGGGTGGAGGGTAGGGGGTAGGGAGGGTGGTGGAGGGTAGGGGCAGAGGGTGGGAGGGTAGGGGAGGGGTGGTGGAGGGTAGGGGTGAGGGTGGTAGTGGAGGGTGTGTGGGGAGGGGTAGGGGTGAGGGGGTGGTGAGGTAGGGGTGGGGAGGGGTGTTGGGAAGGGGTGGGGAGTGGGCAGGAGGGAAGAGTGGGTGGGGAGAGGGTAGGGAAGAGTGGTTGGGGGAGGGTAGGAGTGAGTGGGCAGAGGGGTGGGGTGAGTGGGTGGTGAGGGTAGGGGGTAAGGAGGTAGGGGTGAGGGGTGGTGGGAGGGTAGGGGTGAGTGGAGGGGTGAGTGGGTAGTGGAGGTAGTGAGTGGTGGAGGTAGGGGTGAGTGGAGGGTAGGTGAGGGGGTAGAGGGTAGGGGTGAGTGGAGGAGGGTAGGGGTGAGGTGAGGAGGCGGGGTGGTGGTAGGGGTGAGTGGGTGGTGAGGGAAAGGAGGTGGTGAGATGGGTGAGTTGGGTGGGTAGGGGAGGGTTACGAGGGTAGGGGTGGAGGAGGGGGAGGGTGGAGGGGGCAGGAGGGGTAGGAGGTAGGCAGAGGGTGGAGGGTAGGGGTGAGGGTGGGTGGAGGGTAGGGGTGAGGGTTGTGAGGGTAGGGGGGAGCAGGAGGAGGTAGGGGTGAGGGGTAGAGGGTAGGGGTGAGTGGGTGGAGGAGGGTAGGGGTGAGGGGTGTGGAGGGGTAGGGGTGAGGGTGGTGGAGGGTAGGGGTGAGGGTGAGAGGGTGGGGGGTGAGGGTGGTGAGGGTAGGGGGAGGGTGGCAGAGGGTAGGGGGAGTGGGTAGGAGGGAGTGGGGTGAGTAGGGGTGAGTGGGCGTGGAGGTAGGTGAGTGTGGAGGGAGGGTGCTGAGGTAGGTGTGAGGGTGGAGGTAGGGGCAGGTGGGGAGGGAGGGGTGAGGGTGGGGAGGGGGAGGGTGGTGGAGGGATGAGGGTGGAGGGATGAGGGTGGTGGAGGGTGAGGGCGGTGGAGGGTGAGGGTGGTGGAGGGTAGGGTGAGTGGAGGGAGGTTGAGGGTGGGAGGTGGGTTGGAGAGGGGTGGGAGTGGGTGGTTGGAGGGTGGTGAGGGTGGTGAGGGGTAGGGGTGAGTGGGTGAGGTAGGGATCAGGGGAGTAGGGGAGTGGGTGGAGGGTGAGTGGGTGGCTGGAGGGTAGGGTGAGTGGGGTGGTAGAGGGTAGGGGTGGAGGGTGGTGAGGGTAGGGTGAGTGGTGGAGGTCGTATAGGAGAGTGAAGGGATGTAGAGTGTGGTGGTGGCGGAGGACAAGCCATTTCAAAAGGGTTGTAGACCAAGGAGGAGCATCTCCCCCTCTCCCCCCACACACACCCAAGGCCCTCATCAATCCTCATCACCACTCACAACGCACCCCCTCTCACCCTCACATCCTCATCTTCACACCACATCCTCATTCCTCACATCCCATCTCATCTCATCTCTCCACCCTCATGATCCCCATCTCTCTCACCCTCACATCCCCATTCCCACCTCTCATCTCCCCATCTCCCCACCCCACATCCCCATCTCCCCACCCTCACATCCCCATCTCACCCTCACATCCCCATCTCACCTCCTCACATCTTCATCTCTCACCCCACATCCCCATCTCTCACCCCCTCACATCCTTATCTCACATCCCCATCCTCAACCTCACATCCTCATCTCTCACCCCTCACACTCATCTCACCTCACATCCTCAACCCCACCCTCACATCCTCATTCCCCACCCCATCCTCATCTCACCTCAGATCCTCATCTCTTACCCTCAGCATCCTCATCTCTCACCCCACATCTCATCCACCCTCACATCCCATCTCTCACCACACCTCATCTCCTCACCCCACATCTCATCTCACCCCTCACATCCCTCTCATCTCTCACCCCCCATCCCCATCTCACCCCTGATCCCCATCTCACCCCACATCCTATCTCTCACCCCACATCCCCACATCTCAACCCTCACATCCCCATCCTCACCCCCTGCACATTCTCATCTCACCCTCACATCTCTCTCATCTCCCATCACATCCCTCAGACCACCCCTCAGCATTCTCATCTCACCCTCATATCCTCATCTCACCCTCACATTCTCATCTCACCTCACATTCTCATCTCTCCCTCACATCCCTCATCATCTCCCCACCCCTCACATCCCCATTCCCTCACCCTCATCCTCATCTCACCCTCACATTCCTCATCTCA
>NW_024716703.1:16825219-16855981 GCF_018991925.1 Homarus americanus | reverse complement strand
ATTATTATTATTACACACACACACACACACACACACACACACACACACACACACACACACACACACACACACACGCGTACACAAACACACTGACACAGACTCATACTTACGCACGTTTCAAGTCTCAGTTTTTCTATCGTGTTTATTGAATCAGTTTGATCAAGCGGAAGTTTAATTAATTTATCTCGTCCGTTGGTCCCAGTCTTCATCCTCTCTCTGTAGTGGTTCACCTGTGGCTCACTTGGTTCTCTCCCTGTACACGTTAAGCATGAGACCTGGGTTCGATTTTCATGATTTTGTTTTCTTTTTCGGGAAGTCTCTGGATACCCAGTGGCTATATTATGTGTACTAGCGGTTTTTCTTAATGTATTTTTTTTCCTTAAATTTTTTTCTCTTTTTTGTATTACTGTACCAATCTCTTGTTACATCCTCGTCCTTCATTATCTCCCTGCTTCACCCATTGTCCATTTACTGCTTCACGCGGGCTGAGCAGATGTCCTTCCCAGTGTGTTTATACCGTCTTATTCCTTACACTGTCTTCCCTCACTTCAGTCTTCTTAAGTCGTCTACTCCGTGTTCCCCCTTTGGTCTGGCTCCCCGTCATCGTGCTTTGTGCTCATCTTCTCGCCTTGTCACACACCCACAGGAAGTTTTTTTCTCTACTGTATTAAGAATAATCATTTGGGTGGATTTGTGCATAGTAGTGAAATTTATTGAATATCATGATCGAATTGTAAGTGACTGGCGTGTTGCCTTTGTGACACGACACCTGCAACACCTCCTGAGCTCTTGTACATTAAGGCTACACCGATTTGTATACGCCAGCAGCCATAATGCTGAGGTATATTTCAACATCATTCAGACACACGGGGCTGAATTTGTCTTGAGATTTATTTTGCGTTAATAGTAATCAGGTCATATGGTAGTGTATCGGGAAGGGTATTAATAGGGGAGGTGTAGGTTCTCTCTTGATGTGTCTCATGTGCTGGAATTATTTTTTGTCAGGGTGGTGGATTTTTTTAAACAGGGTCAGGGATTAGCTAAATTACTCCCTCACATATTGAAGGTAAGATTTCTGTAAGATCACTTTATAGGTGAATATAAACCTCAGGGAGTCACTACGTCTTGAGCCTGTGGGAGGAAGCTGTAGGTGTTTGTGTTGTGTTTAATCCTGTACCTGCAGCCGGCAACAATAACAGGGAGCAAACACAAACACTTAAAGTATCACACACACACACACACACACACACAGTAACGCAGACATGCACAGTAACGCGCATACATACATATGGATGCATTGAAACACACACACACACACACACACACACACACACACACACACACACACACACACACACACACACACACAGTAATGCGCATTCATACATATGGATGCATTGTAAGGCACACACACACACACACACACTCAAGAACTGGGAGACAGAAGAATGAGGTCAGACAAAAGGGAGAGGAATGTTAATTAAGTTTTCAAATGGAGGACCATCTAGGTATGCACTCCAGGTCCCTCAGTCATTCTCCCCTCTTTGGCCTTGTTGGCAGCACGAAGCTATTAAATATTATGGAAGGGGGGGGGCGGTTAGGGGAGGTGGACTTGTAATGGTGTAAAATATTAACACATCGAAGTAGAAATATTAGACAGTCAGGGAAGGTGATATTTGTCCCTGTCAGAAATTCTTAAAATATCGGACAAGAAGAATATAAGATACGATTCTAGAAATTAATAAAAAGAAAATACAGACCGGTTTATACATATACAGAGATAGGATGATAAAAGGTGAATTAAATATATTTAAAAACAAAAAATATTTCAACTCTTAAGATGCCTTGACGTAAAGCCAGCGCCAGCACGAGCAATCAAAAGTGCTTGGCACCCTCCTAAACAGACTTCTTCCTGAGGCGGAAAACTTCCTCCCAGAATCTCAATGTGGTTTTAGACCATCACGTGGCACCACTGGCAGGATCTTTACTGCCCGCCAGATACAGGAAAAGTGCAGAGAACAGCGTCGTGACCTGTACATGGCTTTCATCGACCTAACCAAGGCCTTCGACTCGGTCAACAGGGAAGCCCCCTGGTGGACCCTCAGCCGTTTTGGCTGCCCACCAAAATTCATCGCCATTGTGAGGTAACTTCACGATGGCATGAACGGCAGTGTCCTGCACAACGGCACCCAGTCTGAGTTCTTCCCCATCCAAACAGGGGTTAAACAAGGGTGTGTACTGGCACCAACTCTCTTTCCATCTTCTTGGCTGCCTTCCTTACTCGTGCCAGTGCCAATTTAGCCAACAGGGTGAACATCGAGTACCGGGTGAAGGGGGTTCTTTTCAACATAAGACGACTCCAGGCAAGAACAAAGGTGTCGGCAGCTTCCATTACTGAGCTTCAGTATGCAGACGAACTCACCCTTGATGCTCACACTGAACACGACCTACAGGAGATCCTGAACACCTATGCAGACGCGTATGCACACTTCGGCCTTGAGGTGAATGTGCGTAAGACTCAGATTCTCTTTCAACCTGCCCTGGTTCAGAAACACCTCCTTCATCCATCCAGCTTAACGGTACTACCCTCTCTAATGTTGACTACTTTCGATATCTCGTCTCCCCCCTGTCCACCACCGCAAACATCGATGAAGAGATTCATCATCGGATCAGATGTGCATCTCAAGCCTTGGGCGAACTCCGAAATCGTGACTTCAGCTGTAGGGAGCTAAATTATCCACAAAACTGCACGTATATCGACCAGTGGTCCTGCCCACCCTACTATATGGCAGAGAGACATGGATCACATACTGGAGGCAGCTCAAGGCACTTGAAAACTTTCACCAACGTAGTCTACATTCCATCCTCCGAGTTCGCTGGGAAGACAAGAGAACAGTTGCCGGTATTCTTGCTGACACCAACTGTAGGAGCATCGAGGCTACCATTATCCATAACAACTATGTTGGAATGGCCCTGTTACCCGCATGGACGACAGTCGACTGCTAAAGCACCTACTTTACAGTCACCTAACGAATAGTAAACGTAACGCCGGCGGGCAATTGAAAAGATATAAGGATAGTCTTAAGACAAACTTGAAAAGGTGTCAAATCGATCCCCTCACCTGCGAGTCGATTACTCCACATCGTAACACTTTGAGAAGCACCACACGAGAAGGTGTTAATACTTTCGAGTTAGCCCGACTTCAAACCGAGACAGACAAGCGCCAACGTCGGAAATACGCTGCCACCGCCTCTCACAGTAGATGGAGCCCTCCACATGTGCAACGAATGTGGACGACGCTGCGGGTCTCGTATCGGGCTCTTTAGTCACCTCAAAACTCATTATAGTGCGTTTTTTCCTAGCTGAGAAAAGATGCCCCGCCCCCACCTCAAGAGTTACAGCTGATTGACTGTTGCAAATCTGTTCGATTTCGTCCTGAGGCGGGAAATATGAGAACAACTTCATATTTTCCCGCATCTGCTGACGGCTGTTCGCTGGAGCGACCAAGTCTGTCACACTCATCCACCAATTTTCAGGGGCCGTGTAATATTTCAATGTGATTCTGATATTTTAAAATGTTAGTTTTTGCATAATGTAGTTTTACTGATACGTAATTTGTCTTAGTATGACTTATTGTGGGTAAAAATAAGTATATATTAAATGCATCCTCCGAAAACGGGAATTTGTTACCAGAGTTTAACAGTTAATTCACGTATAAGATTTCTGATAAACTTCCTACGTGCTCCTGTTTGAAATGATGAATGTATGTATCTTTATATAACTTAGCTAAATATCTTTCTCGCTAGAAACGGTCATCCCAACAATTATGAATAGACTCATTTAGAAATACATCATTACTTCAGGACGAAATCGAACAGATTTGCAACAGTCAATCAGCTGTAACTCTTGAGGAGGGGGCGGGGCATCTTTTCTCAGCTAGGAAAAAACGCACTTTAAGCTAGGTGACATCCCTAATAACTCATATCATTGTATCATAGCTGGATGATCGTCATACTCGATTCCGAGTGACAGCAAAGTAGTAGTAGTAGTAGTAGTGTGTGTGTGTGTGTGTGTGTGTGTGTGTGTGTGTGTGTGTGTGTGTGTGTGTGTGTGTGTGTGTGTGTGTGTGTGTGTGTGTGTGTGTGTGTGTGTGTGTGTGTGTGTGTGTGTCTGTGTGTGTGTGTGTGTGTGTGTGTGTGTGTGTGTGTGTGTGTGTGTGTGTGTGTGTGTGTGTGTGTGTGTGTGTGTGTGTGTGTGTGTGTGTGTGTGTGTGTGTGTGTGTGTGTGTGTGTGTGTGTGTGTGTGTGTGTGTGTGTGTGTGTGTGTGTGTGTGTGTGTGTGTGTGTGTGTGTGTGTGTGTGTGTGTGTGTGTGTGTGTGTGTGTGTGTGTGTGTGTGTGTGTGTGTGTGTGTGTGTGTGTGTGTGTGTGTGTGTGTGTGTGTGTGTGTGTGTGTGTGTGTGTGTGTGTGTGTGTGTGTGTGTTGCCTAATGTTTATTTTATTTTTTCCATTTCCACGGTTCGTTGTCCATATGTCAAGACTGTAGATACACCTTTTGTCTATATAGTACAGTATATAAATTGTAGTGTGGGTGGATAATATACTCCTGTTGTACCGAAATCTTCTGTATATATGGAGGTATATATACTGTATGTACACTGTGTATGTATATAAATCTGTATATTTGTTAAGTCGTCTTTTGTGCCTGTGTCTGTATTTGTTCGAGTGTTCTCATTGTATTCAAATTGACTTGTTATATTCCCGGTATCTGTGTTGGTTGAGTTTGTTTGCTGCAAGTGGGTAGTGTTTGCTGAAAGCCGTGCAGTATTATGCACGAGAGGGAGGAGAGGAAGAGAAAGGAGAAGAGTAAGAGAATCAGAGTAAAGAGCAAAAAGGAGAAATAGGGCTATGAAGAATTAGAATATAACGAGACTGATTAAGAAGAGAATCTAAGATGAATGAATATGTTTTGGAAGTAGGAGAGAAGGATAGAAGAACAGGAAGGAGATAAAGGAAGAGAAATGGGGAAGAGAGACCAGAGCAAGAATAAACATAACTTATACCCTTGTGTGTGTGTGTGTGTGTGTGTGTGTGTGTGTGCGTGTGCGTGTGCGTGTGTGTGTGTGTGTGTGTGTATATATATCTTGCCTACGTTAATTTTTAGCTGCGTGTACCACCGAGAAAAATTTTGGTTTCCTTTCGCCCAGAAACTGCTCACATGACGCTACCGGGCCTACGTCTACTGTGATATGATTCTATTGCCAGTTATTTGATTATGTATTCCCCACCCCCACCCCGCCTCGAGTATGTGTGAGAGTTAGGTATAGTGAAGGTGTGGCTCCTCTGTTGAATTAGTGAATCCTGGCGATAATTTTAGGTGATGTAAGGTGGTGGAGGTGGTTTGGCGGTGGAGATGGTGTATGAGTATGGTGGTGGTGGTATAGGGTGGTGGTGGTGGTATAGGGTGGTGGTGGTGGAGGTGGTATGGTGGGGTGGTATAGGTGGTGGTGGTGGTATAGGGTGCAGGTGGTGGTGATATATGGTGGTGGTAGTATAGGTGGTGGTGGTGTAGAGGCATGGTGGTGGTGGTATAGGTGGTGGTGGAGGTGGAGGTGGTATGGTGGTGGGTATAGGTGGTGGTGGTGGTATAGGGTGAGGTGGTGGTGATATATGGTGGTAGTATAGGGTGGTGGTGGTGGTGTATGGTGATGGTGGCATAGGGAGTGGTGGTGATGAGGTGGTGGTGGTATAGGTGGTGGGTGGTGGAGGTGGTATGGTGGTGGTGGGTATAGGTGGTGGTGGCATAGGTGGTGGTGGTGGATATGGTGGTGGTGGTATAAGGTGGTGGTGGGTGATATATGGTGGTGGTGGTATAGGTGGTGGTGGTGATTATGGTGGTGGTGGTATAGGGTGGTGGTGGTGATATACGGTGGTGGTGGTATAGGGTGGTGGTGGTGGTATGGTGGTGGTGGTATAGGTGGGTGGTGGTGGTATGGTGGTGGTGGTATAGGTGGTGGTGGTGATGATGGTGGTGGTGGTATAGGTGGTGGTGGTATAGGTGGTGGTGGTGGTGGTGGTGGTATAGGGTGCAGGTGGTGGTGATATATGGTGGTGGTGGTATAGGTGTGGTGGTGGTATGGTGGTGGTGGTATAGGGTGTGGTGGTGGTGGTATGGTGGTGGTGGTATAGGGTGGTGGTGGTGGTGTAGTATGGTGGTGGTGGTATAGGGTGGTGGTGGTGGTATATGGTGGTGGGTGGTATAGGTGGTGGTGGTGGTGGTGGTGGTGGGTATAGGGTGTGGTGGTGGTGATATGGTGGTGGTATAGGTGGTGGTGGTGGTGGTATGGTGGTGGTGGTGGTATAAGTGGTGGTGGTGACATGTTGGTGGTGGTATAGGTGGTGGTGGTGATATATGGTGGTGGTGGTGATAGGGTGGTGGTGGTGATATATGGTGGTGGTGGTATAGGGTGCTGGTGGTGATATATGGTGGTGGTGGGAAAGGGGTGGTGGTGTAGGCGGTGGTGGTGGCATAGGGTGGTGGTGGTGGTGGTATGGTGGTGGCATAGGGTGGCGGTGGTGGAGGTGGTATGGTGTGGGCATGGTGGTGGTGGTATAGGTGGTGGTGGTGGTGGTGGTGGTGGTATAGGTGGTGGTGGTGGAGGTGGTGGTGGTATGGGTTGTGTGGTGGTATAGGGTGGTGTGCGACAGGTGGTGGGTAGTAGGGTGGTGGTGGTGGTGATATATGGTGGTGGTGGTAGTGATATGGGTGGTGGTGGTGGTATAGGGTGGTGGTGGTGGTGGAATAGGGTGGAGGTGGTGGTGGTGTGGTGGTGATATATGGTGGTGGTAGAGGGTGGTGGTGGTGATATATGGTGGTGGTGGTATAGGGGTGGTGGTGGTGGTGGTGGTGGTGGTGATATATGGTGGTGGTGGTGGAGGTGGTGGTGGTGATATATGGTGGTGGTGGCATAGGGTGGTGGTGGTGGCAGGTGATATGGTGGTGGTGGTATAGGGTGGTGGTGGTGATATGGCGGTGGTGGTATAGGGGAGTGGTGGTGGTGGTGGCATGGGGTGGTGGTGGTAGGTGGTGGTGGTATAGGGTGGTGGTGGTGGTGGTGGTATAGGCAGGTGGTGGTGATATATGGTGGTAGTATGGGTGGTGGTGGGTACGATATGGTGGTGGTGGCATAGGTGGTGGGGTGGATGTGGTGGCATGGTGGTGGTGGCAGGGTGGTGGTGGTGGTGGATAGGTGGGTGGTAGATAGGTGGTGGTGGTGCACGAGCATGGTGGTGGTGGTATATGGTGGTGGTAGTATAGGGTGGTGGTGGTGGTGGTATGGGTGGTGGTGGTATAGGTGGTGGTGGTGGTGGTATAGGGTGCAGGTGGTGGTGATATATGGTGGTGGCATAGGGTGGTGGTGGGTATGAGTATGGTGGTGGTATAGGTGGTGGTGGTGGTATGGTGGTGGTGGTATAGGTGGTGGTGGTGGTGGTATAGGGTGCAGGTGGTGGGTGATATGGTGGTGCATAGTGGTGGTGGTGATATATGGTGGTGGTGGTATAGGGTGGTGGTGGTGGTGGATAGGGTGCAGGTGGTGGTGGTAGGGTGGTGGTGGGTATAGGGGTGGTGGATAAGGTGGTGGATGTAGTATAGCGGTGGTGGAGGTGTTTTTTTAGGTTAAGGTGGGGAAAGGATGGAAGGCATGCTGGGGCTCAAGGCACAGCCAGACATGAGGGATGGAGAAGTCACAACATATAGTCGTGGGGGGAAAGGTTGGAAAAGAAGTTTAATGAGTTAAACAGAGGGGGACGACACCCCTTGTTTTACAAATTACAGAGTTTGTTGGCTAACTAAGCAAACCTAGGATTTAGAATGAGGTTGCACAATGGTTATTTTAGTAGACAATGACTAGATTGATTTTACAATTACAAGTTTATTAACCTTCTTATACTGTATTACGTTATGGACTCACTTGATTGTGACTTGTTAAATGTGAATTTATATCATCTAAGTTTTAATCTAAGGTGGATCACTGTGGCGGACATAGATGGGTCGCGGGTTGGGTTGTTGTAGTGCGGGCAGACTCCGGGGCCACCAGGCGTGGGGTCGCCCTCCGTTGATGTCTTCCTCGCGTAGGTGGTCTGGGCTGTGAGGGTCGTCCAGGAGCTTGTCCCAAACCTTCTTCCCTAGGCGATGGAACCTGAAGTTGAGGGCCTCTGTTTTATTTCTTAGGTGGATGGTTTCCACTGTCTCCTGGTAGGGTGGCGCTTGGCCACTGGCTGACCTCAAACACTTGCTTTGGAAGCTCTGTAGTTGTTGTAGTCTAGTCTTCCCGAGTGTGACGAGTGGTATAAATGGGTACTCCAACACAGGCCTCACCAGCGCCTTGTACAGACATCAATTTAAAACGTTTTAATTTGGCTGCGGCGATTTTGACTTTATTTAGTCTGTCCTTCACGTGGGGAATGATGCCCGTCTGAGAAATGATGAGGCCGAGCAACCTGCCTTGTTTAGAGTACTCAATCTCTTCGTCGTCGATCATCAATGGGGTCGGTTTGAATTTGGCTATGGGTATGACCTCAAATTTCGTTTTGTTTGTTTTTTCACTTCACACATCGCTCCTGAACTAAGAAGACCTCTCAACAAGACCTCCTGCTGGACCCGGAACTGTGAAGACCGCCCTCTCCCTTGTGCCATTGTTGGCCATCTTCCCGGACCGGACCATCCACGACTGACACCGTCGACAACAACTCACGAGCGTTTTCGGTTTATCGAGCATTAGCTTGCCCTCCCCACTGGTGGTGTGAGTGACCCACACTCCAGCTGGAGAGCAGCTATAGCGCGATATTCCCGACGTGGTTTGAGCTCTTTTCCTTCTACTGCTATTTTTCCTTTTTTCGCTCTGGCCTAGGGACCTGCACCCTCAAAAAGTGTATTCGTCCTGCGGTCCCCCCTGTAACTGTTCACCTCCCTCCCAGGAGATTGTGAACACGAAAGGGGGTTGGAGCAAAAACCCATCCCAGCCGAGTCTTTCCAGGAAAACCGTGATCGTGCGGTTCCACCTGGAAAGAGGGTAGCAATCCTTATCCTTCCCCAATAGGCACACTTAGCTCACGTCTATAAGTGAGCAGTCACATACACTAGGAAGTAGGCTTCCCCAACGGGGCTCCGGGAGAGAAGCTCAGGAACCACTCTACGACCACCAGCCAGTGGGGAGTGCTGAAATTCCTCTGCTACTTACTCAACCGGAATAGGTAGGATTAAAAAAAAAAAACGGTTATGGAGCGCATACGCCCTCCTAACCGCGACCCCCTCCTGAACCGCCAACCTGACGACCCGAACCACGACAGGCTCCGCACAGAGAAAGCGGACCAGTTACGCGCCTTCAATGAAGCCCTGAAAAGCAGGAACACTGCCACCACCTCCAACAACTCCACCACCACTGCTACCGCCACTGAGGACGACAACTGGACGAAGGTAGAAAACAAAAAACGCCGACGTGCTTTTTCGGGAAACGAATGCCGTCAAGCAGCCCAAAAGGCACCCATCACCACCACCAGCTCACCTCCAACGACACTGCCAAAATTCCGGATCACGAAAACGGACACAAAAACAACATATGCCGCCATCACAGAGATGGAAAAGCTAAATCCACTGGCCAAGTTCTCAGTGCGGCCCAACCTAAAGGGGGAGATGATTATTCACCCCAAAGACAAGGACTCCGCCACCACCCTCGACACTTACCTGCAAAACACCACCACCGTTGCATCAACCAAGCTGGACCCCGCCCAGAAACTGATGAAGTCGGTAGTCCTCCGGTACCCAAAGGAACTACCCCTCGAACCCCTGGAGAACCACCCGAAGATCCTAAAAGCCGAGAGATGCTCTCCCCCGTCCGACAAGACGGCCACCACAAAACAAGTACTCATAACGCACTACGGCTCACCCCCCAGCACCATAGACCTCAAAACCTGGGGGATCTACGAAGTGAGGCCCTTCGTCCCAGAGCCCCTGCGGTGCTTCAGATGCCAGAAATACGGGCACCATCAGACAAGGTGCACGTACAAGGAAATCTGCGCAGTCTGCGCACAGAAGCACGGCACACACTCCTGCCTCACCAAGTTGAAAAATGGAGAAAAAATTGCCCCCAAGTGTGCCAACTGCGGGGGCAAACACCACGCCTGGAACCCTGGATGCTCCGAGAGGACAAAGAGGGTCCAGGCAAACCGACCAGCAGCAAGACCGGCCCCCACCGCCTGCACACCAGCCCCACCAAGTACCTTCGTGTGGGGAACCCAAAGGCCAAAACAACAAAGCCAACCTCCTCAGCTGGTCAACACCCAAAGTGCAGCCCAGTTTCCTGGCCTCACTACGGCCACACCTCAGCCACCCAAGCAGCAGACAACGACAACCACGAAAAAGACAAAAGAAGCACACACCAAGGCACCAGAAGGAATGATACACGTATCAGACCTAGCCAAGGTACTGACAACCTTCGCGGAGGGCCTAGCCGGACTACTGGGCCACAAGATCCAACCCACACAGCTCCAAATACTCATGGGGAGCGTCCTCGGGCAAGTCGCCACAGCTCCAGCCACCTCAGTGGAGGAAGCCACGCCGGTCCTCACACGAGTGACAGCCGAGGTACACTCTACACCGAAGAAGGCCACCAGAGAACCCAAGATACCGACAGCTCCCAGAAAGAAATTGGACGTTTCAACTCCCCTGAACCGAACCACGGCCCAGAAGGCAAAAACCACAGAACAAGAAGATATGAACCTGATCCAGTTGGAATCGACTTGGACATTTCCATCGAGGACCACCAGAAGTCCCCGATGAAACAGTGGTGGAAAACATCAGCACCCTGAACATCCTAACATGGAATGCTCAGGGCATCAAAAACAAGAAACACCTCCTACAAGAAGCAGCAGCCAAGGACAAGCTTGACATCATACTGCTACAAGAAACACTTCTACAAGAACACCACTGTTTCAAATTCAGTGGTTACAAGACATACAGGAGGCATTTCACGCAGGCGTCAACAAGAGGATGTATGATCTTGGTCAAGTCAAGCATACCCTCCTCCGAGGTCACGCAGCAATTTCCATGTGGGGAAAACATCGAGACACAGGCCGTCAAAGTAACCCTCCAAGAACGGGAATTAACTGTTCACAACATTTACAAGAACCCAAGGGGCTCACTGGAGG
Organism: Homarus americanus; assembly: GCF_018991925.1. Lineage (NCBI taxonomy): Eukaryota > Metazoa > Arthropoda > Malacostraca > Decapoda > Nephropidae > Homarus > Homarus americanus. Next base: position 16,844,774 of record NW_024716703.1, on the reverse strand, counting down.
TGACTCAATTATTTGCTTCGGCCGCTGACCACGCCACACTCATAGGAGGGGATTTCAACGCACATCATCCCTTCCTAAGCTCGGTAAGCCCCACAAATGAAGACGGCCTACACCTATACACCACCTTTCAAGATACACCCGAGATCTGCCTCCTGAACACCGGAGAGCCCACCCACACTAGGGGAGGAAGGCTAGATCTAACCTTCGTCTCCAGTGCACTACAGCCTTCGGCCTCCTGGCAGATACACCCCACGCTGACCAGCGACCACTTCGCCACCCTAACAACGCTGAAGGTGAACAAACTCCCCACTCCACCCCCGCCGAGATGGAGATACAATACCCAAAAGGCAGACTGGGGACTCTTTAAGAAACACCTGGCTAAGTGGCGCGAAAAATCACAGCCGGCCGGCGCAGCACCCGTGGATGAGACAACCCTCCACCACCAATTGGTCGAGGCGTTTCACCAAGCGGCAGAAGAGGCTATCCCAAAAACAAAACCCACATCAAGACAGTACAATGATTACTGGTACTACTGTCCCAGGGTGAAAGAACTCAACCACAGAGTGAACATGGCCCGAAGAAACTACAGGAGACATCCCACGGAAACAAACAGACATCTCCTGCAAGTCATAGTTAAGGATACCAGGGAAGAGAAGGAAGAAATAAAAAACGTAAGCTGGCTCAAGTGGTGCTCCGAACTGAACGAGCACACCTCCCTTGGCAAGATGTGGGCCCAGATCCGAAGGGCATCTGGGAAGGCAACACCACCACCACCAACCCATCCCAACCCAGAAGAGGAAGCCGAGAGACTTGCAAAACTGTTCTCTAACCGAGCAGCAACGAAAAACCTCCCGAGACAGGCGGAGGAGACACAACGGCGTCTGCGACAGGTCAGACTCCAGATGATCGAAGAGGCCTGCAACAGTGAAGATGACACTGACAGACCTTTCAACCAGCAAGAACTCCAGAAGTCGCTAAAACGAAGCAAGGACACAGCACCAGGGGCCGACAGGATAACCTACTCCATTCTTTCTCATGCCGGTACAGCCGGACACGAGGCTCTGCTCCAAGTCATCAATGCTTCGTGGACAGCACAAAGACTCCCACCGGAATGGAAGAAGGCAGATATACAGCCCATTCCGAAGCCCAGAGAACCAGACAAACCGAGGCCCATCTCCCTTCTCAGCTGCATAGCAAAGACGGGAGAAAGAATGGCTCTCAACCGACTCAAGTGGAAAGTAGGCAGCCCACACCCTCTCATCTTTGCTTACACCGAGAACACCGGCACAGGCAACAACATCGCCGAGGTACTCAGCACAGTGGACTACAAACCAGCTCTGGTGGTCTTCCTCGACCTGGAGAAGGCCTTCAAACTAGCAATTCCACTGGCCATTACAACGACGCTCGCTGAAAAAGGCGTCAAAGGAAGGTTGCTGGGGTGGATCCAGAACTACCTCACACAGAGAGAAGCAAGAGTACGCTTTTAGGGAGCAACCTCAAGCTACAGGGTCCATGAAAACGGAACCCCACAAGGAGGCATCCTCAGTCCAATGCTGTTCAATGTCCTGATGGAAAATCTTGTCAAACTTCCTTTCAGGCAAACAGCCAAGCTCCTATGCTATGCAGACGACTTACAGCTTATAGTAAAAGGATCAAACAGACTAGCCAACACGCAACACGCACTCCAACTTATAGAAGAGGAGTGCAACAGACTTGGACTCAAGATAAATCCAGCCAAGTCGAAAGCGATGGCCATCTGCACAGACACACCAGACAAGATGTTCTCCATACAAAACACGCCGGTAGTCTGGACCAACGCCCACCAGTGTCTTGGAATCTGGTTTGACCAGAAACTCACTTTCAAGCCGCAACTCGAGTATCTCAGGCACAGGACGAAGAGCAGACACAATATAATGAGGTCGCTCACCAGCACAACCGCAGGAGCAAACCTTCATGTGCTCAAAGCCTACTACACGGCCGCCATCAGATCGCTGGTAGATTACAGTGCTCCAGCACTCATTGGACTGAGAGAAGACCAAATAGCTAAGCTAGAAGTCATCCAAAATAATGCTCTCAGGACCATGCTCGGAGCACCCATGTGGACCAGAATTTGCAATTTGCAAATGGAAACCGAACTACCACCCCTGGCAGTACGAGTCAAGCAGGTGACAGCCGGTCTCCTCGCCAAAATCTGTAGATCAGATAAGCCCACAGTTGCCAAAATTCGAATCAGTGCCTCCCTCCACCTCGACCACAGAGTGCGAGGGGCCACCTGGTCGCACGAGGCAAGCGAGGTCATCCGACACCTGCAAGCAGAAACACTCGTCAAGAACAACCAAGACACACGAGACAATGGTTACGTAGTTCCTCCACCATGGAGCCCTCCACCAGCCACATTCAAAATTACCGACCTAGGCGATAGTAAAGCCAACCTCCAGACGGAGGACCTCAAAAAAATAACTCTGGAAGCCATAGACACCGAGACACCGGCTGATGCAGCATCATACTTCACAGACGGCTCGGTGGATCCAAAACATCATACATCCGGAGCGGCCTTCTACACCCAAGGTCAGACCCTCCGATGGAGACTTTCTAATGACTGCTCCACCCTACAAACAGAGCTGGTAGCAATCTCAAAGACCCTACAACACGCTGCAACACAACACAACAAGTCCATCATAATTCACACGGACTCGAAATTGGCCATGCAGGCGCTGCAACACATTCAACCAAGAGACAACGTCCACTTCATAACCTCGATCCTCGCACAGCTACAGGAATTCCAAAGACAAAACCGCCCAGTCGTCTTACACTGGATTCCCAGTCATGTAGGGATCGGAGGAAACGACGTTGCAGACGAAGCAGCCAAGGCAGCTACACGTTCTAGTAGCGTACACATTCAAGTTCCAGCAAGCGTGCAACAGATCAAGAATCACCTCAGAAAGACTAGCAAGCTCCACATCAAAAAGAGCTTCCTTCACGCATTCAACGCTGGTTCCCAATCAGCCAAATGGTACCTGGCGGCTACAAAAGGGGAACCACCTTTCGCTGACAAGAAAACACCAAGACAAACCCAAGTCAGCCTTCATCGACTACGACTAGGGTACAAGTGCTCCTGGCAGATGATCGGAAATGACGTCATGGAATGCACCTACTGTCAGGAGCCAGCAGCCAACCCACTTGAACACTATCTCCTCGACTGCGAAGTCACACAAAGCCTCCGAAACAGAACTCAAATCTCCCAAGAAGCACACACAACACCAGCGGCCACTCTAACCCGAAAGGCCCAAACAAACCACATTCACCACCTTCTCCGGGTCATCACACGATACCCACCACCCAGATAGCTTAGAAAGTATCCTCTCCCAGCAAGTGCGGATCCCAGTTCGGGGGGCGCGCCACTCCGAAACTGACCACGTCCAAGAGTGGGGGTTGGTGGTAAGCGTCCACTGATCGGGGGTTCGCTCACACTTGCAACCTGCAGTATCCTTCCAAATCTGCAGGTGGGACCACCTCCAATCCCAATCCGGTCTGGCTGCTCCAGGAGCTCCAGCCGGAACCACCAAACGGGCCGCCTATTGGCAAAGGCCCGTGTCGGACTACGGTCCGACAATCTCAACAACAACAAACTTTGTTTGTTTTTATTTTCTATTTATTTTCATACTCCGAGATCTCCTCTATTGCCCGAGCAGTGAGTCGCGCCATCCTTGCTGTGGACCTTCCTGGGCAGGTGACGATCTGTGTTACATCGTCGGCATACATGACGTACTCGCTGCCGACGATTGGGGGTGGCAGGTCAGCCGTGTAGAGTGTGTAAAGGGTTGGTGAGAGACAAGAGCCCTGAGGCACGCCGCTCGATAGTGAGAATTCTTCTCCAAAATGTTCTTGCATCTTGATTTTGGCTCTGCGGTCCATAATGAAGTTACACAGCAGGCGCGTCAGATTTTCGGGTAGCCCCAGTTGTATGATCTTATACTGCAGCCCTGCGTGCCAAACTTTGTCAAACGCTTTGCTGACGTCCCTCAGTACTATGTTGCACTGCAGGCAGCCAGTCATGGCATTGGCGATCTGCTCGTAGGCCTGAGCTATGGCGGTGGATGTGCCTTTGTACTGGCGGAAGCCAAACTGGCGGGGATTATGCACGTCTTCGTCCTCCAGATACATCCGCAATCGCTTGTTGACTATTTTTTCAGAGATTTTGGCTGGTACCTCTAGCAGCGATATTGGTCGAAAGTTTTCGACTTTGTTTGGAGGCTTCCCTGCTTTTGGTATGAGACGAATAACGGCAATTTTGAACATCTTAGGGAAGTATCCAGAGGCGAGGCAGGCGTTGCATATATGAGCAAGCCACTCTATCATGTTGTCGGGGAGTTGAGCCAGGATCTTCTTGTTAATGTGACTTTGACCAGGTGATTTGTTTTTAAACCCTTTTATGACGGCTGACACATCTGCAGGAACTATGCGCTCCGTCAGGTAGCTTCCGTCAACCAGTCTAGTGAAGTCAGCCCGTGGGAGCGGCTGGAGCAGGTGCTGATGGTCCTGCAACTGACCTAAAATTGGTATTAGGGTGGTGGTGGTATAGGGTGGTGGTGGTGTACGAGTATGGTGGTGGTGGTGGTGTACGAGTATGGTGGTGGTGGTGGTGGTGGTATAGGGTGCAGGTGGTGGTGATATATGGTGGTAGTGGTATAGGGTGGTGGTGATGGAGGTGGTATGGTGGTGGTATAGGTGGTGATAAGGTGGTGGTAGTATCGCGTGGTGGTGGAGGTGCTATTGGGTGGTGGAGGTATAGGTGGTGGTGGAGTGATATAGGTGGTGAAGGTGATTGGGTAGTGGTGGAGGTGGGGTAGGGTTGGGTGGAGGTGGTGGTGAGGTGGAGGTATATGGGCAGGTGGATGTGTATGGTGGTGGTGCAGGTGGAGGATATGGTGGTGCTGGTGAGGTGGTATATGTGGGTGGAGGTGATATGGTGGTGCAGGTGGGAGGTGTTATATGGTGGTGCAGGTGGAGGGTGGTGGATAGGGGGTGTGGAGGTGTGGTGGTGGGTATTGGGTAGTGGTGGAGGTGGTTGTGGTGAGATATTGGTGGTGCAGGTGGTAGGTGGTATATGGTGCAGGTGAGGTGGATATATGGTGGCGGTGGAGGTGTGATATGGTGCAGGTGGTATGGGAGGTGTATAGGTGCAGGTGGAGGTGTATATGTGCAGGTGGAGGTGAGGTGATATATGGTGGTGCAGGTGGAGGTGATATATGGTGGTGGGATATATGGTGGAGGTGTAGGTGATGGTATACAGGTGCAGGTGGAGGTGATATATGGTGGTGCAGGTGGGGTGGTATGGTGGTGCTGGTGGAGGTGGTATATGGTGGTGCATGGTGGTGCAGGTGGAGGTGATATATGGTGGTGCAGGTGGAGGTGGATATGGTATGGTGGTGCAGGTGGGGGTGATATATGGTGGTGCAGGCAGGCATGGTGGCAGGTGGAGGTGATATATGGTGAAGGTGCAGGGGAGGTGGTATATGGTGGTGCTGGTGAGGTGGTAGGTGGTATGGATGTGATATATGGTGGCAGGTGGGCAGGTGGAGTGGTATATGGCAGGTGATGTGACCTGCAGGTGGAGGGATATATGGTGCAGGTGGAGGTGGGTAGCAGATATATGGTGGTGCTGGTGGAGGTGGGTAGTGGTGGTGGAGTATATGGTGGTGCAGGTGGAGGTGGATATATGGTGGTGCAGGTGGAGGTGATATATGGTGCAGGTGGAGGTAGTATATGGTGGTGCAGGTGGAGGTATGGTGGTGAGGTAGGTGATACATGGTGGTGCAGGTGGAGGTGATATACAGGCAGGTATGGTGGTGCAGGTGGTGGTGCAGGTGAGGTATATGGTGGTGCAGGTGGAGGTGATATATGGTGGAGGTGCATGGTGGTGCAGGTGTATATGGTGGTGCATAGGTGATATATAGGGTGGTGCAGGTGGAGGTGATATATGGTGGTGTGCAGGTGGGATATGGTGCAGTGAGGTGACATATGGTGGTGCAGGTGGAGGTGATATATGGTGGTGCAGGTGGAGGTGGTATGGTGGTGCAGGTGAGGTGGATATATGGTGGTGCAGGTGGAGGTGGTGGAGGTGGCAGGAGGTGTGGTGCATGGGAGGTGGTGGCAGGTGGAGGTGATATATGGTGGTGCAGGTGGAGTGTATATGGTGGTGCAGGTGGAGGTGGTGGTGCAGGTGGAGGTGATATGGTGGTGGCAGGTGGAGGTGGTATATGGTGCAGGGAGGTGATATATGGTGGTGCAGGAGGTGGTATAGGTGGTGGTGGTGGCAGGTGGTTTATGGGAGGTGGATATATGGTGGTGCAGGTGGAGGTGGTTTATGGTGGTGCAGGTGGAGGTGATATATGGTGGTGGAGGTGGTGTATGGTGGTGCAGGTGGAGGTGATATATGGTGGTGCAGGTGGAGGTGATATATGGTGGTGGAGGTGGTGTATGGTGGTGCAGTGCAGGTGGAGGTGGTTTATGGTGGTGCAGGTGGCATAGTTGCACAGTGTTCACCCTCGCCTCTTGAGTCTATACTTAGGCGTTCCACCACACGCGACCGTCTCTCTCACTGTCTTGTAGTAGCTAGTGGCTCCCTCCCCCCTTCCCTCCACTCCCTCCCTCCCTTCCCCTACTACCTCCCTTCCTTTCCCTTCCCTTCCTCTCTGCACTCCCTTACCACCCTTCCTCAGTTATCACAGTCTCCGTCCCTCCCTCCCTCCTATCTTTGAATGCTTTTGTTCTGTTATGTCACGTAATACGGAGAGACACTGTACTGTATGTCTCTTTGGGTGTATCTGAGTGTTGTATCATACAGTAGGTGTCGATGTACCGTACTGTACCGTGTGTGTATCTGTATACTATTCTGTGTATACTGAAGTGTCTCCTAACTCGTCCTGTCTAGTGTAATTTGGAATGTATTGGTGAGTGTTGTGTCTGGTGTGTTGCTGAGTATAGATGGTCGTGGCAGGCGGGCTGCTGGCATTTGGCGTGGTAGGTGACATGTGGTATGGTAGTAGGCGTGGTAGGTGATTGGTGGTATGGTACTAGGCGTGGTAGGTGATTGGTGGTATGGTGGTATGGTGGGAGGCGTGGTAGGTGATTGGTAGCATGGTAGGTGACTGGTAGCATGGTAGGTGTAGTGGTAGGGGCAGGAACATCACCTCGAGGCTAGGATAAAACACCAGGTTTATTTGCCTGACTGAAGTCACTTTCGGTCGGCTTCTCTGTTGGCTGCTGTGTGGCGGGGCAGGCGCTCACCCACACCTGTTTCTGATATATATATTTATTTAAAACCCCAAGATGTTTTCAGCAGCGGCACGAGTACTGTAAGACATCTGACTACACGGTTTACTGTTTGTACTGAATTATTAATGCATTTAAAATGTTGCTCCCTTAGTTGTTGTTGTGCTTGGGACTGTGTTGATGCAGACATCACAAATTATTCTAAGCTGTAGGTTGTGTACAAGGATGTAATTTGGTTCGGCACTGCACTCGGCCGGTATGATTTCCCCAGATGTAAAGTTAGCTAACCATTCACAAGTCTAGGTTAACCGGGAACGTCCCGTATATACAAACCAGGGGAGTATAGTTCTGTATATTCACTCGGACTGGCTCAACCTTAATTGAACACAAGTACAGTAGCTTCATAAAGGATTGGACATGTAAATAAAATAATTTTCGAAATATTGCACAAATTATTGTTATTACAGTGTATTATTGAAGCTTAAACGCTTATAATTATTTCTGCGGTACATTAATGATATATAGTTACACAAATAATGGTGTAGGAAAGGGTAATTTTACAGAGTTTGTAATTTATGGTAATTTTTTAGTTGTACTATACAGTACATGTATAGTGCTAACATTCTTTATGCAGTGCTGTATCTTTTCGAAATAAATATTAAAACAATTTTTCTTTAAGATACATTACTGAACGTTATCAGGGCTAACATGATTAAGATTTTAAGGTAAGGGATTTAAATCAGAGTAAAATCATAATATAATTTAACTCATATTGCAGCTCACATCCATCATCTCTCTCTCTCTCTCTCTCTCTCTCTCTCTCTCTCTCTCTGCCCATTACAAGCTAAAACAATGACGTATACAGTACAGTAATATAACGTAAAACCTGTTCACGCTATTGTTGTTTACCTTTTAACTGTTTTGTATACATGTAAGTCAGTCGGGTGCCTTTTGTAGAGCTCTGACTCCCAAAAGGTTCAGCCCGGTATAATCCCCCCCCCCCTCCCATCCACCTATTTGATTTTTATTTCTCTCTCTCATGCTTTTATTTCGACTAAACAATTTTTTTCCTTCAAATTTTGTGTCCCTGTTTCTCATGTCGCTTACCGTTCTCATGTTTCTCATTCTCACTATACTCACCTCACTCACAGTGCTATCAAGCGAAATATTTCTCACATTTCCATTGTTCTTGTTTCTGTTTGTATTGGGTCGGTACCAACTTCCTCTTCTGAACGATAAAAATGTCTCTGGCTTTCCCCTTGTACTGTACGTGCCTTTGACGTAGCTCTCTCCTAGTTCACTTCATTATTTTTTTTCATGTATTTTGTAAAGATATTCTTATATTTTTAACGAGAAAGAAATTAAAATAAGGGACACTCATAGAAGATGTTTGTACCTTACATATGAATAATTATATGTTCTTTGGTGTTTGTGTTTACAGTATACCAGTGTATAGCACAATGTGAATAATAAGTATTTACTGTAGATATAATGTATACACACATACTGTACATCGATTCACTCAAAGCTGCACCTCAGACAACATAAGCGAATACAAGTTCCTTCCTTCTTTCTTTTCACTTAATTCAATTCCCGGTAAAACAAGAGATGTTATCATAATCTAACCTAACCTTGTGAAACACTTGGTGATGATGAGTTAAACAAACAGCGTGTATAGGTGGCAGAGTCTGGCACTGGGCCATCACTGCTCAAAAACAAGGAGTGGAATAAACAAAGTTAATTTGTGAATTGTAACACTGGCGGCGCTGGGCTGCCCATGAGTCGCCACTTCCGGGTCTCTTGGTCACTGATGTTGTGTTCTTATGCCCCGCAACAGATAGGTAGTTAGGGGGAGGGGTATTGTTGTCATGTTGTTCATCTGTCCTGTAGCTACACTGATTTCCCATTAGGGAATTCAGGCCTATGGGACCCACTGGGAACTGATGACTTCCAGGTGCTCTTCTTAAGGCCAGGTGCTCTGTTTAAGGTCAGGTCCTCTTCTTAAGGCCAGGTGCTCTGTTTAAGGTCAGGTCCTCTTTTTAAGGTCAGGTCCTCTTTGTAAGGTCAGGTGCTCTTTTTAAGGCCAGGTGCTCTGTTTAAGGTCAGGTGCTCTTTTTAAGGCCAGATGGTCTTTTTAAGGCCAGGTGCTCTTTTTAAGGCCAGGTGCTCTTCTTTAGGCCAGGTGCTCTTTTTAAGACCGGGTGCTCTTCTTAGACCAGGTTGGCCACAGTGACACCAAATGACTTATTATAATTATACCAAGTGACTCACAGGTTCTCATAATGTTATCAGGTAAATCATAATTCTTAAGTGTTCACAGTGTCTGTAAATAGTGAGTCGGTGTGGCACCAAGTGACTCAACTGTACTCATAATGACGGCAAGGGACTCATGGGTGTTTATAATGACCAAGAAATCGCAGATGCTCACAATGAGACCAATTACTTATAATGGCCCCCAGATGAATAATATTTACCTTTAATGACTCCAGGTCAGGGGATAATTTTACTTAACTGTTATATTAAATTCATTACTAATGTTTTTATAATACCATAACACCAAATCTAATGACTAGTGTAGTACAGATAGAGGTACGAGGGGTCGCTCATATACAGTAAAAAGAAAAAAAAATGACCTGAATGCCGACTCAAGCGTTCACGTTAAGTCATTGCTGGCAGGAGACCCGTGAACGTTCCCAAGATACTGCTGCTGCTTTACATTAATCTGTCCTTGTGGGTTTGCGAGGGGAAACACCAGGTGGTCTTGATAGCTCTTGTTGTCACTGTTTTTGTGGTATTTGTCTCTGGTGTGACAAGTCTTACATGTCATCAGATGGTTTATACCTGCCAAGCTTTTATGTTTTATAATCTGAAGGAAATATCACACGAAAGGAATTTAGATATCAGTTGTAGCGTTTAGACCCCAGAGGCTTATGTGGAAGAGGCTCCTACCGAGCACTACATTATGGGGTAACGTGAGGCATGGTGGTGGTGAGGAGTGGGGGAGTTAGGTGAGGCATGATGGTGGTGAGGAGTGGGGGAGTTAGGTGAGGCATGATGGTGGTGAGGGGTGGGGGAGTTAGGTGAGGCATGATGGTGGTGAGGAGTGGGGGAGTTAGGTGAGGCATGATGGTGGGGAGGGGGGAGTTGGGTGAGGCATGATGGTGGTGAGGGGGTTGGGAGTTAGGGTGAGGCATGATGGTGGTGAGGTTAGGTGAGGGGAGGTGAGGTGGGAGGCAGGTGGGGGGTGAGGTGGGGGATGGGTGAGGTGAGGGAGGGGGGGGAGTTAGGTGAGGCATGATGGTGGTGAGGTGGGGAGGTGATGAGGAGGTGAGGCATGGTGGATGGTGAGGAGGGGAGTTAGGGTGAGGCATGATGGTGGTGAGGGAGGGGGGATTAGGAGTGAAGCATGATGGTGGTGAGGAGGAGTTGGGTGAGGCATGATGGTAGTGAGTGGGAGTTGGGTGAGGCAGTGATGGTGGTGGAGTGGGGGGAGTTGGGTGAGGCATGATGGTGGAGGAGGGGGGAGTTAGGTGAGGCATGATGGGTGAGGGAGGGGAGTTAGGTGAGGCATGATGGTGGTGAGGGGGGAGTTGGGTGAGGCATGATGGTGGTGGGGAGGGGGGGAGTTGGGTGAGGGCATGATGGTGGGGAGGGGGGAGTTAGGTGAGGCATGATGGTGGTGAGGTGGGAGTTAGGTGAGGCATGATGGTAGTGAGGAGTGGGGGAGTTAGGTGAGGCATGATGGTGGTGAGGAGTGGGAGTTAGGTGAGGCATGATGGTGGTGAGGGTGGGGGGGTGGGTGAGGCATGATGGTGGTGAGGGTGGGGAGTTGGTGAGGATGATGGTGGGAGGGGGAGTTGGTGAGGCATGATGGTGGTGAGGAGTGGGGGGAGTTGGGTGGGGCATGATGGTGGTGAGGTGGGGGGGGGTTGGGTGAGGCATGATGGTGGTGGGGTGGGGGGAGTTAGGTGAGGCATGATGGTGAGGAGTGGGGGGTTAGGTGAGGCATGATGGTGGTGAGGAGGGAGTTAGGTGAGGCATGATGGTGTGAGGTGGGAGTTGGGTGAGGCATGATGGTGGTGAGGTGGGAGTTAGGTGAGGCATGGTGGTGGTGAGGTGGGGGGATGGTGAGGCATGATGGTGGTGAGGAGTGGGGGAGTTGGGTGAGCATGATGGTGGTGAGGGTGGGAGTTAGGTGAGGCATGGTGGTGGTGAGGTGGAGTTGGTGAGCATGATGGTGTGGGTGGGTGGTGAGCATGATGTGTGAGGTGGGGTTGGGGAGGCATGATGGTAGGGAGGAGGGGGGGAGTTAGGTGAGGCATGATGGTGGTGAGGAGTGGGGAGTTAGGTGAGGCATGATGGGGTGAGGTGGGGTGTTGGGTGGTGTGGTGGTGGTGAGGTGGGGATTAGGTGAGGCATGGTGGTGGCGGGAGTGGGAGTTAGGTGAGGCATGATGGTGGTGAGGTGGGGGAGTTAGGTGAGGCATGATGAGGGGTGGGGGAGTTAGGTGAGGCATGGTGGTGGTGAGGAGTGGGGGAGTTAGGTGAGGCATGATGAGGGGTGGGGGAGTTAGGTTAGGTATGATGGGGCGAGGGAGGGGAATGGACGACGAACAGGCAGACTCGTATCCATGTTATACAGCCTGAACTCACGCTGTAGTCTAAGATTTGCACGTTTAGGTTTACTGTACCTCCGAATTTTTTGACGTAACTTATTGTAACTTATTATTCCCATGCAGTCACTCAAAAAACTATCTATACTTGATGACTTTCAGAATGAACACTGCGACTCCTGTTGTCTCAGAAGTGTTGCCAAAATCCTTCGTCCGTTGTGTCATATTTTTTCAACACAATTTTGTATGGATAGTTTTTTGAGTGACTGTACTCAATACTAGTCCTCTTGCCAGATATTTTATTCAACTTGTTAGGTTAGGTTAGGTTAGGTTAGGTTATATTAGGTTTAGCTTATGTTAGGCTAGGCTAGGTTAGGTTGGGTACGATATTCCTTCGCCCGCCTCACAGCTCCATGTTAAAAGTGTTCACAGATGGTTGAGACACCTGGCCAGGAGTCCTTTTACCCCGCGCCTTTGATGTGTACTGTAGGTCTGTAGGATATTCTCGCCCACAACTTATCCTTCCCACTATATCCCAGGTCGTATTCTCTCTTAAGTTTTCAATTTTAAATTTTATCTTTCACTTTGAAGATAATAGAAAGCATTTACATATGGTACAGTGGAAATTCAGTGTTTAGTTTGGGTGACTCTCTGAGGTGAGTTGACGTAAGTTAGTTGTCAGTTAGACTTCACTCCAAAGCGAATTTCATCTTTGACTTCGACCTTTTATGATAAATATTTAACATTTTCTAACATCCTCTCTGAAGTGCAAGTGCCTTGAAATCATTTACATTTTGATAGTCCAGTTATTTAACATTATTTTAGAGAATAACAGTTCTGCTTACCAGTTGTGAACATATTTAGTTTGAATAAATGCACAGCTACACGAACATTTTCTATGAACCATTCAACTATTTTTTTTTATAGAATAGGAGCGTGGCTTACCGGCCAGGCTAGTGTGGAAAGGGTGTAGTTAAATATTAATCACCTGTCCTGTAAAGAGAATCAGTGAGCGTGAGAATACATGTGAGAATTTAAGCCCAAGACCACATTGTATTGTTTGAATCACCAACTCACATCTCCGAGTTAAATTTCTATGCTTGCCTTATCCCCAAATGTCCTCCACGTATCCCTCTTCTTCACCATCCAACCACCTTCTAATTTTATCCGGAAACGTGAGCTTTTTTCTGGCTAACTGGTTAAATTGCTCCCCTCCGGTCTGTTGGCCTGGGAGGCAAGGAGTAATCAGGTTCCCATCTCACCTATATATAGTGCTCAGGGCGTATTCGGTATGGGATTTAAGATGCGTTAATCTTCACTGTGCTGTCATATACACGCTCATACAACCTTATTTAAAACAGGTTATTTAATAAAGTCTGTCGAGTAAAGGGAATTAATTATGCTTAGAGAGCAAACTTTAGAATATCGTTAAGAAAGAGCGGAGTTAAAGGGTGTGGATTAGAGTTTTATATATATATATATATATATATATATATATATATATATATATATATATATATATATATATATATATATATATATATATATATATATATATATATATATATACAGAGAGAGAGAGAGTCACATTAAAGGTTTAGAAGGAAAGAGATTCGTGTACGAAAAAAAAAAATAGCATACACCAAACACTCTAAATTGAGCCTTGGAAAACTTGACTGGTGACAAAAGGTGAAACAGGTAAGCTCCTTGGGACGTGTGCCATAAACTCCCCAGAAATCAGATGAATATATTTTGTGTACAATGTTTACACCATTCGCCACTGCCATTTATTTACAATTGAGTTCTTAAATTGCATGTATTTGTTAGCAACTTGATCGCGTCAGTTGCACCAATACGTGATTATAATAGCGTTCAGGTATTGAGTTACAGTATATATAATAATAATAATTAATAATAATAATAATAATAATAATTAACGGTTTAGTGAAAGAGCATAGCAGCCTATATATATATATATATATATATATATATATATATATATATATATATATATATATATATATATATATATATATATATATATATATATATATATATATATATATATATATATATATTATTAATCGTGTGTTTTATTATTTATTCGGGTATCCGTATTGTATAAACCGCTCTCTATTATGTACTTGTATTTTATCTGTTAAGAATATTAATGTCGGAGTGAAGGCGATTCTGGAAATTATCTATATTGTGTCGTTATTGTAAGTCTTGAGGTTCACTTCCGCCAGTACAAACTTCTCTCGAGTCATCTTCTCGCCAGCGTGTCTGTCTATATTAAGTGTGAGAGAGGAAGGTGAGCGGTGGGTGTGAGGTGAGGTTGTCTCTCTTCATATGGTTTATTCTCTCACTCACGCCTGCCTCTCCACCGTTACTCTCGCCGTTATTAGCAACAAAAGTGGGGTACACATTCACAGCTGGATGAATTGGAGATGCCCTGGGTAAGAACCACCAACCCTTAGAGCAGGAGGCGAGTGTTTTATCCATTCGGCCGCCACACCCAGTACAGTCGTGTGTGTGTGTGTGAACATATTCACTTTAATATCTTCTGGGTGTAAGTGCCAGAAGTGTGCGAAGGTTTGACTCACGTCTCTTTATTTTACATGACGGGGAGAGGCAGGTAATGTTTCATGCAGTAAATAATGCTGTCGGCTGCAGTGACTGCCTCATCCACCTGAAACTCCCTACAGCTTCTGGCGAACTCTTGAGTACTGTATACAAGGATTTTAATCCATGTTGAAAATATTTTGTAGAAAAGAATGATTATTTTTTGAGGTCCAGTCAGCATTTGGAGGAAAAAAACAACAGTCGAGTTAGTAAAATCTTCACATCAACACAACCTATCCTACCTGACATTTGTAAGGTATTGCCATATTAATAGGGTCTAATTATGGGAGTTGGAGGTGATGGAAGGAATTCGAGAATCACTTTCAACGCTCTTATGCGCCAGCAGCAGCGGCGTGGGAGCGGCAGGTAAGGATTACAGAGAAATGAAACGCCGCAGGTGACAGTAACGGCGGCAGCGGGCAGGTGGGCTCCTGCAACAATCAATAGTTACCTGAAGAACGTGGCAGGAAGGGGGGGGGGGGAAATCATGATCTACCTCGCTGTTTTCTCCGCCTCTCCACCTGCGTTAATGCTGACTTAATGAGTGAATTATATATCCAAGTGTGTGTATAGAAGGAGAGGGGTATACTTAGTGTGGGGTGAGGGTAGGGCGTTATATAAAGGTGTGTGTGGGAGGAGGATTACAGGTGTGTTTTTGTGGGAGGATGTCGACAGGTGTGTGGGAAATAAATAGGTATGTTTGGAGGAGCTTTATAGGTGCGTCCGTGTCTTGGATTATTACAGGTGTGTGTGGGGGGTGGGTGATGATTACAGGTGTTGAGTAGGGGAGAGGCATATACAGGTGTGTGTAGGGATAGGAGAGTCAGGTGTTCAGGTTGGGGTGAAGACGTTTGAATGTACAGGTGTGTGGGAGGCGAGAATACACATGTGTATTGTATCTGGAGAGGGGATATATGTATACAGGCTACAGCTACAGAGAGACGCGTAAGAAGCTCAGTACAGTACGTTGGTCGTCAAAGGGGAAGAAAGTAAACTCGCCTGGGGGTACTGCAGCTTCTGGTGGCGGCTGAGGGAGACAGGTAGGGAAGGGTGAGAGTGGGAAGTGAGTGTGTGTGTAGAAGGGGATAAAGTGGAAGAGGTGAGGTATAAGGGGGTAGGGTAGGGGAAGAGATTGGATAAAAGATAATGAAGGAGTGTAAGGATGTAGGGATTGTAGGTGCTTCCGTGAAGTGGACGGAGTGAAGGAATGAAGGGAAGAAGCATGGGAAGGAGAGAGATGGGAGTAATTAAGGGAGGGTGACGGAGGAGAGGAGAGGAAGCGAGGGTAGGAGGTGGCGGTGTGGGGGATGGGGAGGTGAAGGAGATAACGGTGAAGATCAAAGAGCTGGCATCTATGAAAGGGCTGCGAGAGTGAGGGTGAGTGCTCAAGTGTGGTCCCCAGACGGCGCTCAAGGGTGATCCCTCGACGGGACTCATTGTGGCCGTCGTTAACCAGTGAGGGCGGGTTTTAGTCTCCTCGTAAACGTTTTATGACATGCGCGGGTATGTCACTGCATATAGAAGAGGGCCGTAGCCAATCCGCGTAGTGTGCTTGATTCTGGTGCCTCGTACGACCCTCAGAGGGTTATTAATCCACGTTGTTATCACCGTGTTTGAAGGTGTTGCCTCGTGCTGCTATAGAGGGGTTGTACTTGTAGCTGACGGTTTGTTTATTGACTGCTCATACAACCGTCATTCATACGTACGATGTGCTTTTCATAGTTTACTAAACAAGGATTATTATTGATGTTGTGTTGGGTAGACAAGTGTAGGGGTGTTGTGGTTATGAATTCACTTTAGTAAAGATTAGTGCAAAATGACAGCTGCTCTCTGCACGGACAACTTGGGAATCATTTCATCTAAAAGGTCATACAGTACCAGTGCTCAATATACTGAAAGGAGAATCACTTTTACAGCCAAACACTTTAGCTATATATTGTATGTTAATGTTCATATATGTAGTGCAGTTTAAATTGGATGACATTCTTAATTTATATCAGAGACCTTTTCTGTGACATTCCCGGGGAGACAACAGCGGCACTGACTGACACATCACCTAAAATAAGTATGGTGGTGCACCTGACAGTGTTTGACGGTGTAATCAGTGTCACTTATTTACGGCGAACATGTGCCTCGGCAGCACACACCTGCCACACTTGACTGCATTTGTATTATATCTGCCATGGAGTGATGCGATTTGTTGAGGGAATTAAGAAAAAATCTTGGTTCAGTAGACACTTGTGGTGATCACCTGCTGCTGTCGCCGAGATCAAAGTTGAAGCAGTTATGCATCACTTTAATTGTATTTAACTGGAGGTGTTATTCGGCGGCCGGATTGTTGTATATTTTATTTAATTTTCCTTCAGACTGTGAGTAAGAGACCATAAGAATATCCAAAACAGGTTCGGTTATGTGTCTGTTATTATCTGTCCATCACGGCGGCGGGGAGATGCTTGGGGTCACCGTGTCCTCCATCCCTGACCTCTCCTTATGTAGTAACTTCACCAAATGTAATCACACTGTAGCCAAATTCACCAGAGTTTAATATATTCTTACAGCCTTGGGTGAGTTCAGGTCCCGGGTAACTTGGGATTTATTTGACCTCGATGCAGTATAGGAGATGAGGTCATTATGGAAGCGCAGTTTTTTTTTTTTTTTTTTTATAAATCTTGTTTTTCGTAGGGTTGCATTTTTGTGTTTGGTTCGTCGCTATTAATTGAACTGACTAGTAAAACACTTCAACAAAATCGTGTTGAGTGGTAGTTTGCGAGGCTCATAGATTATAATAGTGTTAACAAATAGTTGAGGACGACCTTGGCCCCAATAAAGGTCACAGAAGATCGTCGAGGATCGCGTGTATAGAGGCAATTTGTCTCGCCTTTGGCATTGTATCGGCGTGGTGAGCTTGGTGCAGGTAGTTTCAGGACACGTTACGGCGGACAGATAGCTTATTACAATCACCTTAGAGATATATTAATGTGGCACTGTATGACCTTATTTAGTTTGGTGTAGACAGTATAGAGGACATTACATTGCTAGGACTATATTGATATTGTTTTGGTCGCAAGCAGTTTATATTGCATGTTTTGGCGGCACTGTATTGATATTGTTTTAGTTGCCAAGATTAAAGGGCTTGTGTTGAAGGCCCTCTATTAGTATTGGCTTAGTTGCATGTAGTTGAAATGGCTTGTTCGGGCGGCTGTACAGTGCCATGGTAAAGTAAGTTTGGTGCTGATAGTATGAGGGGATTTGATAGTGGCGCCAGGTACAGGGAACTATCAGTATATTCCCCTCTTCAGTTTAATTACTTGTGGGCAGAGTCGTGTAGTGTGCAGGACAGCCGGCTGGAGTGTGTATGTAATATTTTGTAGGAGTCTTGCATTATAGAGGCGTCTTACCATCTTATATGGGGTCTTGTAGTAAAGATGTTTTGTCATAGTAGAAGTATTATTTTTTACCTTGTGTTATCTTGTTATTAAAGATTTTCTAATAATGTCTTATAATCCCTTTTTTATTGTGGAAGAATATCCAAAACAGGTTCGGTTATGTGTCTGTTATTATCTGTCCATCACGGCGGCGGGGAGATGCTCGGGGTCACCGTGTCCTCCATCCCTGACCTCTCCTTATGTAGTAACTTCACCAAATGTAATCACACTGTAGCCAAATTCACCAGAGTTTAATATATTCTTACAGCCTTGGGTGAGTTCAGGTCCCGGGTAACTTGGGATTTATTTGACCTCGATGCAGTAGAGGGGATGAGGTCATTATGGAAGCGCTTTTTTTTTTTTAATAGATCTTGTTGGTACGTCGATCTTATTGTGTTACTGGCGTTATATTGGTGTATCTTGTGCGTAAAGACCTTGTATAATGCAGTAATTCATATCCTGTTACGAAGGTCTGCGTAAGTTCTTGTTACACTAATAGTCTTCATAGTTGTTTGTTGCTTTGGTTTGTTGTTTATTTCTTTGGTTTAATATCATGACAGTTAGAAATATATTTGTTATCCATATATTATGAAAGCAATATTTTTCATCTTCTGATTTACATTTCCCGTGAAAAAATACAAATTGGTTAGCCTGATAATGGCCGCTGACAGAGTTCAAGATGAACTTGTACCTTGAATCCCAGCATATTAATTTTTTATTACTTAATTAATTAATTTATTTATTTATTTTTAATCAGCAATAGCGTTTTGGTGATGCCTATATCTCCCCCGCTATCAGGCGACCTGCACCAGCTCAAGTGATTCATCGAAATGCCATTACTACACCCAGACTTTAAGCTCCTTTGTTATTATTCCCAAAACACATTTCGAGTATTGTAAATATTAATAAAAAAATAACAGATTAAAGTTGGTAATTAATGATAAACTCCGCTATTATATTGGGTTATTGACTGTACTTTGTTCTCTGCTTTAATGAGGTAATGTTAGGGGTAGTAGTAAGGACCACACACGTAGGTCTGAGTCTCGTGTGTGTGTGTGTGTGTGTGTGTGTGTGTGTGTGTGTGTGTGTGTGTGTGTGTGCGTGCGTGCGTGTGCGTGCAAGAGGCAAGGGACACGAACCTTACCTAACCTAACCTAACCTAATCGACTTCTTGCGGTCAAGGTCGGCGGTCACTTTATGCACCCAAGTTAATGACATATACTTGAACCTTTATTGAAGTAAATTGAAACCCCGACACTGTTCTTGTATCATTCTGGGAAAATCGGTCAAACGCATAGATCAGTCTTGTTTGGGTTAGATTATATCCCCAAAATAAATGTTTTTGAACGCTTCGTAACATTGGTGAAAGGCAAATGTCACTTGTTTTGTGTGTGTGTGTGTGTGTGCGCGCGCGCGCGCGCGCTTTAAATGCAGGTTTCGTGTGTTTCTTCAATTTCAAGTCATCATGTGGTGTGTGATGTTGCTAATGAACATACAGTACTTAGGTTATATATCGAACGTTCTGTAAGTATTGGTGAATATTTTTTTTTGCGATATATTCATCAATTTGCACGATATATTAACATTTTTGCACGATATATTAACATTTTTTGTACGATGG
>NW_024716703.1:16660219-16820219 GCF_018991925.1 Homarus americanus | reverse complement strand
TCCCATCGTTCAGCCTTGTCCTCTTCATAACCTGCCACTTAAATCGTCCTCTTGTGAGACGTGTTTACAAACAAGTCAAGGGATCAAGGTTAAGTGTGTATGAACTGGATTTAAAATAGGCTTATAATTATCCCCAATCATCAAACTACATAGGGAAAACAATTAAGGCCGCGAATTGATGACTTATTAGTTCAGTGACGTAATTTATTTGTTTAATCTTATATTTTATGAGTTTTATTTGTTTATAAGTCGGGGTTTAAAGGGATGTATGTGTTAATTTTTCTTGGCGTGTTGTGGTAAATCGTCTTAGTTGTGTGTTTACCTTTGAGTATAAACAAGGAGGTGTTGTGTACATTTGGCTGTTGATGTGGCTGGGGATCAGTGCACCATCTGGCGAGCCTTTGTTGCACGTTAAGAAGCAGATAAAAAACAATTCGTACAGTATATCATTAAATATCAAGGAATATTTGGCACTGGTGTACTTAGAAGTTTGTATTGTCTTGGTGTGGTAATTGAAACAGTCTTATCCCTGACATTGAAATAAAAAAAGTTGTTTGTTTGTTTTGGTTTGTATGACTGATGCCAGACCTGAGGAATGTTCAGTCGCCCAGTAATCCTCTCTGTTGACGCTACCTTAGACTTCGTTTACCTCTTGCCTCACTAGATCTCGGGAGAATTATTTTACTTGTGGTTATATAAGAATAATACCAGACATAGTTTTCTGAAAAATGACATGACCACTAAAAAAAACTATCTGAATTTGTGGGGGGGGAGGGGGGGCAAGGTCGATGGATTTCAGAATGAACATTGCGACTCCTGTTGTCAGTGTACGGTTGTTAAAATCCTTTGTTCGTTGTGTCATACGTTTTCAACACAATTTCGTATAGATAGTTTTTGAGTGACTGTAGTACATTGTTTAAGGTGTACCAGAAGACACTCAACATAATAATTTAAGATCATATCGACAAAAAATTTATCACAGAGAAAAGTAGTACACACGTTACAAGCCCTTACTCGTATGCCCTGATTTCCTTACTTGTATGCCTTGCCGCCCTTACTCGTATGCCCTGCCACCCTTACTCGTATGCCCTGTCACCCTTACTCGTATGCCCTGCCACCCTTACTCGTATGCCCTGCCACCCTTACTCGTATGCCCTGTCACCCTTACTCGTATGCCCTGCCACCCTTACTCGTATGCCCTGCCACCCTTACTCGTATGCCCTGCCACCCTTACTCGTATGCCCTGTCACCCTTACTCGTATGCCCTGCCACCCTTAGTCGTATGCCCTGCCACCCTTAGTCGTATGCCCTGCCATCCTTAGTTTTATGCCCTGCCGCCCTTACTCGCATGCCCTGCCACCCCTAGTCGCATGCCCTGCCACCCTTACTGTGTCTATTTTACCATCCCTTACTCCGTATGCCCTACCACCCTTACTCATATTATCTCCTACCACCCCTGCTTTCTTATGCCTTCCACCCTTTATCATGTCCTGCCACCCTTATACTTATGCTACCACCCTTACTCCTGTGCCCTGCCACTTGTACTCGTATAACACTGCCACCTTTAATCGTATGCCACCACCACCCTTACTCATTATGCTCTGCCACCCTTATTCGTATGCCTGCCACCCTTCTCTTATACCCTCACCTTACTCATATGCCTGCCGCCCTTACTCTTATGCCCTGCCACCCTTACTCCCCGCATGCCCTGCCACCCTTACTCATGCCCCTGCCACCCTTACTCTTATGCCCTGCCACCCTTTAATCATGTGCCTACCACCCCTTACTCTGTTATGCTCTACCCACCCTTATTCATGCCCTGCCACCTACTCTCTCTGCCCTCACCCTTACTCATATGCCCTACACCCTGCTCTTATGCACCCTTACTCTTATGCCTGTACCCTTATATGCTGCCCTACACCCTTACTCTTATGCCCTTCCACCCTTACTCGTATGTCCTGCCACCCTTAATCGTATGCCCTGCCACCCTTACTCGTATGCACTGTCACCCTTATTCGTATGCCCTGCCACCCTTACTCTTATGCCCTGCCACCCTTACTCATATGCCCTGCCACCCTTATTCGTATGCCCTGCCACCCTTACTCATATGCCCTGCCACCCTTACTGTTTGGGCTGTGGTTTGATATTGAACTATCTCACTTGTTAGCACTTGCCTGAATGAGTGTAGGGTAGTCGCTGGTAACTGATGAAGCTGGGTGAGATATTAGGTAATCTCACGGCGTGTCACCTTTGATACAGTCGTAGATTGGTTGATAGTTGAAATCGTCACAGCCGCCCTGGGTAGCAATTGTAATTATCTTTGCTTGTAAGTTACACAAGTGCACACAGGTTCTGTTATCTTCACTCGTTGTTCCTTGGTTTAATGTAATCACACGTGGTGATTTTCTAGTTATATTGGTTAGTCTGATAGTTACAAGGTTGCTGTTGACAGACTATTAGCTTGTAATTAGCTGATATAATTAGAGAGAGATACAACCTGGGGAGCTAAGCTCACAACACCTCTCTTTGGTAAGGTGTCTGGCTGTGTACTGGCGAGAACTGTGGGAAACTGTGTGAGCTAGCTGACCTCTCTTCCTCTGGTTGTTGGGGAGAATCTACTATACGTCAACACAGACATAAAATCTACACAGGCCTACTCTCACACGGAGGGCTGAGAAGATTTATGGGTTGTAACCCGAGAATGTGTGACACAAACAAACTGTCCACCTTAGGAGGGGTGACAGAACGAAGCTTAATGTAGCTGTATGCTCAATAGTCTGGGTGATAGCATGAATATATGTCCTTAGCCCATATTTATATAATATTAATTGATAGCGGCTAGAACATCGCTCGTATTTCCTGCCACCCCTACACGCATGCCCTGCCACCCCTACACGCATGCCCTGCCACCCTTACTCGTATGCCCTGCTTGCACCTTTATCTTCCTGCATATAATGCCTGCTCGTATGCCCTGCTGCCCTTGCTCGTATGCCCTGCCGCCCTTGCTCGGTATGCCCTGCCACTTGCCCCCTAACTCGTATGCCCTGCCCTTGCTTACTCGTATGCCCTGCCGCCCTTTAACGTATGCCCTGCCACCCCTAACTCATGCCCCTGCCACCCTTACTCATGTCTGCCCCTGCTACCCTTGCCCTTACCCTGCTACATACGTGTATGCCTACCACCCTTACTTGCTGCACACACACCTCATGCTGCCTGCCTCATGCCTACACCATACTCGTATGCCCTTCGCTCTTACTCTCGTATGCTTACCGCCCATACTCGTATGCCCTGCTATCCTTACTTGTATACCCTGCTGCCCGTACACGTGTGCCTGCCACCCTTACTCGTATGCCCCTACCACCCATACTCATGCCCCTACCACCCTTACTCGTATGCTGCCTTATGTGTACCTACACCCTTACTCATGCCTCAACCACACATATATACTCATATACTGATCTTACCGTGCTGCTGTGCTAGCACCGCATGTTGTACACCAGCATGCCTGCTGCATGCCCTGCTGCTGTGCTTGTGTGCCCTGCTACTTTAATTCAGGGTTGTATGTTTCCCTCCTAGCTTTCTTTCAGGATTTTTCTTGCAGGTTTTTATGTTTATTGTTTTTTTCTATTACCGAACGTGTGTGTGTGTGTGTGTGTGTGTGTGTGTGCGTGTGTGTGTGTGTGTGTGTGTGTGTGTGTGTGTGTGTGTGTGACGTCGGTGGAGATCATATCCTCTGTGAATAATATCAATAAGCCAAGTTAAAGTGATATGTCTGTAGAATATCGTGAAGTGTTAGTATAATAAATCGTTTACCTAAAGCTGTCTTCTGCCAACTTGAACTCTGGGGAGTGTAAATATTAACTTATCGTAACTACAGTAATTTATCTTGGGAAGAGTAACTGTATGTAAACTTACTTTAAATGGGGTGAGAAATTTCGATTTATATCATTAAAAATAAATGTAAATGATGTTTTGGGATTATGATCAAAATGGAAGTTTAGTAAAAATCTTTGAGGGTGATAGATATTGAGGTAGCCAGTCAGAGAGAAGGTGATGGTACAGTAGGGTTGACTGGGGAGGGACACGCGGTCTTGACCAAGATGTAAAAATAAGGTGTAGTCAGTTAGTATTGACCAATATTATGATGATATTATTATTGTGTGTGTGCCTGTGTGTGTGTGTGTCTGTTCGTGTGTGTGTGTGTGTTTGTGCGTGTGTGTGTGTGTGTGTGTGTGTGTGTGTGTGTGTGTGTGTGTGTGTGTGTTCGTGTGTGTGTGTTCGTGTGTGTGTGTGTGTGTGTTTGTGCGTGTGTGTTCTCGTGTGTGTGTGTGTGTGTTCGTGCGTGTGTGTGTGTGTGTGTGTGTGTGTGTGTGTGTGTGTGTGTGTGTGTGTGTGTGTGTAAAAAGCTTGGTTGGTGACGTCACTGCAGGGAATATTTACCGGTATTGTTAACTTGAGACCGGGCCACCTCTCCCACCTACTTCCATGCTTCCACCTACACATAGCCAAGTTAAACGTGGACGGCCGGGCCACCTCTCCCACCTACACCTCCTACCGTGTTTGTTGCCTTAATTCTTGTGCTTGGTGTTAGTTGCCTGGTGATGGTAATAACTGAGACAGTTGTATATGCGTTTGTAAACCAACACACACACACACATTCACGTAAAACCGAAATATATGCATAAATGTGAAAGATATTTTGTGGTCATTACGCCTTCCAAGTTTTGATTTTATTTATCTATTTACTATTTTTTTAAGGGGGGGTGAAATAAGGTTTGTGATAATAAGACTCGTATTACCTAATACAGGAACCGATGAGAACTGAAGGACAATTCTATGACAAGATGTTTATATTGAATTGTCTTTTATGTGGTCAGTAGTTGTGATTTTTTAGGATGAATTAATGCATAGTAATAACACACGTACATTATTATGCATTTGTGTGTGTGTGTGAGAGAGAGAGAGAGAGAGAGAGAGAGAGAGAGAGAGAGAGATTTGTTCTTAAAATCATGAGAAACAGATAGATGACAGAGGAGCTGGGGGCTATGAGGGCGTATCCGACACAACAGAACACACAACGTTGATTGATAAGCCTCCACCTGACTTATATCACATTATAATATTATCTAGGAATGTTATGAGGGATGTGTCCGTAATGGTGTATATATTCTGGTGTATTATTAATGACTCATGAAACACTGTGTATAACATGGTGGTATAGTTTTGACTTTTGACTTAATATGTAGATGTTTGGGATTTATTCCGTATATAAGCTTTCGTGATTTACAGCGTCAAGGCGGAAGTGATATTCTCTCTCAACTTATTTTGGTTGAATTTCGTATTGTGTCGTTCTCATTTTATTTATTTGGTGAGCTTGGGTACGTGTTCCAAGGTTGGGTAATAATTGCTGATCATGTGTATTAGTAACTGATGTCATGTAGAATTGAGTTTAATATATAAACAGATATACAGATGATGGTATAGGAGGGTGACTGTGTGTGTGTGTGTGTGTGTGTCTGTCCTGGTACGTGGCTCTCAGCAGGGAGTGACGAGCGCTCCTCTAAATTCCTGGGAGTAGTATAAACACCGCCGGGATAATACTGTAGGTGGAGGTGCCAGGTGAGTCAGTTCTGTATACACGATGGGCGGCCACACCACACTCCAGCGTGACGTGGTTGGTCCTCAGGAGTACGTGAAGATTAGCCCCTTTACCTTATTTTATCTGATGATTATATAGCTTAATGCTAACCTAACCTATCCTATCCTAAACTTTACATATATAATTTTATACGGGGTAAATGTGAATTGCGTAAGTAAAAGTATTATTTAGGTTTGTGTATGTCTGTCGATGTATACCTGTAAATCTGTAATTCACCTGTTGAACTTGAGGTAAAGGTCAACTCCGTAGTCATTTTTCTCATTGTTATTGTTGGTACTCATCATAATATGGATTAAAACTGTAATAGAAAACATTACAGAATAGTTTTAACGCGGAAAATGTATTCAGCACATAAGTTATGAATGACGTCATCAGAGGTCGTCAATGAACCGCCCATTACTTAACGAGCTGATAAATTGGTTTCATTGTAGTCACATGTCCTAATTTTATATCAGTAACTTTATAATCCGTTAGTTTTCATTATTATACTAAAACTGATGAGGATAAGGTATAAACACGTTTAATACAGCAGCACTAAGTTGATGTATGTTACCCCCACGACAGCTAAACACTTGACAACACCAAGACCTGGGTCTCCAAGGCAACAACAGCACATGATTGACAAGAGATATATATAATTGTAAGATTTTTTTTTATAGTATACTGGACGAAGGCGTCGGTGTGTGTATACATTCCTTACTTACTTTGCATTTTTATCTTCACGGTTTATCTTGCATTAGTACAGGAAGAAGCTTAAGTACTCGGGGGACCTGCCACATTTGTTATGTTATATTGTTTTCGTTTTAGGACATTAATAAAGTGTTTATTATTAATTTACGTAATATTATTGTAATCAAATATAATGATTAGGACTTCAAGTAATATAGTGATTTTAAGTTAAAATGTGTTTGTTACTAATTAAACTCCCGGCCCCGCAATACACTATCGGCCATTTTTTTAAATACTCAGGGCAGCAATCCGAAATGTCGCGTTCCTATGTAATAACCCGTCAAATGGATTCGTCAAACTAGAATATCAATCCCGGACATCGGGTTACCATTTAGCAACACAAACACCGCAACTCAAGAGGGTTTGTACGCCTTACCCAAGATACAAGTAAACAAACCAGGTCGATCTGCGCACCAAAATTGAAGCAGAAACATGAGTTGTGGAGATAAAAGTTCGTCTTCAAGGGAGAAGACAGACATCACTACCAATTATGCCAGCGTCTGCACCAGCAGGAATACATAATTCAACTGATCCAACATCAGGATCACCCGTGCCACCACCAGCATCAACGTCCAGTCATGGGGGGAAGAAAAGGAAGCAGGTGGCTAGTATGTACAATACACTATCAGCCCAATCTGTGTGTGATGTATTTTCGGCAAGCATTAGAGTTGTTGAGTAGTGGCATATGTCAAGAGTGCAGCCATAATTCCACCTCTGTGGGCAATTTAACTAAATTATGGAGACTTTGCCATCAGTGTCATAATTTAAAATGTATACAGGATAGTACTGTGATCTTTTTTTTTATTTTTTTTACTGTTTTTTTGCACTTAATGGAGAATATTAAATATTTTTTTCATGTTCTAACATTTGTTATGATTTTCTTGTTATTTGGTGAAAACGAATAGATTGTTTCATTGTATTTGGTGATATAATGTCAGATACAATATACTGTACAGTACAGGTGTGATACTGTTTATTGTACACTCATACTTATTGGAGAATTTAATTTTTTTTTATCTGTTTACTGTGTTTTGCATTTAATGGAGATGTGAAATCATACTTTTTATGATCAAACATTTGTTATGATTGTTTTTTGTTTTTTTAGTTCTTGTGAAAACAAATAGATTCAAAATTTTTTTGCTAGAATTTCTTGTACAATATATACTGTGATACCGTGTATTATATACTCATACTTATTGGAGTATTTTAATCACTCTTTTATTTCACATATCTTTTGTACTTTAATTTCAATTTCAATACAGGTACTGTACAGTACTTCTAAAATTACTGGATTTGCAATTTCAAACTAAGTTTGATTGCTAGTAATTAATTGATATACTCTACAGGTACTGTGATAAATTTGGTTTTGCTGCTTGTTCTTATTTTGAGAAAATAAAATTTTGCTTATAGATTTCTCTGACACTTGCAAACTATTTCAGTGTAGTACTGTACTTTGAAGCCTTTAAAGATGTGTACATTTATTATTTCAAGCAAAATACTATACTGCTCTAATGATATAATTTTACATATACTGTACTGTGCTGTACTGTACTGATATATTTTTCTTTAGTCATGCGAGTTTAATCCCTTTTTAATTTTGTTGTACTTGTAATTGAAATATTGTTTCAAGTTGTACTGTGATAATGTTTGGACGAAATAAAATGTGCTATTTAAAACCTAACAATTTATTGGAAAATAACCTTGATAATGAAATCTATTATTTAATTTTTTTTTTACCAAACCAATAATGCTTCCATTTACCCTTACACTTGCTCTACTTTCAAACAAACTACAGTATACAAAGCAGAACCATGTATCAATTACACCCCTTTCTACATCTATATACTTCAGCTGTGTTCCCTGCAAGGCTTCTAACAGGGATATGAGACCCACCAATGTAGCCAAATACAGCAGACATCTCTGCAGTGGTGTGAAATTCATTTGCAAGGTTTTGTATGTTGCCTGATTCTGGAAAGTGAATGTACTGTAATCTTTTGCCATAAGGGTCAAAATAGTTGCAAAGCATCTGACAAACTTGCAAACTGATGAGACAGAAATCCTCAAGCAGTCTGCCATACTAATTTGAAAAGTGTGCTGGGATACTGCATCCTGTAGGAATTTTTTTTTTCATTTTCTTACTGTTTTGTCTAACATTGCTTATCCTGAGTATGGTAAACAATAGAGCTCCTATGATAATATACATTCCTGTATTACATTTTAAGTTCTTGAGAGAATCACCCTCCATAAATTGCAACATACAGATGATATCCCCGTTAGCTGGAATAATTGGCTCAGAGCTCTTCCGGGGATGAGAGATTTCCGGATAACAAGAAGACTTAAACCCTGAAAAATCCCACTCCCTAGAATTTTCCGGTTACTGGTAAAAGATTCCAAGTTTAAACATTCTTTCATCCTCAGAGACCCGGAAACAACTTGGAGAGTTTCAGGAAGTTTTCATAAAAAATTCCAGAAAGTGTGCCTGATATTTAACCTTGAAATTTGCTCCAAGGCCTGGAAACATATTGTGTAAGAGATTTTTCGGAATTTTCTCAGAAAATGAACCTCAAAAACTCGTTCACAGACCCGGAATGCGGAGAATTTTCTTAAAAAAAACTCCGAGCCAATTTCAATTTTGAGTATGTATTGTAGAATTCTGGGTAATGAAGATATTACTGCACTATAATTATGGCCTGGTGATATTATTGTACATGGGAAGTGGGTGTAGGGGTTTTCATGGGTGCTGAGTACTGTTTAGTGGTGATGCCCCCCCCCCCCCTTTTGTCACCACTGTGTAACATTCAATAAAAACCCAATACAGTACACTTCTAAACAAAGACCAAAATCCAAGGTTCAGAATTATGGTCGACAAAGATAACTTAGCCAGACCTAACTTTACCTAACCTAACCCGAGCTAATTTAACATGAGCTAACCTAACCTGACCTAAGCTAACTTAACCCAATTATCTTGTAGACCGCACACTATAGTAACACCAGAATTTCTTGCCTCGTCCATCTTGAACTCTTGGCATATGTGGTTCAACTCATTCAAGAAGTTCATGGATGCATTCCTTGGACAGCCTATACATCTGGTTGAACTCCTCCTCAGAAAGACAAGCAAAAGGATTTTGATGGTCTCTAATAACAATCCTTAGTAGCCTCACAGCATCAGCTAGCTCTGCATACCAGAATGCTATAATATCAGCCTGAAAAAATAAAACAAAATCTATTATATACTATCTATATATTGTGGTAACTATTGTATATTAGGCAAATTACTTTTGATAATAGTTTACAAGCTTGTTGCATAGCTATTACAGAGAATTTCCTTAATAAATTTATCCATAGTATATTTAACTTATGTTTATTGTTCCAGTGAGATAAAATAGGACTGACACGATTTAAATCGAGTGATTGGAAACATCATTAATCAATTATGGCACTTTTTTCCAAGCCCTGAGTTCGAACATTTCCTCAAAAAAATATTTTACATAACCTAGCCTAAACTTACAAACGTAGGTAGTACCTAAGCATAACCGGAACAACAACCCAAACAGTGAAATATAGCAGGAGAAATTTTTTCAAAGGTAATTATCAGCGTGGGTCACAGGTGACACTTGTTGCAAACTATTACCACAGCAATCTACCTAGTACATTTGGCTCATCTTAGATGTTTCCTATATAATATATTGGCGAATTGGAAATGGCATTACATCTATCTACCACAGACAAAATTGCCTTACTTGCCATACTTGAAGCAAAAAGAGGATAATTGTAGGAATGCAATGCTTGATAAAATTGGAGAAGGGCGATGGGGAGACGAAACATCTTCAAGAGTTTAAGGTAAAACATCATGGGGGTACACGGCGGTTTCTTAAAAATATATACATTTCCGTCGGAACCGGTTATTAGGACATTTTAATATTTATTTTCTTTATTATCTCATTAATTTACATATATTGTATTTCAGAGACCTTTTCTATTCATATATAACTAGTTTGAACATTCGGGATAAGTCTTTCGGGTACCTACCCACACCCGAGTTACCCCGAACTTTCCATTAATATTGTCGAATTACTAAATGGTAACCCGACAAAATTTGGTTTAAAACGTTAATTACGCCTCGGAGGG
This sequence comes from Homarus americanus, assembly GCF_018991925.1. Classification (NCBI taxonomy): domain Eukaryota; kingdom Metazoa; phylum Arthropoda; class Malacostraca; order Decapoda; family Nephropidae; genus Homarus; species Homarus americanus. The sequence continues at coordinate 16,809,703 of NW_024716703.1, read as the reverse complement.
CGCTTTCGGGATACTAATAAAGTATCCCGAATGTTTAAGAAAATGGCTGTATGAGTTATGTGAAAATACTGTGAAAATAGCCAGGGTAACACACTATATGTGTTATGTAAGTGTTGAGCATTAAAAGACGTAACACAATCTGAATACTGTGACGTATGAAACACACAGATGAAGTAGGTACGCAGTTGGATCACATGAATAAAATATTAAAGACACTGTAAAGTCTCAATAGCCCAAGAAGGAAGAGTCAAGCTCCAAGTATTGCTGCGACCGTCATGAACCCAGAGGTTGATGGTCAGCAACACGAAAACAAACCAAGACACAAACAAGCGAACAAGTGAAGAGAACCCAGAGGTTGATGGTCAGCAACATGAAAACAAACCAAGACACAAACAAGCGAACAAGTGAAGAGAATAATTTGGATTGCGTCTCGTCATAGATTATCATAAAAGAAGATGCAAGTTTAGTGTTTAAATTCACTGAACATTCACCAACAATGTAATGATGTATATTTAATGTAATGGAAAGTTTCGTGTTCAGTGGCATTATTATTATTATTTTTTAACCTAGTGTCAATCGTAAACGAAGAGAGAAGGAAAGTAACAGTGTATACTTAAGACTATAATAAGTGTGGGCTGCGTGTAGATTGTTAATGAATCTGTCAAGGCTTTGGTAGCAAACAGCTGTAACTTACAAGGTTGTGGCCTCAGTAAAGAACTACAAAGTATATCATTCGATGTGGCTGGCTTGAGGTTCTTACACTCATAATAAGACATTTTAAACGTAGAATTAGCATATAGTGCGTGGCAGAATGTGGAATTTTTAGGTACCTCACGCGATAAAGTACCAACATCACCGTAAACAAGAAGGAAAGGTACCAAAAGTGTCCCCGCGAGTTGCTGCCGCTGCTGCTGGCACACCTTCAGTATGCGTTGGTGAGGTATAGTAGTGGTGGGCCTGCTACCGTGAGCCAGAAATGAAGCACATGTGGGATCTGGGGGGCGGGGGGTTCTCCATATTAGAAGCACAAGTCCATATTGCAGGTTGTTCTTGGTAAGTCATGGGAACAGTGGGGAAGGTACAGGTGTAGTGTGTCGGTACATGGCTATGACTCAGGAATCAAGCACGAAGGTAGAATTATTTATATTGGAAGTACTGTACTAACCCTGTCGTAAGTTGTACCCCTTTGAATGATTGTCTGTTACTAAAGTGGTGATGGGGTGCCTGGTCTAGGTCCGGGTCGATCAAAGACTAACGAATACTGTTCCAGTCATGTTTCAATTGTGTGTTTGGGTGGATATATAGCACGGAAGCGAGGGAGTGTAACTGGGGGACGCTGGACTATTGACTGTACTATGTTATCCACAATTCAATTTGACCTTGGCTGACTTATATACGACTGGTGATGGTGTTCTGACCGATGGACTGACTGTTCGTTCACCAGCAGACAAGCACCAGGATAGGAATTACAAATGGGGTTACTGTTCTCTACTGACAAGCGCTGATGTACTGAGCCGAGGCTGTGTTAGGCTCTTGAGTATAAGTCAGTAACAAACCACAAGACCTGCAGTGGTTTTTATGCAGTGGTGGTGGTAATGGTGGTAGTAGTGGTAGCGGTGTTGGTGGTGGTATTAGTGGTGGTGATGATATTGGTAGTAGTGGTGGCGGTGATGGTAGCAGTAGTGGTGGTAGTGGTGCTGACTCTTGCCAGGTATGTGACCAGAATTAGCACCGCGTATGAATGAAGCTCAGGGGGCCCGGAGCCCCCAGTGTTCAGAGCTTGAAGGTTTTGCCAGCACAAGAGAAGAGAAAAGTCCAGGCGTCTAATTATAGTTGGCTGCGACGCTGTGTGTGGTGGTGGTGCTCTGTGGTGGTGATGTGTGATGGTGGTGGTTGTGGTGATGTGTGATGGTGGTGGTTGTGGTGCTCTGTGGTGTTGATGCTTTGTGGTGGTGCTCTGGTGGTTGTGATGTGTGGTGGTGGTGCTATGTGGTGTTGGTGCTATGTGGTGTGTGGCGGTGGTGATGTGTGGTGGTAGTGCTATGTGGTGTTGGTGCTCTGTGGTGTGTGGTGGTGGTGTTGGTGCTGTGGTGGTGCTCTAGTGGTGTTGGTGCTGTGGTGGTGGTGGTGCTCTGGTGGTGGTGCTTTATGGTGGTGGTGCTGTGTGGTGGTGGTGGTGTGTGGTATTGGTAGTAGTTGTCCGGTGCGTGGTAATGATTGCGTTGATTATTTTATTGTTATTTTGCCGCTTACAGCGGCCAGTTTATTGTGCACCCCATACTCATCCTGTGAGCGGTAGAGCAAAAGGATTACAGAGTAGGGTTTACAAAGGGTCATAAAAATTAACCCCCGTGGTCAGGATATTATGGCACTGAATGTTACACAGTATTTCAATTACAATTATTTGTTTAGTTCGATACATAAAGAGTAACTTATTCACAACTGCGTGAGTACAGGCGTGTGAGGCCGCCCTCTTTGTTATTCACATTTGCGTGAAAAGTATTCAAGCAGAAAGTGTGTTTGGTTCTATAGTTACTAAGTGCAAAAAAAGTGGATACAATCTTAATATGTCGGCTATCATGTTATTAGAGATGAAGTGTTTTGCCATTTCACACACAGTGTGCTTGGACCTGTCCCTAAAAGGTTTTATCTTCACACAGTCGAGGACGTAGTGAAGTGAAGTGTGTGGCCATATGAGGAACATACTGCCAGAGGTACTTATATCCTAACCTTAATCTCGCGGTTACAACATCTTGTAATCTAGTGATCTTGTTACTTGCTCCATACATGTTTCACTTGATACATCTCATCATGGTAACCTATGGATCGACTAGTGCCTGTTTGCACTTGTCTACTTGCGTCAAATTCATCAATAAGTTCTTTCCTAATTACAGTTTTAAGGGTTCTTTTTGACAGACCGAAATTGTATTCAACGGTGTCTTTGTTAGACGCGAGTTTGGCGGTGATGAGTAGTGGTGGTGGTGGTGGTGTGTTAGTTGCGATGTGTGGTTGTGGTAGGTAGGGGTATGTGATAGTGGTAGCGTGTGGTAATGGTTATGGTGTTAGTGGTGGTGTATAATAGTGATGGTGGTGTGTATAGTAGTGGTGGTAAGTGTGATTGTGGTAATGGTGTGTTTGTGGTTTTGTTGATGATGATGATGATGATGATGATGATGATGGTGTGTGTGTGTGTGTGTGTGTGTGTGTGTGTGTGTGTGATTTTGTTGGGATGAAAATGTAGACATGGGCTGTGTTGATGGTGGTGACCAGGTAATAGGGTGAATGAGAGACAGTGACCAGGTAAGAGGGTGAGGAGAGAGTGACCAGGTGATAGGGAGAGACAGTGACCAGGAGAGAGTGAGGGAGAGACAGTGACCAGGTGAGGGTGAGGGAGACAGTGACCAGTTGAAGAGGGTGAGGGAGAGACAGTGACCAGTGTGAGAGACAGTGACCAGTGAGGTGAGGGAGAGACAGTGACCAGGTGAGGGTGAGAAGAGAGACAGTGACCAGGAGAGTGGGGGAGAGAGACAGTGACCAGGTGATAGGGAGAGACAGTGACCAGGAGAGGGTGAGGAGAGACAGTGACCAGGTTGAGGGAGAGACAGTGACCAGTGAGGGTGAGGAGAGACAGTGACCAGGTGATAGGCAGAGACAGTGGACCAGGTGAGGGGGTGAGGGAGACAGTGACCAGGAGAGGGTGAGGAAGAGACAGTGAACAGGTGAGAGGGTGAGGGAGAGACAGTGACCAGGTGAGGGAGAGGGAGAGACAGTGAACAGGTGAGGGGGTGAGGGAGACAGTGACCAGGAGAGAGGGTGAGGAAGAGACAGTGAACAGGTGAGAGGGTGAGGGAGAGACAGTGACCAGGTGAGAGGGTGAGGAAGAGACAGTGAACAGGTGAGAGGGTGGAGGAGAGACAGTGATCAGGAGACAGAGTGAGGGAGAGACAGTGACCAGGTGATGAGGCAGAGACAGTGACCAGGAGAGAGGGTGAGGGGAGAGACAGTGACCAGGTGAGGGTGAGGAAGAGACAGTGAACAGGTGAGAGGGTGAGGAGAGACAGTGACCAGGTGAGGAGAGGAGAGACAGTGAACAGGTGAGAGAGGGTGAGGGAGAGACTGACCAGGAGAGAGGGTGAGGAGACAGTGATGACCAGGTGAGGGGTGGGGAGACAGTGACCAGGAGGGTGGGAAGAGACAGTGAACAGGTGAGAGGTGAGGGAGACAGTGACCAGGTGAGGGAGAGGAGAGACAGTGAACAGGTGAGGGGTGGGGAGACAGTGACCGGAGAGAGGGGTGAGGAAGAGACAGTGAACAGGTGAGAGGGGTGAGGAGAGACAGTGACCAGGTGAGGGGGTGAGGAAGAGACAGTGAACAGGTGAGAGGGTGGAGGAGACAGTGATCAGGAGACAGAGTGAGGGAGAGACAGGTGGAGGAGATAGTGGAATGGAGAAAAGTGAGGGGAGGAATGAGAGAAGGTTATGGGACGGAGATAAGGTGACGTTGAAGATAATATTAAGAGTAAATATCACAACAGCTCAGTTTTTGTGTCTTGATTATTTTTTTTCCCAACAGTTTGCCAACACAATATTATTTTTACGTCATGATTTATATTGTGTTATCTCTACCTCACTAATATGTTTATATTTTTCTATTTGATTTATCTATGCAATTTTAAACGCAAAGATTTCATTAATATAATTGAACTTACGTGAAAACTAAAAGATTATATGAATTTATACTCGTGTGTAAAAAAAAAATATTGTTAAGGTTATCAGTAATAGAATATGAAATGAATATAAGTATAATAAATTAAATTACTGCATTAGACCCACTCAGCGTGTTACATCTGGCGTATCATGTGTGTTGGGATGGGTGGAATGTTATTTTCAGTAATGTGTTGCGTTGTTAATTATCGTTTTGTCGTTTAGTGGAGAGAGAAGAGGAGAGAGATGAGGAGACTAGAGTAGAGTAGAGTAGAGAGAGCAAAGTACTGTAGAGTAGAGCAAGTACTGTAGAGTAGAGTAGAGAGAGTAGTGTAGAGTAGAGAATTAATAGTGTGAAGAAGTAACATATAGGTCACATAACACAAGAAAAGACAGATTCCGGGAGTAGATATTAGGACAATCAGTTCAAGTTTGTTAACCTTCCCCGCCAGATAAAGCCTTGGGGGGGATGTTTTAGGGGATTAAAGGAGTTTGTACAAGAAATTATAACACTATGAGATTTAATATAGAGATTCCCCGGATTCTTGTCTTTCCCCCGAAGTGCGTATACTTACTGTGGCTCCTCACGTGTTGTCGTAACTCTCCATTTGTGTCCATTAATTATCTGACCAAGGTACTATTACTATTTCTTACCTGTGGAAGTAAATTAATATCACCTGAATATTAGGAACCCCACCTTAGTTTATTTTAATACCCTCTGTGATCTCTACTCTGTAATCCTTGTCTGTTACCGCTCACAGGATGGGTTTGTGGTGCACAATAAACTAGCCGTTGTACGTGGTAATGTTCAAATTCTATTTATCTGATGGTTTAACACTCTAGCATTACTTAAAGGGAGTGGTTAGGTTAGGTTAGGTTAGCTTAGGTGATGTGTTATGTTAGGTTAGGTGATGTGTTAGGTGAGGTGAAGTTAGATTCGATTAGATTAGGTGAAATAAGCTTGGGTGTTTAATCTTCAGGTGACAGGACAATTACATCACCTTACTTTTGGACACCAGTGAGTGTTGTGGTGATGAAACAGTCCGTCACGAAACACATCTGTCAAAAGTTGGCGGCACGTAGGTCATTGTGTCTTGGAGGCCCCTCATGACGAAACTTACGACCATAAAACTTAAAAGACTCGAAGGTAGTAAACACGTCTAACAAACTATAATGAAAATATGATGATGAGGATGATAATGATTATAAGAGTAATAATAATATAAATAATAATAATAGAAATAATAATAATAATAATAGTAATCATTCTCTCTTAACTGTTACATCATTATGGTATAGTACTCAGAATCATGAAAATGGAATACGAAGGATAAGGTTAATATATACTGTACTGTATATACAATGGTTGTAAATATATACCATCATGAGGAGAATTTTACCATGAGTACTGTGCGTATTGTTGTAACGTTGGCATCTGGGTGGTTGTGTTGACAGCGTTGGTTGACAGTGGCAGCGTGGCGAGGTATTGAACGTGTGTGTGTGTGTGTGTGTGCGTTTTTCCCTGACTCTAACCCCCTCCTCCTTCTACTCCCTACCCTCCTTGGTCTCATTTCTACTTCCTCCTCCTCTTTTCTCCTGCTCAAGCTGCCTCCCTCCAGCAACCTCCTCTCTCTTCCTCTCTCTCACAAACCTCCTTCTGACCTTCCTACTGTTCCTACCTCTCTCTCCCCCATCTTTCTCTCACAGCCTCCCCCTCCTTCTCGCAGCCACCGTCTTCTATTTTTAATTTTCATACATTCTCCTTTCTTTGCTCATCTTAAACTCTTTTCTTTTTTCCTTCTCGTCCTTCTTCTTTATCTCCTTTCTTTCCCCGTCCTCTTTTTTATTTCGTTTCCTCTCGTCCCTTTCTTTATCTACTTATCTCCTCTTGTCCTGCTCCACATCTCCCCGTTCTTCCTTTGTCCTCCTTCCTTATCTCTGTCTTCTTCCTCCTTATCTCTTTGTCTCCTCTTCGTCCTCCTTCCTTATTTACTAACACATGTTTTCAAATTACATATGAATACATGATGGTTTTTGTAATGTGTGTGTGTGTGTGTGTGTGTGTGTGAATAGATACGTTGGTGCAGGAAGGGGGAGGGAGGGAGGAAGGATGTAAGAGTGAGGGAGGGAGGAAGAAAGGAAGGAAGAGGAGGGAGGGAGGAAGGATGTAAGAGTGAGGGAGGAGGAAGAAAGGAAGGAAGAGTGGAGGGAGGGGAGGAAGAAAGGAAGGAAGAGTGAGGGAGGGGAGGAAGAAAGGAAGGAAGAGTGAGGGGAGGGAGGAAGAAAGGAAGGGAAGATGGGAGGGGAGGGAGGAAGAAAGGAAGGAAGAGGAGGGGAGGAGGAAGGAAGTAAGAGGAGGGGAGGGAGGAAGAAAGGAAGGAAGAGGAGGGAGGGAGGAAAGGAAGGAAGAGTGGAGGGGAGGAGGAAGAAAGGAAGGAAGAGGAGAGGAGGAAGAAAGGAAGGAAGAGAGAGGGAGGGAGGAAGAAAGGAAGGAAGAGTGAGGGAGGGAGGAAGAAAGGAAGGAAGAGTGAGGGAGGGAGGAAGGAAGGAAGAGGGAGGGAGGGAGGAAGAAAGGAAGGAAGAGGGAGGGGAGGGAGGAAGAAAAGGAAGGAAGAGGAGGGGAGGGAGGGAGGAAGGAAGGAAGAGGAGGGGAGGGAGGGAGGAAGGAAGAGTGAGGGGAGGGAGGGAAGAAAGGAAGGAAGAGGAGGGAGGGAGGGGAAGTAAGAGTGAGGGAGGAGGAAGAAAGGAAGGAAGAGGAGGGAGGGAGGAAGAAAGGGAAGAGGGGAGGGGAGGGAGGAAGAAAGGAAGGAAGAGTGGGAGGAGGGAGGAGGAAGGAAGTAAGAGGAGGGGAGGGAGGGGAGGAAGGAAGTAAGAGTGAGGGGAGGAGAAGAAAGGAAGGAAGAGTGAGGGAGGGAGGGAGGAGAGGAAGGAAGTAAGAGGGAGGGAGGAGGAAGAAGGAAGGAGTGAGGGAGGGAGGAAGAAAGGAAGGAAGAGGAGGAGGGAGGAAGAAAGGAAGGAAGAGGAGGAGGAGGAAGAAGTAAGAGGAGGGAGGAGGAAGAAAGGAAGGAAGAGGAGGGAGGAGGAAGAAAGGAAGGAAGAGTGAGGAGGGAGGAAGAAAGGAAGGAAGAGGAGGAGGAGGAAGAAAGGAAGGAAGAGTGAGGGAGGGAGGAAGAAAGGAAGGAAGAGGAGGGAGGGAGGGAAGAAAGGAAGGAAGAGTGAGGGAGGGGAGGAAGAAAGGAAGGAAGAGTGAGGGAGGAAGGAAGAAAGGAAGGAAGAGGAGGTGGGGGGAAGAAAGGGAAGGAAGAGAGGGAGGGGAGGAAGAAAGGAAGGAAGAGGAGGGAGGGAGGAAGAAAGAGTGAGGGGAAGGAGGTAAACAAAAGAATGTCACTACTGGTGGTAAGATAATGTTATGAGTATGAATAAACAAAAGGTGGATAGGCAGGGAGGTGGATAAGCATATGGATAGGGGGGAGGTGGATAAGCATATGGATAGGCAGGGAGGTGGATAGCATGGATAGGCAGGGAGGTGGATAAGCATATGGATAGGCAGGGAGGTGGATAAACATTGATAGGCAGGAGGTGGATAAACAGATGGATAGGCAGGGGGTGGATAAACATTTGGATAGGCAGGGAGGTGGATAAACATTTGGATAGGCAGGAGGTGGATAAACATTTGGATAGGCAGGGAGGTGGATAAACATTTGGATAGGCAGGAGGTGGATAAACATTTGGATAGGCAGGGAGGTGGATAAGCATATGGATAGGCAGGAGGTGGATAAACATATGGATAGGCAGGGAGGTGGATAAACATTGGATAGGCAGGGAGGTGGATAAACATTTGATAGGCAGGGGAGGTGGATAAGCATATGGATAGGCAGGAGGTGGATAAACATTTGGATAGGCAGGGAGGTGGATAAGCATATGGATAGGGCAGGAGGTGGATAAAATATATGGATAGGCAGGGAGGTGGATAAACATTTGGATAGGCAGGAGGTGGATAAACATTGGATAGGCAGGAGGATAAATGATGGATAGGCAGGAGGTGGAAAAACTGGATAGGCAGGGAGGTGGATACATTTGGATAGGCAGGAGGTGGATAAACATTGGATAGGCAGGAGGTGGATAAGCATATGGATAGGCAGGGAGGTGGATACATATGGATAGGCAGGAGGTGGATAAACATATGGATAGGCAGGGAGGTGGATAAACATTTGGATAGGCAGGAGGTGGATAAACATGGATAGGCAGGGAGGTGGATAAACATTTGATAGGCAGGGAGGTGGATAAACATTTGGATAGGCAGGGAGGTGGATAAACATTTGGATAGGCAGGAGGTGGATAAACATTTGATAGGCAGGGAGGTGGATAAACATTTGATAGGCAGGAGGTGGATAAACATATGGATAGGCAGGGAGGTGGATAAACATATGGATAGGCAGGGAGGTGGATACATTTGGATAGGCAGGAGGTGGATAAACAGATTGAGGGCTAGGCAGGCAGATATGGGAACTATGTACAGGGTATTGGTATTAAGGGCTAGATATTGTAAGAATAATTGTATTGTCTCAAGGGACCAGATATTGTAAATTATATATTGTAGAAGATGTCTGGTATTATCACAGGATGTTAATGGTATATATATATTTGTCAACAGGTAATGTGCTGATAGACGAAGAGGTTGTTGGCAGGACGCACAACAGTAAGATGCGCCTAAATAATTTTTTTTCCAGTTTTAATATCGATGGTCATATTTTATTATTATTATTATTATTATTATTATTATTATTATTATTATTATTATTATTATTGTTGTTGTTGTTGTTGTTGTTTTATTTTATGATATTCTGATCATTGTATTCTTGAGTGGAGAAGACATTATTTTTGTCATATGTCTTTTAATGTCTTCATCTCCGTCTGTCTGTTACAAACTTACTGTGACAAATACAGTATTCATGAATTGGTTAAATGTCTGGTTTGATTAATTGTCACCACATGAAGAGAATCGTCTTTTATTTCCATTTATTAGTTTGTTTTAGGAAGAATTTGAACCATTTAGGACTTACATGTTTACATTGGAATATTTCGGGGTTGTTTTCTGTTCAGGGAGGTATTATGAGGCTGTGAACCATCCCGCTGCAGGTTATATATATCACTGTTGTCCCTAATAAAGCCAATATACTGCCTCTGGTATTTGACAGCAGTGACGTGTTTACATATGACGTCATCGTGAATACTAAGATCTCAGCTGTTCAGGGACTTGATGAAATATTTGTCTTGACCTTCCGTCTTCTCTCTACCTCCGTCCATTTTTCCGTCCGATATTTATTTATTTATTTATTTATTTTTTTTTTTTTTTGGTGGGGGTGTTTATTTTAATATTAACACCACGTATAACAGTTCTCAATGAAAGATTCTGAAACTAGATATAAAGATCATGAGAGAGAAGGAGGATGGAAGGAGGAGGGAGGGAAGGGGGGATATGTACAGTCACCAAAACACTATCCCACTTTGGCAGAGTGTTCAATTTCAGAATGAACACTGCGACTCCTGTTGTCTCTAGGGTTGTCAAAATCCTTCGTCCATTGTGTCATATTTTCAACACAATTTTGTATAGATAATTTTTTAGTGACTGTACGTTGTAATATATTGGACTGGTGGTGGGGACATTTTCAGGTATACGTTTTAGTTAGGTCGTAAATCTTCCATGATAGGGGTCGACCCGCCATTTTGTGGGTCCTGCCGCTTATGACTCCTTTGTTCCTATGTTATTAACTAGGCCACGCACCACCAGTGGGAGAGTTTTAAAGTCTGTTTGCTTTTGTCTGTCTGTATCTGTCTGGTATTTGTCTTTTGTTTCTGTGTGTATCTTTGTGTTTGTTTATCTTCTTTGGGTATCTGTCTGTTATCTCTGTCTTTCTTTTTTTTCTGTTATCTGTCTGGATTTCATTAACCTAACCTAACATAATTTAATTAATAGGACTTCGGTAGGTCTTCGGTCGCACTTACTAAGATGGACTTCAGTAGGTCTTCGGCAGAACTTGTGTTGGACTTTGATAGGACTTGGTGACGTCAGGATGAATAGAAGGAGGTACAATTTTTAAAAAAACAAAATACGTTTTCCTTCACCGGCTGCTGACGTCATTCTCGAGGCAGACAGTTAATTAATAGTTTTTCTTATTCTTTTCTGGAGAGGGAAGTGGTTTAGGTCTGCCGTCTTCAGGAGTGATTCAATATTTAGATTACAGGTAAATAGGAAGGAGTGTGTGTGTGTGTGTGTGTGGGAGATTTATTTAAAGAAGGTGTAATGTTATAAATGTAATGTCAATGCCAAGATTATGCATTTACAAACGGAACTTCATGGAATGCTTATTGTACGTAACGGTTATATAGTGTAATATTAGTAGTAATGTCTGTCTGTCTGTCAGTCTGTCTCCGTCTGCCAACATTGCTTCAAAACTTGTGTTCAGGACATGGTAACTCCCCCAACTTTATAAGGGACCTGACCTGCTTTTAGCGATACACCCAAACTTCATAACGTGAGGGCCGAGAGAGAGGAAGAAAAGGTCAATGTCTGTTGTAGCAGAAGAGAAAAAAATATATATCTTGCTTTGTGTGACCGTATTGTTTGCAATAATCTGTTGTGTGTTTATTGCCCAATAAAAGCATGACTTTACTCATATCTTAACAAAACTATTAAAACGCATAACATTCAAAACTTTAAGATAAGAGATAATGGTAAATTTCTTGGCCATGAATAAAATGTAATGTATAATTTTTGGATAGGGTTATATCTTATTTAGAGTTTTCAATTGTTTGGTGTGTGGGGTTTTACGGGATTAGCCCACCTGGGCACAGGTCACTGACCTCATCACGGCCTGGGGGCGAAAATGTACTACTACTACTTTTTTTTAACGTGGCCTCCAGCCTCCCCAATAGCCACACCTTCGCCACCATTTATTTACCTTAATGTTAAATATCCTAATACATAAGTAGCTATCCTATCTGTGTTAAATTAGTTGAGTCGCAGATCTATGCATTCAGTGACAGTAGCCTCATAGTCAATATCTGCAGCAGTTGTCGAGTTGGGGCAGAAGCTCGTTCCCCTGAGGCAGAGCAAAGCCGACCGAAGGAGAGAGAGACAGTCGACATCTCATCCAGGCTGTAACATAACTTGGGCTGCTGTTTGTTCGGATATCACCTCCGCGAAGTCTGGCGAGAAACATCTTGCACTTGGTCCCATCCCACCAGAGGTTGTGAACACCAGAGGAGTGAAGCTGCCTTGGATCAACGTTTTGAATCTTCCCATATGCCCTTCTTTTGTCGTTCTTGCTCCTGTGTGCAGCATCGAGAGCTAGGTTACGGTAACATGCGGCCATGGGATCAAAAATCCTGATGTCGGAGAAAGCTCGCTGTCCCCGTGTCCAGAATCCTGAGCACTGACGTCCGGCTTCGTTGGATGTGTTTGAAGTCCTGTGTTGGAAGATCTCACCATCCAATGGAAGGAGGGTCGGTTCTACAATGGCATCCCGGCAGATTTCCTTCAACATATTTGCTGGAGATCCTTACCTCGTCATGCCTCATGCATATGAAGCCCCTCTGCACACCATGGCGTGATCGCCATCATAGGAAGAGCCACACGCATTGGGAGGGCAAACCTTCTACGGCTGACCGCACTTAGAGCAATGGGATCTGTAAATTCTGGTTTATTAAGACTGAAACCATTTGCCTTATCGGTAATGTAGTTAACCAGTTCGAGCGCCCACCTCCTGCGCTATAGCTACTTTTTTTTTCATTCTGGTACCTGCAGCAATAGTTGCTGCAACTTATCGATAGCAGTGCTGTCAATCTTTCGTAATGGACCTACGAATCTTATTTACCGCTGGTATCCACTTCCCTGTTGCATTCTGGGCTATTATGTGGTCCGTGAGGCTGCAGAAATTTTGATGTTCAGTGGCAGCAATCTCCTCTCTGGATTTGTTAGTCCCATCCTCCAGTCTTGGTGGAAGTGCAAGTGCTCTTTCTGCTGGGGTTAAGTCAGGGTGTTTTCCTAATTTGGGAATGAACTTGACACTGATAGCTTCTTCCAGGGGTGGAGGGGTCCATATCAGGGATAGTAGGCATCAGGTAGTTCAACGATGCTTGACTCCATGGGTGAATGCAGCAAAGGCGCATGTGGCTCTGTGGCAATCTCAGACAGAGCTTGGTTCACTAACACTCATTCACCTTTCCGCTCATTCTTTCGGTCTTGAAGTCCAGTGCCAATTACTGCGCCTAGATGTCTTTGGCGTCCTTAGATTTTGACCCACTTCCGCCAAAAACCTCCAATGCCCGTTCATAATGTTCTGGCTACGATGAGGAAGGACTTGCTGGCGTTTGGGTGGTACCCTATTTGTGGACCTCGCAATGTTACCAGTCCCACCACTTTTGATGCCCTCCACTTTTCCTGCTCCTGTAAGGTCATCAGCATATGCCACTTGTTTGACCCCAGTTGTTTAAATTTTATTTCTTGTTGGGCACTGATAGGCCAATTGCATACATTGCCATTGCAACAGGGTCCCCATGTTGTTTCCTTGGTTGACTGTAAGATGGTATCACCTCTAGAGCCTTGTTGTTTACTATGTAGAGGTCTGATGGATTCCTATACGAATTTTCGACATACATCATAGCTTGGACACTTGATCTTGATGTTGTGCAGTGGCTTTGCTGTTAAGTATGTTAAATGCGTTTGAAGCATCCACCAGGAGAACTGCCTCACAATCACGCTGCTCAAATATCAATCTCATGGCGTGAATGGCCGCCTCCCCGGCGGTGGCCAGCACACACTTGTAGGTTCCCTGCTGCTGCCCTGACATCATCCTTTACCACCTCCATTACTACTACTACTACTACTACTACTAATAATAATAATAATAATAATAATAATAATAATTCATAGTAAATAAATTCCATAATCAGAAATACAAAAATTAAAATAAAACAATAAAATATTAATATTAATAATAATAATAATAATAATAATAATAATAATAATAATAATAATAATAATAACACTGTAATAATAGTAATAATAATAATAAAGAGCCATAAAAATAAAATAAATAAAAAATTATCATGAGTGAGAAACAATATATGTACAATGTATGTTGTATTGTCAAAGTAAGAGAAACAATTGAGACCCTTCAATTGTCTGTAAATGAGAACAGAAAGTCAGTTCAGCAACCTGGGACTTGGTCACAATTTTCTTGATGCCATATGGCAGCAGGGTCTACCATTAGACAATACATTATGCTTCCAATATCTTCCAGTAGTTCCTCCCTGTTTGGTAGCTGCCTACTACTTACCTCCTTAAGGGGGTTAACAACGCAAGTAGCTACTAGCACGGGCACTAAGCTGCATCAAGCGTTCCCACAACTCAGATGAATGTGAATCTTCTTTTTTCCGTAGTATGAGTCCTTGTTACCGTGGCCACCCTCAACTCTGTGTAGATATATGATGTCTTAAGTACAGACTAATATTTTAAACATGATTGTAAAATTTGCTTGAGGCGTTGTGTGTCTCAGTGTTCTTTAATTATACGTAAGGCAGTATACCATTATACCTGTCACGCCACTATCATACCTGTCACGCTGTAGTATACTATTATACCTGTCACGCAACTGTAGTATACTATTATACCTGTCCATATAGTATACTAATGCCTGTCACGCTGTAGTATATATATACACATCACGGCTATGTATACTATTATACCTGTCACGTATAGTATATTATCATACTTATCCCGCGATGTGATATATTATCATACCTGTCCATTTGTAATGTATTATCACTTATAATCACGCTGTAGTATACCTATCATACTGTCTCGCATTGTAGTATACTATTATACCTGTCACTGTAGTATACTAATATACCTGTCACGCTGTAGTATACTATTATACCATCACGCTGTAGTATACTATCATACCTGTCACGCTGTAGTATACTATCATACCTATCACGCGCCAAAGTATACTATATACCTGTACGCTGCTTAGTATATATACCTATCACGCTGTAGTATGCTATCATACCTGTCACGCTGTAGTATACTGTATTATACCTGTCGCATGTAGTATACTATTATTATACCTGTCACGCTGTAATATATTATCATACCTGTCACGTGTAGTATATTATCCTTTACATTATGCTGTAGTATACTATCATACAGATGCATGCTGTAGTATACTATCGCACCTGTCACGATATAGTATATTATCGCCACACATTATGCTGTATTATACTATCATCACGGATTAAGCTGTGGTATACTATCATACCTGTCACGCTGTAGTATACTATCATACCTGTCGCTGTAGTATACTATCCATACAGATACGGCTGTAGTATACTATCGCCACCTGTCGCATTTTGTAGTACTATCATACCATAATCACGCTGTAGTAGCATTATCATACCTGTCCGCGCTTCCAGCAGTATACTATCGCCACCTGTCGCGCTGTAGTATACTATCATACCAGATGCAGCTGTAGTATACTATATACCTGTCACGCTGTGGTATGCTATCATACACCAACATCACGCTGTGGTATATTATCATACCTGTCACGCTGTAGTATACTATCGCCTGTCGCTGTAGTATGCTATCATACAGATGCAGCTGTAGTATACTATCATACCTGTCTAACGCTGTAGTATATTATCATACCTGTCACGCTGTAGTATACTATCGCCGCCTGTCGCTGTAGTATACTATCATACCTGTCACGCTGTAGTATATTATCATACCCCTGTCACTGTAGTATACTATCACACCTGTCCGCTGTAGTGTATTATCACCTGTCACTGCTGTAGTATATTATCATACCTGTCACGCTGTAGTATACTATCATACCTGTCACGCTGTAGTATACTATACAGCACCTGTCCAGCTGTAGTATATTCTTATACCTGTCACGCTGTAGTATACTATACTATCCGCAGCTGTAGTATACTATCATACCTGTCCACGCTGTAGTGTATTATCACCTATCACGCTGTAGTATACTATCATACCGCTTGCCTTTATGGCATAGTATACTATCATACCTGTCCACGCTGTGATGTATTATCACACCTGTCACGCTGTAGTATACTATCATACCTGTCATGCCTGTAGTATGCTATCATACCTGTCACGCTGTAGTGTGTTATCTACCTGTCGCTGTGATATACTATCATACCTGTGCTGTAGTATACTATCATACCTGTCTTGGCTGTAGTATACTGTCATACCTGTCATGCTGTAGTATACTATCATACCTGTCACGCATAGTGTATTATCACACCTTTCAGCTGTAGTATACTATATATCATACCTGTACGCTGTAGTGTACTATCATACCTGTCACGCTGTAGTATACTATCATACACATCACGCTGTAGTATATATCATACACCTGTCCGCATGTAGTATGCTATCTCTATACCTGACACATGTAGTATACTATCTATACATAGCACGCTGTAGTATACTATCATACCTGTCACTTTGTAGTATACTATCATACCTGTCACGCTGTAGTATACTATCATACAGATGCAGCTGTAGTATACTATCATACCATCCTTTCGCTGTAGTATACTATCGCCTGTCACGCTGTAGTGTGCTATCATACCTGTCACTGTAATATACTATCATACCTGTCACACTGTAGTATACTATCATACCTGTCGCAGCTGGCAATGCCACTATCATACCTGTCCACGCTGTAGTGTGCTATCACACCTGTCACGCTGTAGTATACTATCATACCTGTCACTGTAGTATACTATCATACCTGTCACGCTGTAGTATACTATATCATACCTGTCACGCTGTATTATATTATCATACAATTAAACTGTAGTATACTATCATACCTGTCACGCTGTAGTATACTATGCTTACCTGTCACGCGCCAGTATATTATCATACCTGTCACGCTGAGTATACTATCATACATGTCACGCTTATAGTATATTATCATACAGATTACGCTGTAGTATACTATCATACCTGTCACGCTAGTATACTATCATACCTGTCCTTGTAGTATATTATCATACAGATTACGCTGTAGTATACTATCATACCTGGCTGTAGTATACTATCGCACCTGTCACGCTGTAGTATACTATCGTACCCGTCACGCTGTAGTATACTATCATACCTGTCACGCTGTAGTATACTATCATACCTGTCACGCTAGTATATATCATACCTGTCACGCTGTAGTATATTATTATACAGATTACGCAGATACTATCATACCTGTCACGCTAGTATACTATCATACCTGTCACGCTAGTATACTATCATACCTGTCACGCTGTAGTATACTATCATACCTGTCACGCTGTAGTATACTATCATACCTGTCACGCTGTAGTATATTATCATACAGATTACGCTGTAGTATACTATCATACCTGTCACGCTGTAGTATACTATCATACCTGTCACGCTGTAGTATACTATCATACCTGTCACGCTGTAGTATACTATCATACCTGTCACGCTGTAGTATACTATCATACCTGTCACACTGTAGTATACTATCATACCTGTCACACTGTAGTATACTATCATACCTGTCAGGCTGTACTATCGTATCGTCACGCTGTAGTATAGTATTATACAGATTACGCTGTAGTATACTATCATACCTGTTACGCTGCAGTGTACTACCTGTCACGCTGTAGTGTACTATCATACCTGTGACGCCGTAGTGTACTATCATTACGCTGTAGTATACTATCGCCTGTTACGCTGCAGTGTACTATCATACCTGTCACTGTGCTATCATACCTGTGGCGCTGTAGTGTGCACTATCTGCCTGTCGCGCTGTAGTGTATTATCACACCTGTCAACAGTACAGTATCATACCTGTCACGCTTCATGGTATACTATCATACCTGTCACGCTTTGTAGTGTGCTATCATACCTGTCACGCTGTAGTATACTATCATACCTGTCACGCTTTGTAGTATCTCTCATACCTGTCACGCTGTAGTATATTATCATACCTGTCACGCTGTATACTATCAAAACCTTTATCACTTTAGTATATTATCGCTACCTGTCGCATGTAGTATATTATCATACCTGTCACGCTGTAGTATACTATCATACCTGTCACATAGTATATTATCTATACCTATCACGCTGTAGTAATATTATCATACCCTCTCCGCTGTAGTATATTATCATATTTTCTACGCTGTAGTATATTTATCGCTACCTGTC
Source organism: Homarus americanus (assembly GCF_018991925.1). Classification (NCBI taxonomy): domain Eukaryota; kingdom Metazoa; phylum Arthropoda; class Malacostraca; order Decapoda; family Nephropidae; genus Homarus; species Homarus americanus. The sequence goes on along the minus strand of NW_024716703.1, from coordinate 16,791,730 downwards.
ACGCTGTAGTATATTTAATATACCTGTCACGCTGTAGTATATTATCATACCTATATGGCAGTTATATCATACCTGTTCACCTGTAGTATACTATCATACCTGTCACGCTGTAGTGTACTATCATACCCTGTCATGCCGTAGTATATTATCGCACCTGTCACGCTGTAGTATATTATCATACGTTGCAGCTGTAGTGTACTATCATACCTGTCTGCGCTGCAGTATACTATCATACCTGTCGCGGTAGTGTACTATCTTCCTGTCACCTTTGTGGTATATTATCATACCTGCCGCGGCATAGCAGTATATTATGCACTGTCAAAACATAGTATACTATCATACCTGTCACGCTGTAGTATATTATCGCACCATATCACTGGCTGTAGTATATTATCCCTATACCGCAATAAAACAACAGTATGCTATCATACCTGCCGCTAAACAGTATATTATCCTTACCTGTCACGCTTCTTAAATCTTTCATCATACCTGTCGCTGTAGTATACTATCATACTGTGCACTGTAGTATGCTATCATACACCTGTCATGCTGTAGTATATTATCTGTACTGTCGCTGTAGTATATTATCATACAGATTGTAGTGTGCTATCATACTGTCACACTGTAGTATATATCATACCTGTCACGCTGCAATTATTACTATCATATCACCTGTCACGCTGCGATGTGCTATCGCCTGTCACGCTGTAGTGTACTATCATACACCTGTCACGCTGTAGTGTGTTTTCACACCTGTCGCGCTGTATTTTTATATCATACTGCGCTGTGGTGTACTATCATACCTGTCACGCTGTAGTGTATTATCACACCTGTCCGCGCTGTAGTATATTATCGCTGTACGCTGTAATGTATTATCATACCTGTCACGCTTTGTAGTATACTATATCATACCTGTCACGCTGGTGTACTATCATACCTGTCACGCAGCTGCTGGTGTATTATCACACTTGTCACGCTGGTATATTATCGCGCCTGTCCATGTAATATATTATCACACCTGTCACGCTGTAGTATACTATCATACCTGTCACTTTCGCGTTATATATCCTTTGTCGCGCTGTAGTATATTATCACACCTGTCCGCGGCGCAACGGTATGCTGTCCGCTGTAGTGTCATTATCGCACCATCTGCGCTGTAGTATATTATCGCCTGTCCGCTGTAGTATGCTATCATACCTGTCACGCTGTGGTGTACTATCATACCTGTCACGCTGTAGTATATTATCATACGCAATAATGCGGTAGTATATTATTATCATACCTATAATACGCTGTAGTAACTTTTCTGCACCTGTCACGCTGTAGTATACTATCATACCTGTCACGCTGCGGTATATTATCATACCTGTCACGCTGTAGTGCTTCTATCATAACCTGTCACGCTGTGATATATTATCGCCACTGCCATCTTTGTGACGCCTGTCATAACCCATGCGCTGTAGTCTATCGCAACCTGTCAAACGCAGTATATTATCGCCACTGTCACGCGCAGTATGTTATCATACCTGTCACGCTGTAGTATGCTATCATACCTGTCGCAGCGGTAAGTATGCTCTCATACCTGTCATCATAGTATGCTATCACCTGTCACGCTGTAGTGTACTACATATATCCTGTGATATACTATCCTTACAGATTACGCTGTAGTATTTTATCATACCTGTCACGCTTGTAGTGTACTATCATACCCTGTCACGTACAAGTATACTATCATACCTGTCACGCTGTAGTATAGTATTATACAGATTAAGCTGTAGTATACTATATCATAGCCTGTCACCTTTAATTTTATCCATAACCTGTCAAGCTGTAGTATACTACTCATAACCTGTCACGCTGTAGTATATTATCATACCTGTCACGCTGCCAGTATACTATCATACCTGTCTGCGGCAGCTGCGCCAGTATACTATCATACTGTCGCGGTGGTATACTACTCATACCTGTCACGCTGTAATTAACACTATCATACCTGTCCGCCACGCTGTAGTATATCATACAGATTACGCTGTAGTGTACTATCATACCTGTCACGCTGTAGTGTACTATCATACATGTCACGCCGTAGTATACTATCATACCTGTCACGCTGTAGTATGCTATCATACCTGTCACGCTGTAGTATACTATCATACCTGTCACGCCGTAGTATGCTATCATACCTGTCACGCTGTAGTATACTATCATACCTGTCACGCTGTAGTATACTATCATACCTGTCACGCTGTAGTATGCTATCATACCTGTCACGCTGTAGTATATTATCATACAGATTACGCTGTAGTAAGTATACTATCATACCTGTCACGCTGTAGTATACTATCATTCTGTCACGCTGTAGTATACTATCATACCTGTCACGCTGTAGTGTACTATCATACCTGTCACGCTGTAGTGTACTATCATACCTGTCACGCTGTAGTGTACTATCATACCTGTCACGAATACAAACAATCATTATGAAACAACTAACGACGCTACTCTCTCGTCTCTCTGGCTCTCTGTCGGAAATAAAGTTCTTGTTCCATCACTGTCAATCAGTAACTTTGGAACACTTGAAGGAAAGGATTCGTGGTGAGGCTTCTGGGATAAAGACTTCAGTATGATGGTCTATAACTGGAGGAAGAGAGAAGGGATATATACAGCTTTGATGTCTGCAGAGTCACAAAAGGAACTCATGTTGAATTGTAATGCTTCAGAATAAAGTTTTTTGAGTTTTTCTTTTTCATTGTGTATTGTTTTTCCCTGTAGCTTATGGGTAAGGTCGTGGGTCATCGTCCGGTACATTAAAGTTCTCCTGACCCAAGTTGTTCGTGGCTATAGGAGGAGGTTGACGTCAGTGATTACCTCGTGATTTGAGTGTGATTATTGTTTATTTTTGTTTGTTAGGGCATAGGGAAGTTATAGATGAATTGAGAACTGTTATACATTTAAAAGTTTATAATTTACGATTTCAGTGAATATACTGTACAGCATTTTTGTGAAAACTACAACACACACACACACACACACACACACACGAGATAATACTATCACAGTATGATCTACACTTCTTGAATGGCGGTATCAGATAAAAATACAATTGACAGTCTAGTATTCTTGATCTAGAATATACAATGTGTTTCAATATTACCTGCAGGAATAGGAGCACGTCACACACACACACACACACACGTACGTACGTACGTACGTCGTAGTTCCACAGATACAATAAATTTCGAGATCTTGCTCACAAGACGTCAAGACCATCCGACGGCAACCTAACTCCCCCAGGAGTTGGCGACTCTCATTTTGTGTGTCAACGGTGGAATGGTCCTCATTTTGCTCTTGTCTGTGAACCTAAGCAAAACAAAGGATTGCCACAATGTCAAGGGTTTTTCTGTATCAAGACAAAATGACTTATATTGCACAACCAGTCGCTATATTAATTACTGTAGTGATTCAGATATATTTGAACGTTTTTCTCATTGTAAAAAAAAAGAAAACAAAAGTATCAGGAAATTCCAGGCCGGGGGGGTTTCACCTTTCTCCCTCCTACTACCCCCATCTCCTCACCGACCCCACCCCCATCTCCTCAGTGACCCCACCCCCATGACCCACCCCCCACCACCTCCCTTTTCCTGCTGACACCCAAGTCTGCGAAACCTGCAAATAATGTGGCAGGTCATGCATGTTCTTGGTTGGGTGATCCCTCTTTTGTCAGTTCCCAATTGATAGCCAACGATATATTCTTCGTTTTAGTCTATTTCCATGTAGTACAGATGTTCTCCTGTGTTTACTTCCTTTGTATTTTCTTGAGACTTTCTCCATTTTGCTCCGATCGCCTGTACCTCGCCTCGTGTTGTGTGTGGGGCGGGGTGGGGAGGTGTGTTGTGTTTGGTGTGGGCGGGGTGGGGAGGTGTGTTGTGTCGGGGCGGGGTGGGAGGTGGGGAGGTTGTGTGTGTCAGGTGGGGAGGTGTGTTGTGTGGGTGGGGAGGTGTGAGGTGGGGTGTGTGTTGTGTGCGGGTGGGGAGGTGTTGTGTGGGTGGGGAGGTGTGTTGTGTGGTGTGGGGAGGTGTGTGTGTGTGTGCGGGTGGGGAGGTGTGTTGTGTGGGTGGGGAGTGGGGGGTGGGGAGGTGTGTTGTGTCGGGGCGGGGGTGGGGAGGTGTGTGTGTGTGCGGGGGTGGGGAGGTGTTGTGTGTGGGGTGGTGTGGGTGGGGAGGTGTGTGTTGTGTGTGAGGTGGGGTTGTTGTGTGGGTGGGAGGTGTGTTGTGTGGGTGGGGAGGTGTGTTGGTGGTGCAGGTGGTGGGAGGTGGGGTGGGGAGGTGTGTGGGTTGGTGTGGGAGGTGTGTGGGAGGTGTGTTGTGTGTGGGTGGGGAGGTGTGTGTGTGGGGAGGTGTTGTGTGGGTGGGGAGGTGTGTTGTGTGGGTGGGGAGGTGTGTGTGTGTGGTGTGTTGTGTGGGTGGGGAGGTGTGTTTGTGGGGTGGGGAGGTGTGTGTGGTGTGTGGGGAGGTGTGTGTGCGGGTGGGGAGGTGTGGGGGGAGGTGTGTTGTGTGGGGGGAGGTGGTGTGTGTGTGCGGGTGGGAAGGTGTGTGTGTGGGTGGGGAGATGTGTGTGTGTTGTGTGTGTGGGTGGGGAGGTGCGTTGTGTGCGGTGGGGAGGTGTGTTGTGGGAAGGTTTTTTTTTTGTAGAAAGGAGGGGTGAAAGAAGATTAGAGGTGGGGGAAGGAAGTTATAGTTCGGAAATTGAAGAAATTTAGGAGGAGGTAAGAGAGGGTGGGCTGACCGCCTATCTAAGCTAATGGTGTGTTAGGGTTGTCTCTTGCCTGGCCGTATAGATTGGGGGTAGGGATGGGGAGGTATGTTGTGTCGGGGAGGAGGTGGTGAGGAGGAGTGTTGGGTTGGGGTGGGGTGGGGAGGTATATTTTGTCGGGGAGGGGGTGGGAGTGTTGATACTTTCTTCATGCTTTCGTCACCAGAGTTACCACCTGCTTCTGGCCGTAGTCAACTTTTTCTCGTCTTCCTTTTTCAAGACTTTTTAAGACTCTAGTGGTTAGATGGGAAGTCCTCTCTTTAGACTCTGTAGTAAAAAAACAATTCGTAAATAATTGCTGCTGTGATCGTGTGTCTTATGCAGGCTGGTCTGATAGGAGGAGGAATCCAACCATATAGACCGTCCTATGTAACTGTGTGAAGGTTCTCCCGAGGCTCCCCAGCACGACTCACTTGTGAATGGTTGAGGCATCATGGTGGGGACACGCTCTCGGCCTACTAAACCACGATTGAGGCTTTTGTGCAACTTGGTGAGTGATATTTGTGTATTGTCGTGTCGTGGAGGCGTATTGGATCACCACTGACAACGCTGATCTCTCTCTCTCTCTCTCTCTCTCTTTCTCTTGTTAATATATTGCCAGATATTTTTTTGCTGTAAGGTTATCCTAAGTTATTTTTGTAAGGTTATCCCAAGTTATTTTGTAAGGTTACCGTGTTATTTTTTTGTCAGAATATAATTTGTGGTTAAGATGAACAAGACAAGTCCCAAGTTACTGGTTAGGTTAGGTTGTGTCAGGTTAGGTTGAGTTAGGTTATGTCAGGTGAGGTTAGGTTAGGTTGTTCCAGGTTGTGTCAGGTTAGGTGAAGCAAATTGAAAGTGTAATAATAATAATAATTGACGGTTTATTGAAAAAGTTCTGCAGCCCGAAGGCTGAAAATATACATTGGACATAAATGACTTATTACATACATTGGTGGTTTAACAAAAGCCTTCATTAGAGAAAGGTAAAGGAACATACAGTGTGTGTGTGTGTGTGTGTGTGTGTGTGTAGGTGTGTGTGTGTGTGTGAGAGAGAGACAGAGACAGATTCCACCACTATCTCCTCCCGAATTCTAGTGTATATAATAATACGCATAATAATATAACTGCAGTAAATCTTATGGTCGAGAGTAAGCCAAAAAAAAGCGACTCCCTTGGACGGTCCACATAACGTATTACCAATTTATGCCTTATCGTCCGAACTTGGGGACAATAGACTATGTGTTTTAGAAGTTGGTATTTGGTACTTTTCCTTCACTTCTTTACAACAATATTTTCTTTCCCGGGGAGTTTTAAGGCTTTCTTTCTTTTTTCTTTCATTTTTTCTTTTCTTTCTTGTCTTTCTTTCTTTCTTTTTGACGATTGTATGCAACACGAGATATGAAAATAAACGATAGGAAAAAAGTAGAGAGAGAGAGAGAGAGAGAGAGAGTTCTATCAATCTCGTAGTGAAATTCTTGTTCTTTCTCCCATAGCTGATACAGTCTTAGGAGTACTGGCTTTGAATTCACACCGTCTAACATTTCTAAGACCAAAAGAATTCTGTGGCATTGAATTCATGCCGTCTAACTTTTCTAAAACCAAAAGAATTCTGTGGCATTGAATTCACTTCGTACAGCATTCATAAAACCCATTGGAATTTTGTCTTTGAATTCACACCGTCTAACATTTCTAAGACCAAAGGAATTCTGTGACATTGAATTCTTTCGACCAAGCATCTCCTATAAGACTATTAACGAGCGGCCTCACACGTTCATAGGGTCGGAGGAACTCTGTGAAGTATTGATTATAATTATCGTCGAGTATTATTTTTTAGTTTTGAGATTTTTAATAGGTTGAGGTTTAATGTTTTGAGGTGCTTAATGGGTTTAAGTTTAATGTTTTGAGGTGTTTAATGGGTTTAAGTTTAATGTTTTGAGGTGTTTAATGGGTTTAAGTTTAATGTTTTGAGGTGTTTAATGGGCTTAAGTTTAACGTTTTGAGGTGTTTAATGGGTTTAAGTTTAATGTTTTGAGGTGTTTAATGGATTTAAGTTTTATGTTTTGAGGTGTTTAATGGGTTTAAGTTTAATGTTTTGGGGTTTTTAATGGGTTTAAGTTTTATGTTTTGAGGTGTTTAATGGGTTTAAGTTTAATATTTTGAGGTGTTTAATGGATTAAGTTTAATGTTTTGAGGTGTTTAATGGGTTTAAGTTTAACGTTTTGAGGTGTTTAATGGGTTTAAGTTTTATGTTTTGAGGTGTTTAATGGGTTTAAGTTTAAATTTGTGGGGGTTTTATGGGTTTAAGTTTAACGTTTTGAGGTGTTTAATGGGTTTAAGTTTAGTGGTTTGAGGTGTTTAATGGGGAGCTGGTGGTAGAGCGGTACCGTTCTTGCCTCGCAAGCAAGATGTCACGGGTTCGATTCCCGGGCCGGTGGAAGTTGTTTGGACACTCTTTCTAGTCCCCTTCGTCCCTGTTCACCTAGCAGTAAAGTAGGTACCTGTTGTAAATTGAAAGTTGCGAATTCGTATTCAGGGACAAGTTGTTGGAGCTTCCAATAACTTGATGACATAAACCATTGACTCTTCAGGCTTCTACGCCCTTGACTCTTCAGACTTCTACGCCCTAACTCATGAGACATAAAGGCAAGCATGAACTTAGCATGCTTCCCTGTTGGGCACTGTAAACGCTTCTGCGCTTCACCTTGCACAAGGATGTAGGGGAGTGCCCAATAAATGAAAAAAAAATGGGTTTAATTTTCGTGTTTTGGGTTTTTAATGGGTTTTGGTTTAACATAGGTGTTTGATGGAATTTGGTTTAGTCTTTCAAATGTTTAATGGGTTTAAGGTTTTTATATACGACTCGTGTTGGCTTACATCACAGACGGACTTTGGTTTCTATGTATTCAGTTATCTCTCCTGTAACATTTTATTGATTTTTTATTTTATTTATTGTTTTATTTATTGGTTTAATTTATTGTTTGGGATGAAATAAAATTACAGTAAAGAATTTCAGTTTTAGAGACGATATAAGTTCGGGAATGTTATTGAGATTTTATCTTTTATGTTTTATCGGGTCTACTGTAATATCCTCTGTCGAGACGATATTAGATGCTTTTCTTTGTTCCACATAAGAACTCGGAGGAACCCGTTGAGGGGATCTGTCAGTCGGTAGGTAGTGGACTGGGTCGTTCAGCGTGAGTAAGTAGGTCCTTTGGCCCTTAACCAGATATGGATTATGGCTGCGTGTACTTGTGTTGCCGCTGACTGAGACTCCCACGTGAAGGGTTCTTGCATCCCAGAGAAGTGTTAAGGCTCAATAATTCTTCTTCTTTTTATATTCCTCTCATTGATGTTGTTTGTTTGCTTATCATACATAACTTGAATTTACTTGATCAGTTTATAAGTTATGTGGTACTGTGTTTAATTAACGTTTAGATTATAATTGATTTGGACTTTCATAAAGGTTTTTGTTTCTTCAGGTGATAAAACTTATACGATCTTTGTATAGGTTAGTTTACTCCACTGAGATATCCTGTTCATATCTGCTACACTTTGGGCTGGTTCGTTTCAATAAATGTACAGATGGTAGAAGGATCTTGGATAGTGTGTTGTGTTGTGAAGACCATTGCCTTGCCTTCTTAGTTATTATGAGTGGTCTGTTGCAACATCAAGGCTCTGAGAAATATTGTCTCTGCTGTATATTGCTGTTTAGAGTTTAGATTTTTCAGCTCCTTATAATTATTTAGAAGTAAGAACAGTTGGCTCTCTGATATTTTCCTTTAATCGTTTGCTGCTGTACTTGTGGTCACAAGATGGTAACAGAGGCTCAAGGTACCAGAGGTAAGTATTCACTGAATGTAGTGAGCCTTCAGCTGAGGGGTCTATCATAGTGTGAGTCTTCCTCACCCAACACTAGTGCCTATGTTTTGGGTTCTTGACCTCACTACTCGTCTTCATGTTCGTCTAGTTCCGTGTTACTTAACCTGACCCTTGTTCCCAACATTGATTGTAGTTCCTCCAGAGTGAGGAACGTTACATATGATAATTCCTTCTACATTAACATATTTAACCAAAATAGTTGGATACGTTGAAAAGTTTTCTCTTAAGGACGTAGCCCTATCGCAGAAGGGTTCAGGTAGTCGAGGGTCCTCAGTGGTGGGTCGCTCTGCTCCTAAATCTCAATATATTCAACCCTCTCAGGTTTCTCATACCTTCCGTGGAGGCATTGAGGGAGGAGGCGAGGCTTTTTTTATGGCCTGCTGAACATGGTAGGGAGTAGCTTTGGCTTTCGGATAGACGGGTGTTGTTAGAGACTCGGCGCTGGGTCAGGACGGAGCAGTTCTTGTCCGGTGCTCCATTGGGTCTGCACATCTGTGACGAGAGTTCTTCCTCAAGATACTTATTTATGAATTTCTCTCTTCGGAAAGGACTCAAAAATGATCTTAACATTTCTCTCCACTACGTGTATGGTTACGAATGTAGAGCCAGGCGCTCCCTCATGTTCCGGACACACGGAGGAGCCTGCTGCTACTGCTGGGGGCGGGATAGGCACACTGTTTATTCTGCTTTTCCTCCTGGGTTCACTCAGTCTTTTCCTCAATCTTTCTCCGGATTTGAACCGGAAAGAAGAGAGGAAGTTATTTGGCGTCGGATTCTGGTGTTGTAGACATTCTTGTGTGGATTTTCTCTCAAGGGGAGTTCGATACTTCTGTAACTAACTTTTTAATTGGATCTCTTAAAGGATTTGATTAATAGACTGATTGAAACCTCTTGGATACACTTTATTCGGGAATTTATTACTTAAGAGAAACAGGACACTGTTTTGACTTCTTTGCTGTGAAAGTTTCTTATGGGGGTAATAATAAAGGCCATAGTTATATATTTATGTCTTACCATCATATAAATATTTTGTGACTAGCTGTATACAGATGTAAGAGGATTTTGCTGTTTGATTTAAAGATCTTCCCCAATCCTTTGTTTTATTCCAGAGACCGTTGAGATCTTAACTGTAATCCGTTCTTATATTTCTTTATTCTGTTGTCATAATATTTGTGTTAGATGAGATAAAACTTATCTCCATTATGGTAGGTTTCCGTCAATCTTTGGGCAAGAGAAGGAGAGTTTCAGAACTGTACTGGATACAAACATGCCTCGCGTCTTGGCTCGAGTTATATGTTTTTTTGAGACCCTGAATATAAGATGTTCGAATAAGAATGAGACGTCTAACTTCACGTACGCAGGAGGGTGTCCAGGCCTCAGCCTTTAAAGTTTGAGGATGGTGTATATATGTGTGTGTCATTACGTGCTCTCTAAACTGTTTATCCCTACCATTGAGTTAATGAACAGTCTCAACAACAAACACTAAGACACAGTACTGTAGTAGACACGGGGCTTCCAAGACTTAGGTATGTCAGGACTCTCACTAAACGTGTCAAACTGAACAACTTCACAGAATATATCACCGTCCAAATTAATTTCCTAACATATATATATATATATATATATATATATATATATATATATATATATATATATATATATATATATATATATATATATATATATATATATATATATATATATATATATATATATATATATATATATATATATATATATATATATATATATATATATATATATATATATAGCACGAAGTGTAATTATTTCTCAGCCAGGTGTTTAAAAAAATGTTCGTATGATATTGGAATCATATCGTATCAGCATCAAAGAGAGGTCTCTACCCTTGAAAGATAAACACTTGAGCATTTGTTATGTGGACCTGAACATTTGTCACTGGTGAGTGTGTCAAGATCTCCTGGAAATAGGTAATTATATTTGTGGGTGGAGTGGCAAGGTCCTTTTCTTGCACGAGTCATCAAAAACCGTCTTAGAAGAGCCTCCCTTTTTAGTATGAACATGAGCTTTAAATTACGTGGTATTCACAAAGTTATCATGGGCTCGTGGACAGGCAGGATGATTATATACCATGACACCATCAAAGGTTCAGATTGATTTTGATTATTAAAACCTAATTACAAACAGAGAGTGATATACTGGCATGTCAACCTACAGTGTAATACAGGTGTGTCAGTAATTGTAGGTATTCCGTTATTATTAGATATCCCCCTTCCTCCCCCCCCCCAAAAAAAAATATATATATAGCTTATGGTTACATTGAGCTGTTAATGGTACATGACTTTATAGCTGGGTAAGTAAAGGCGATCGAGTCCTCTTTTTGTATGTAAAGAAGTCTTAATATACGTGTGCCTTGGCCGGACAGATGGCCGAAGGACATTTGGCCGACGGGCTTTTCACCAACGGACATTTGACCAAACGGACATTGAGCCGACAGACATTTGGCCGAACGGACATTTGGGCGAATGGACATATGACCTTTTTAATTTTTTGTTTCTCTTTTCTTTGCAATGTATTTGCTTTATAAAACACAGAATAAAAAGAGAACTTAATTGCAATGTGATTCATTTACATGATAAAAAATTCTTTTTTGCATATTTGTATAGGCTGGGTTAGGTTAGGTTCGGCCATTTGTTCATTCGGCCATTTGTCCATTCGGCTAAATGTCCGCTCGGCCAAATTTCTGTCAGTGATATGTCCGTCGGTGAAATGTCCGTCGGCCAAACGTCTGTCGGCCAAGTGACCGGAAGCCACGTGTGCGTATGGGATCCACTTTGACTATCACGCAAACACATGGAGCGGGTCTTGGGGTGTTGGTATTAACATATAAACAAAACCAAAAAAACTCCGAAGGCAGGTTAGAGGTGGAGCTGGTCTTCTGTCGTGCATGTGTGTCTCCGATATTCCGGCAGTGGCATCCATAGTAACTACTACTTCAAGATTTTACGACTAGGTTGGGCATTCCTCGCTCCATTGGGCGTGGGGATTGACGGGAGGTGTGAGGGGAAGGTTGTGATGGGTGAAGGGAAGGTTGTGATGTGTGAGGGGAAGGTTGTGATGCGTGAAGGGAAGGTTGTGATGGGTGAGGGGAAGGTTGTGATGTGTTTGGGGAAGGTTGTGATGTGTGAGGGAAAGGTTGTGATGTGTGAGGGAAAGGTTGTGTTGTGTGAGGGAAAGGTTGTGATGTGTGAGGGGAAGGTTGTGATGGGTGAGGGAAGGTTGTGATGGGTGAGGGGTTGACGAGAGGTGTGAGGGAAGGTTGTGATGCGTGAAGGAAGGTTGTGATGTGTTTTGGGGAAGGTTGTGATGTGTGAGGGAAGGTTGTGATGTGTGAGGAAGGTTGTGTTGTGTGGGGACAGTTGCGCTGGGGTGAGGAAGGTTGTGATGGTGCAGGAAGGTTGGATGTGTTTGGGGTAGGTTGTGTTGTTTGGGAAGATTGTGATGGGTGAGGGAAGGTTGTGGTGGAGATGAGAGAGGTTGTGATGGGTGGGGAGGTTGTGATGTGTGGGGAAGGTTGTGATGGGTGGGGAAGGTTGTGATGGGAGAGGGCAAGGGTTGCGATGTGTGAGGAAAGGTTGTGTTGTGTGAAGGAAGGTTGTATGGGTGAGGGGTAGGTTGAGATGGGAGAGGATATGTTTGAGGGAAGGTTGTGATGGAAGGGAAGGTTGTGATGGGAGAGGAGAAGCTTGGGAAGGTTGTGATGTGCTGAAGGGGAAGGTTGTGGTGGGTGAGGAAGGTTGTGGTGGGAGATGGGGAAGGTTGTGATGGGTTAGGGGAAGATTGTGATGGGTGAGGGAAGGTTGTGGTGGGGAGATAGAAGGTTGTGATGGGATGAGGGAAGGTTGTGATGTGTGAGGGGAAGGTTGTGATGGGTGAGGGAAGGTTGTGATGGGGAGAGGGCAAGGTTGTGATGTGTGAGGGCTAGGTTGTGATGGGTGAGGGGAAGGTTGTGGTGGGTGAGGGAAGGTTGTGATGTGTGAGGGAAAATTGTGATGGGTGGGGAGGTTTTGATGTGTGAGGGAAGGTTGTGATGGGTGAGGGAAGGTTGTGATGTGTGAGGGAGGTTATGGTGGGTGAGGGGAAGGTTGTGGTGGGAGATGGGAGGTTGTGGTGGGAGATGGGAAGGTTGTGATGGGTTAGGAGAAGGTTGTGATGGGTGAGGGAAGGTTGTGATGTGTGAGGGAAGGTTGTGATGGTGACAGGAAGGTTGTGGTGGGAGATGGGGAAGGGTGTGTGGTGGGTGAGGGAAGGTTGTGATGGGTGAGGGGAAGGTTGTGATGTGTGTGAAGGTTGTGATGGGTGAGAAGGTTGTGGTGGGAGATGAGAAGGTTGTGGTGGGTGAGGGAAGGTTGTGATGGGTGAGAGGAAGGTTGTGATGGGTGAGGAAGGTTGTGATGTGTGAGGAAGGTTGTGATGGTGACAGGAAGGTTGTGGTGGGAGATGGGAAGGGTGTGGTGGGTGAGGGAAGGTTGTGATGGGTGAGGGAAGGTTGTGATGTGTGAGGAAGGTTGTGATGGGTGAGGGAAGGTTGTGGTGGGAGAGGGAAGGTTGTGATGGGAGAGGGGAAGGTTGTGATGGGTGAGGGAAGGTTGTGATATGTGAAGGAAGGTTGTAATGTGTGAGGGAAGGTTGTAATGTGTGAGGGTGGGTTGCGATGAGAGAGGGTTGTGATGGGAGAGGGAAGGTTGTGATGTGTGAGGGTAGGTTGTGATGGGTGAGGGGAAGTTTGTGATGGGAGATGGGAAGGTTGTGATGTGTGAGGGTGGGTTGTATGTGCGATGGGAAGGTTGTGATGTGTGAGGAAGGTTGTGATGTGTGAGGGTGATGGGTGAGGAAGGTTGTGATGTGTGAGGAAGGTTGTGATGGGTGAGGGATTGACGAGGAGGTGTGAGGAAGGTTTGTGATGCGTGAAGGGAAGGTTGTGATGGGTGAGGAAGGTTGTCATGTGTGGGGAAGGTTGTGATGTGGGAGGCAGGGATGTGAGGGAAGGCTGTAATGTGTTTGGGAAGGTTGTAATGTGTGAGGGAAGGTTGTGATGGGTGCAGGGGAAGGTTGTGATGTGTGGGGGAAGGTTGTGATGTGTTTGGGGAAGGTTGTGATGTGTTTGGGGAAGGTTGTGATGTGTGGGGAAGGTTGTGGTGGGGAGATGAGGGTTGTGATGGGTGAGGGAAGGTTGTGATGTGTGAGGGAAGGTTGTGGTGGGTGAGGGGAAGGTTGTGGTGGGAGATGGAAGGTTGTGATGGGTTAGGGGAAGGTTGTGATGGGTGAGGGAAGGTTGTGGTGGGAGATGAGAAGGTTGTGATGGGTGAGGGAAGGTTGTGATGTGTGGGGAAGGTTGTGATGAGTGAGGGGAAGGTTGTGTGGGGAGATGAAAGGTTGTGATGGGTGAGGGAAGGTTGTGATGTGTGAGGTTGTGATGCGTGAGGGAAGGATGTGATGATGGGAGAGGGCAAGGTTGTGATGTGTGAGGCTAGGTTGTGAAGGGTTAGGGGAAGGTTGTGGTGGGTGAGGAGGTTGTGATGTGTGAGGAAGGTTGTGATGGGTGATGGGAAGGTTTTGATGTGTGAGGACTAGGTTGTGAAGGTTGGGAAGGGTTGTGGTGGGTGAGGGAAGGTTGTGATGGGAAGGCAAGGTTGTGATGTGTAGGGGAAGGTTGTGATGTGTTTGTGATGCGAGAGATGTGTTAGGGAAGGTTGTGATGTGAGGGGAAGGTTGTGATGTGTTAGGAGAAGGTTGTGATGAGAGAGGGGAAGGTTGTGATGGGAGAGGGGTGTGAGGGTAGGTTGATAAGTGTGGGGAAGGTTGTGATGTGGAGGGGAAATTTGTGATGCAGAGGAGATGTGTTAGGGGAAGGTTGTGATGTGAGGGGAAGGTTGTGATGTGAGGGAATGTTGTGATGTGTTAGGAGAAGGTTGTGAAGTGTGGGGAAGGTTGTGGTGGGTGAGGGGAAGGTTGTGATGGGTAAAGGTTGTGGTGGAGATTCGAAGGTTGTGATGGGAAGGGTTGTGGTGTGAGATTCGAAGGTTGTGATGGGTGAGGAAGGTTGTGGGGTGACAGGTTGAAGGTACAGAAAGGTTGTGATGGGTGAGGGAAGGTTGTGATGGGAGAGGGAAGGTTGTGATGGGTGAGGGAAGGTTGTGATATGTGAGGGATGGTTGTAATGTGTGAGGGTGGGTTGTGATGAAAGAGAGAAAGGTTGTGATGGGAGAGGGGAAGGTTGTGATGTGTAGGGGAGGGTTGTGATGGGTGAGGAAGGTTGTGATGTGTGAGGGGTAGGTTGTGATGGGATTGGGGAAAAGTTGTGATGTGAGGGAAAGGTTGTGATGTGTTTGGGGAAGGTTGTGATGTAAGGGAAGGTTGTGATGTGTGAGGGAAGGTTGTGTGATGTGTTGGGGCTGTGATTTGTGAGGGGAGGTTGTGATGGGAGAGAGATGTGTGTGGGGAAGGTTGTGATGGGAGAGGGTAAGGGGTGTGATGGTGAGGGTAGGGTTGTGATGGTAGAAATGTGTAAGGGGAAGGTTGTGATGGGAGAGGAGATGCGTGAGGGAAGGTTGTAATGTATAGGGGAAGGTTGTGTTGTGTGAGGGAAGGTTGTGATGGGTGGGGGAATGGTGTGATGGGAGATAAGGTTGTGATGGGAGAGGGTAAGGTTGTGATGGGTGAGGGTAAGGTTGTGATGGGTGAGGGTAAGGTTGTGATGGTAGAAATGTGTAAGGGGAAGGTTGTGATGGGAGAGGAGATGCGTGAGGGCAAGGTTGTAATGTATAGGGGGAAGGTTGTGTTGTGTGAGGGGAAGGTTGTGATGGGTGAGGGGAAGGTTGTGGTGGGAGGGGAAGGTTGTGATGGGTGAGGGAAGGACTGATGGAACACTAGCGGCAGGCAGTTGGCAGAATGCACACAGATTAAGAGCGACGAGGATTTGGCAGCGGCACCGCCTTGTTGGCACCACCTGTCTGCCTGCTCTAGGCATCCAGGCCTGGTTTGTGGCCCACCCACCCCGGCCTCATACCTAAGCCACCTACACCGATCCCTTACCCTTGGCCATGCCATCAGCCTCCTACTGTTGCCCGCTTATCCCGGCCTCCTACCCTCAACCCCCTTACTGTTGCCCGCCTAACCTCAGCCCCTTACTGTTGCCCGCCTGCCCTGCCCGCCGACCTCCTCCTCCCTCAGCCCCTTAGCCCTCTACCCTCAACCCCTCCTGTTGCCCCCGCCTACCCCAACCTCCTTACCACTTACTGTTGCCCGCCTCCCCGGCCTCCTACCTCAGCCCCCCACTGTTGCCTCAGCCTTGCCCCCTGGCCTCCTACCCTCAGCCCCTTACTGTTGCCCGCCTACCCGGCCTCCTACCCTCAGCCATTGCCCGCCTACCCCGGCCTCCTACCCTTGCCCCTTACTGTTGCCCCTACTACCCTCAGCCCCTTACTGTTGCCCGCCTACCCCGGCCTCTACCCTCAGCCCCCTTACTGTTGCCTCCCCTACCCCCGGCCTCCCACCCTCAGCCCCCACTGTTGCCTGCCCCGCCTCCTACCCTCAGCCCTGTTGCCCTCCTCCTCACCCACTTGCTGTTGCCCGCCTACCCCGGCCTCCCTACCCTCAGCCCACTTACTGTGCCTCCCTACTACCCTGGCCTCCTCCTACCCTCAGCCCCTTACTGTTGCCCGCCTCCCCCCTCCTACCCTCCCCCCTTACTGTTGCTGCCCCTGACCTCCCACCTCAGCCCCTTGCTGTTGCCCACCTACCCTCCCTCAGCCCCTTACTGTTGCCCGCCTACCCCTGCCTCCCACCTCAGCCCCTTACTGTTGCCCGTTGGCCTCAGCCCCTTACTGTTGCCTGGCCTCACTGTTACCCTCAGCCCCTCACTGTTGCCCGCCCCCTGGCCTCCCACCAGCCCCCCCTTACTGTTGCCCGCCTACCTGGCTCCTACCCTCAGCCCCTTACTGCTGCCCCTACCTGGCCTCCCCTCAGCCCCCAGCCTACCCCGGCCTCCTACCCTCAGCCCTTCTGGCCTTCCTGCCTCAGCGCCCCCCACTGTTGCCCGCCTACCCTGGCCTCCTACCCTCAGACCTTACTGGGCCCTTACCCTGTTGCCCTGTTACTGCCTGACTCTACCCACAACCTCCTACCCTCTACTGTTGCTGCCTCCTGCCCCCTCCTGGCGCCTCCCTGAGCCCCCACCCCCCTTCACCCCTGTTGGCCTCCTACCTCAGCCCCCTGCCTGTGCCACCACCTACCCAACACATCCTCAGCCACCCTTACTGTTGCCTACCCCGCCTAGCCTGACCTCAGCCCCCCCTGCCGCCTACCCTGGCCTCCTACCCTCAGCCCCTGACGCCCGGCCTTCTTCTACCCTTGGTTCCTAGCATGCGGCCTTATGACACCCAGTTTAAGTCAGGGTCGTTTACTGTCATGTCAAGGCCCTGAACTAATACTCAGGGCCGTTCACTGTCATGTCAAGGTCCAGGAATCTAACTAGCACTCTCTCCCTTGGCACAGTGCCACACCACTTACAAGGTGGCACACGTAGTAATTTTTAGCTTCCTCTCATTCTAACTTTTGCTTTCAGAAATTTTAACATTCAACTCCTTATTTCGAATGACCACTGTTTTAACTGTTTCACTTATTATTATTATAATTATTATTATTATTATTATTATTATTATTATTATTATTATTATTATTATTATTATTTTTATTATTATTTATTATTGCTATTATTATTATTTTTATTATTATTATTATTATTATTATTATTATTAATATTATTTTATTTTTATTATTATTTTATTATTATTATTATTATTATTATCCGTGGCCCAAATGACTATATGTATGTATGTGTTGTATGTAGCAGAACTCGAAGACGGAAAGAGCAACACTGTTAATAATTCACTGGTCAACATAAAAAAAAATTCTCATGGTTCTGGATCAAAACAGTCTGATTCTAGTGTAATTGTATGTGCTGAACTCAATTATGACATTCGTATAGCTGTATCAGGCTCAGTTTTCCAGAACCAGCATATCTATATATTTAGTGTACCATGCTATTCATACAGTAATTTATATGCTCATTGGCTCCACTTATGCAATTATTTTGTCCTGATTTGTGCTTTTTTGTTTGTTTCAGTTTGCTGATTCATGATATTGCATATCTACACCTGCATGATTTGTAATTACTCTGAAATTAACAAAACATGGAACGTCGCAAGTGTGTGAACGGTGCTGACAGTTTTTGCTACATATGTGGTGCCTTCACTCCTGGTAGCCTCAAGAAACCAATCACAAAAGCTGTTCGACTGAACTACAAAAGTTACTTCAAATGTCATTTGGGTGACCAAGACAAGAAATGGGCACCTCATGTAGCCTGTAAGTCTTGTGTTAACCACCTGAGCGAGTGGATGTGTGGTAAACGAAGTTCAGGAATGCCGTTTACTGTACCAATGATATGGCGTGAACCTAAAGACCACAGTAGTGACTGCTACTTCTGTCTCACAAATATTAAGGGAATAAAAATCAAGACACGAGGCAAGGTACAGTACCCCAATATTGCTTCTGCAATCCGACCAGTACCGCACAGTGCTGAACTTCCAGTCCCAAATCCACCGACTGAACAAGAATTGAGTGATTCCGATTCTACCTCTACCTCAATGGAAAACGACTACCAGGATGACTCTGAAAATACCAGGCCTAAACTATTTACTCAAGAACTGCATCCAGACCAGCACCTGCATCAGGGACCTAAACTTGTCAAAAGAAAAGGCTGAAGTTTTGGGATCCAGACTAAAAAGATCCAGACTAAAGCAGCGTAACCTGCTAGAAGATGGAGTGCATATCACTACAGCGCGTTACCGACATAGACAGCTGTCTGCATTTTTCAAGATGGCAAACAACCTTTGTTATTGCGAGGACGCAGTATCTCTCATGCAACAACTCTGCAAGTCTGAAACATACAAGACAGAGGATTGGAGGCTGTTTATAGACTCAGGAAAAGACTCTCTGAAAGCTGTTCTTTTACACAATGGCAATCGGCTTCCATCTGTCCCAATAGCACACGCAACAAAAATGACTGAGAGCTATGAAACAATGAAAATTCTGTTGGCCGCTATAGAGTATGAGAAACACCAGTGGAAGATATGTGGCGATCTCAAAGTCATCAGTTTACTACTGGGCCTTCAGAGTGGCTACACAAAGCACATGTGCTTTTTGTGCTTGTGGAACAGCAGAGCTGATGCAGAGCACTATGTGAGAAAGGATTGGCCGACAAGACCAAGAGATGTGCCTGGAAGGTTTAACTGTGCTCACAATCCGCTTGTAGATCCAGAAAAGAGCTATTCATTTGCTGGGACTCTATACTTATCTCAGAAACTAGGTGGTGTGGTTTCCGAAGCCGTTGAAAGCAGGTGTCTTGAATGGACCACAAATTCGTATCTAGTTAATGATAGCGAATTCACCAAAACATTGAACCCACTGGAGAAAAAGCATGGGAATCATTTGTCAATGTGTCAAAGAATTTTCTTGGAAACTATCGTGCTGACAACTACAAAGAAATCGTAACAACCATGCTTCAGAATTATCATGCATTGGGAGCAAGGATGTCCTTGAAATTGCATTTTTTCCACTCTCATATTGAATTTTTCCCAGGTAACCTTGGAGACGTTAGTGATGAACACGGCGAAAGATTTCATCAAGATATCGCCATAATGAAGAGCAGATATCAGGGACAATTCAGTCCTAACATGATGGGCGACTATTGCTGGACACTGCAACGAGAAGAGAGCAAGCTGTACAAGAGAAAGAGTAAAGTTCAGAAGCACTTTTAGAACTTCATATTTTGTCATTATAAAGGATTTGAACTTATGTTTTTTGGTACAATTTTTTATGAGCTTATCTGTGATAGGTTTAAAATTGTATCTTGCATGACGCGATAATGTTACTATATTTGCTATTTTTTTTATTCTTTAAGAAAGTAGGTCTGATGGTAGAATGAAACATCCAATTAATATTCATTAATATGAAATTAGTCATGAAAGCACAGTCACATGAGATAATCTCATCTTTTGCACGACACGTGATGGAATATTAAATATTTGTACCTATTGATTTTTTTATAAAACCTGGTCTGATAGAACAAAACAAATATCAGATTCGAATTCAGCAATATGAAATTAGTTGTGTGAGCATGATCTCATATGTGAACCATTTTGGCTGTTGACCAGTGATTGAAGTGTTCCTTCACCATAACAGCCTCTACAGCTGCTGTGTTCAGGCTCAGGGCTTTGGTAACAATATATTAGTATAAACTGTAACTAGATTGCCCTTGACCTACTTAGACCTCTCCTTGACTTGCTTTTCAAGGTCATGTGTGGCCGTTTAATGGTGAATGGCCTAATGAATACTGTGTTTGGGCTTATTTACTTATTTATTTGTTTGTTTGTTTATTTGTTTATTTCAGTTTGAGGGAAAATAGGCAGAACAAACGCCCATCTCTCCTCCTTTTATTTATCTCATTATTTCATCATCCATCTCTCATCCTTTCATTTATCTCATCTCTTCATCCATCTCTCATCCTTTCATTTATCTCATCTCTTCATCCATCTCTCATCCTTTCACTTATCTCATCTCTTCATCCATCTCTCATCCTTTCTTTTATCTCATCTCTTCATCCATCTCTCATCCTTTCACATTTTTCCAGTTCCTCCTTTTTTTTACCCTTATTTCCTCCTTCGTGCTGTTGACAGTCTATTATTATTATTATTATTATTATTATTATTATTTTTATTATTTCCCTGTTGGATGTTCCCGATGCAGCCACGAGCCTTGAGCATCTACACTACACTTTACTACACTATACTATGCTACACTATATTACACTACACTATACTACATTACACTATACTACACTACACTATAATATACTACACTACACTACACTGTACTACACTACACTATACTACACTACACTATACTACACTACACTACACTATACTACACTATACTATACTACACTATACTACACTACACTATACTATACTACACTACACTATACTACACTATATTATACTATAGTATAGTATAATATAGTGTAGTATAGTGTAGTGTAGTATAGTATAGTGTAGTGTAGTATAGTGTAGTGTAGTATAATGTAGTATAGTGTAATGTAGTATAGTGTAGTGTAGTATAGTGTAATATAGTGTAGTATAGTGTAGTGTAGTGTAATATAGTGTAATATAGTATAGTATAGTATATTGTAGTATAGTGTAGTGTAGTGTAGTGTAGTGTAGTGTAGTGTAGTATTATTATACTATACTACACTACACTACACTACACTACACTATACTACAATATACTATACTACACTATACTATGCTATACTACACTATATTACACTACACTACACTACACTATATTACACTATACTACACTACACTATACTACACTACACTATACTACATTACACTATACTACATTATACTACACTACACTATCCTACACTACACTACATTACTACACTATATTACACTACAGTATACTACACTATATTAAACTACACTACACTATACTATACTACACTGCACTACACTACACTATATTACACTACACTACCCTATATTACACTATACTACACTACACTATACTATACTACAGTACACTACACTATACTACACTATACTATACTATGCTACACTACACTATACTACACTATGTTACACTACAGTATACTACACTATATTAAACTACACTATACTTCACGACACTACACTACTCTACACTATATTACACTACACTACACTATATTACACTACACTATACTACACTACACTATACTACACTACACTATACTACACTATACTATGCCACACTCACACCACACTATACCACACTACACTACACTATACCACACTACACTATACCACACTTTATACACACTACAGTATACCACACTATATTAAACTACACTACACTATAAGTACTATACTATACTACACTACACTACACTATATTACACTACACTACACCATAATACCCTATATTACACTATACTACACTACACTATACTATACTACAGTACACTACTCTATACTACACTATACTATACTATGCTACACTACACTATACTACACTACACTATACTACACTACACTACACTATACTACACTATGTTACACTACAGTATACTACACTATATTAAACTACACTATACTACACTACAGTACACTACTCTATACTACACTATACTATACTATGCTACACTACACTATACTACACTACACTATACTACACTACACTACACTATACTACACTATGTTACACTACAGTATACTACACTATATTAAACTACACTATACTACACTATATTAAACTACACTATACTTCACGACACTACACTACTCTACACTATATTACACTACACTACACTACACTATATTACACTACACTACACTACACTATACTATACTACACTACACTACACTACACTACACTATACTACACTACACTACACTACACTACACTACACTATACTACACTATGTTACACTACACTATACTTCACGACACTACACTACACAACTACTTCCACCTCAGTTTTGGAAGGCTTTATTAATATTCTAGTAGTGCATGCTTGTTACCGCCTAATTGTTGGTAAAATTATTGACAGGTGTTTTTTGCCGTGTGTGTGTGTGTGTGTGTGTGTGTGTGTGTGTGTGTGTGTGTTTCTTTGCTCCATGACACATTTTTTTCTCGTTTGGTTCATTAAATTTGATAGTGTGACTTTTAAAATTGATGGTCATGATGTTTATGACTGTATTGAAATGTGTGTGTGTGTGTGTATGTGTGTGTGTGTGTGTGTGTGTGTGTTGAGAGAGAAGGGCCAAGAAAATTGTGTTGATAAATCATCATCTTCTTTCCTCTTCCTCTTCCTCCTCTTCTTCTTCCAGTATGAATGAGAGAATGAAAGGCACCGGCAGTGAAAAAAAAAAATTACATCACATTTTTCTTATATACGATTGAATTTATTTCGATGAGTCATTAAAAGGATGTGAACCAACTTTTAATTCATGCGGATAAAAGACCAACTTGAGTCAGGGAAATGATCAGATACACACACAGACACACACACACACACACACACACACACACACACACACACACACACACGTCCCTTCATAGTAGGTGCAGAGATATTTTAGATAAACATTTATCACATACAGACGAGAGATTAATTTTATGCTTAGGATTGATTACATGTATTTTAATTCGTGTAAGATACGGACTCGGGGAAAACTGGCAACTGTATTTAGTATTGAAAGCGTTTATATATTACCATTCGTGAGCCAGCGGGCCATTGAATATATACAGTATATCGGAGGCATTGGAATACGTGAATATTGGTAAATACAGTACAGTGAAACTTCTATTAACGGACTATATACAGAAGAGAGTCCGTTATATTGGGGGTTAAAGAACTATATAGAGATGAAGGTTCCTTATATTGAGATTCCGTTAGATATACACTGTACAGCCCCCATCTAACGAACTATATAAAGATGAAGGTCCGTTATATCGAGGGTCCGTTACATGTGAAACCCCAAACGAACTATATAGAGAAGAAAGTCCGTTATATCGAGGGTCCGTTAGTTATGAAACTGTAGTATATTAAGGACGCAAGTTAGAGCATTCAAGAGTGGCCGGTTTAAATGTCAGAATTAATGTGTAGTAGTTTGGACAGGGTGTAAACTATCTTAGTAGAGGTTGGTTGCATATACGAGTACAGGCGTCGTAACTTAACCTTAGTCTAACCTAACCTAACCTTGCCAGTAACGTAACCTAATCTTAATAAAAATAAAGGAAGGGATGGGGAGGGAGGAGGGAAGGGGGTAGGAAAGGAGGAGGAATGGAAGGGGTAGAAAGGAGGGAGGAAGGGTAGGGAGGGAGGGAGGAACGGAAGGGTAGGGATGGAGGGAGGAAGGGAAGGAGGGAGGAAGATGTTTCAATGGTACAGAGTGAAAAGCTGTAGTACTCAGCTTTCTTTTTGGGGGGGTTAGTAACGTCTCCACCAGCTGTTACAAAATATCTCCACCAGCTGTATCTTAGCGTCTCCACCAGCTGTTACAAAATATATCCACCAGCTGTATCTTAGCGTCTCCACCAGCTGTTACAAAATATCTCCACCAGCTGTTACAAAATATCTCCACCAGCTGTATCTTAGCGTCTCCACCAGCTGTAACTCAGCGTCTCCACCAGCTGTTACAAAATATCTCCACCAGCTATATCTCCACCAGCTTTTGTAAAATATCTCCACCAGCTGTATCTTACGTTCCACCAGCTGTTCAAAAATTCCACCAGCTGTATCTTAGCGTTCCACCAGCTGTAACTCAGCGTTCCACCAGCTGTTCTTCTCCACCAGCTTTTGTAAAATATCTCCACCAGCTGTATCTTAGCGTCTCCACCAGCTTTTGCAAAATATCTCCAGCAACTGCATCTTAATATCTCCACCAGCTGTTGCAAATTATCTCCAGCAACTGTATCTTAATATCTCCACCAGCTGTTGCAAAATATCTCCACCAGCTGTTACAAAATATCTCCACCAGCTGTATCAGTATCTCTACCAGGTTTTGCTAAATATCTCCACCAACTGTATCTTAATATCTCCACCAGCTGCAACAGAAAATCTCCACCGGCCGTTGCAGCTCTATAAGGCGTCAGCTGCAGCATAAATTTCACTCAGCTGGACGCAATAGTCGACCCGTACAGTTTTATTACATATTTCTTGGTCACTAATACGATAAAAACATGATTTATGGATCCGGTCAGGTACATACATCTCTATTCCTAGTTATATATGTAAATGTCCCTTTCTGTATTCGAAACTAAGGGTGGGATTCATATAGGGTCTTTCCTGTGTACGAAACTAAGGGTGGGATTTTAGGGTCTTTCCTGTATTCGAAACTAAGGGTGGGATTCATATAGGGTCTTTCCTGTGTACGAAACTAAGGGTGGGATTCTTAGAGGGTCTTCTTGTGTACGAAACTAAGGGTGGGATTCATATAGGGTCTTTCCTGTACGAAACTAAGGTGATTCATAGGTCTTTCCTGTATACGAAACAAGGGTGGGATTCATAGGTCTTTCCTGTATACGAAACTAAGGGTGGGATTCATATAGGGTCTTTCCTGTATACGAAACTAAGGGTGGATTCTATAGGGTCTTTTCCTGTGTACGAAACTAAGTGGATTCATATAGGGTCTTTCGTGTATACGAAACTAAGGGTGGATTCATATAGGTCTTTCCTGTATACGAAACTAAGGGTGGATTTTAGAGGGTCTTTCCTGTGTACGAGAAACTAAGGGTGGGATTCTTAGAGGGTCTTTCCTGTATACGAAACTAAGGGTGGATTCTTAGAGGGTCTTTCCTGTGTACGAAACTAAGGGTGGATTCATATAGGTCTTTCCTGTATACAGAAACTAAGGGTGGATTCTTAGAGGGTCTTTCCTGTGTACGAAACTAAGGTGGATTCTTAGAGGGTCTTTCCTGTATACGAAACTAAGGGTGGGATTCTTAGAGGGTCTTTCCCTGTATACGAAACTAAGGGTGGGATTCATATAGGTCTTTCCTGTGTACGAAAATAAGGGTGGATTCTTAGAGGGTCTTTCCGTGTACGAAACTAAGGGTGATTCTTTGAGGGTCTTTCCTGTATACGAAACTAAGGGTGGGATTCTTGAGTGGTCTTTCCTGTGTACGAAATAAGGGTGGATTCTTAGACGGTCCTTCCTGTGTATGAAACTAAGGTGGGATTCATATAGGGTCTTTCCCCGTGAAAAACTAAGGGTGGGATTCTAGAGGTCTTTCCTGGTACGAAACTAAGGGTGGATTCATATAGGGTCTTTCCTGTGTACGAAAATAAGGGTGGGATTCTTAGAGGGTCTTTCCTGTATACTGAAACTAAGGGTGGATTCATATAGGGTCTTTCCTGTGTACGAAAATAAGGTGGAGTCTTAGAGGGTCTTTCCTGTGTACGAAACTAAGGGTGGATTCTTAGAGGGTCTTTCCTGTATACGAAACTAAGGGTGGATTCATATAGGGTCTTTCCTGTATACGGAAACTAAGGGTGGATTCTTAGAGGGTCTTTCCTGTGTACGAAAACTAAGGGTGGATTCATATAGGGTCTTTCCTACGAAACTAAGGGTGGATTCATAGGGTCTTTCCCACACGAAACTAAGGGTGGGATTTTAGAGGGTCTTTCCTGTGTACGAAAAAAGGTGGGATTCTAGACGGTCTTTCCTGTGTACGAAACTAAGGGTGGATTCATATAGGGTCTTTCCTGTGTACGAAACTAAGGGTGGGATTCTTAGAGGGTCTTTTCCTGTGTACGAAACTAAGGGTGGATTCATAGGGTCTTTCCTGTGTACGAAAATAAGGGTGGGATTCTTAGAGGGTCTTTCCTGTGTACGAAACTAAGGGTGGGATTCTTAGAGGGTCTTTCCTGTATACGAAACTAAGGGTGGGATTCATATAGGGTCTTTCCTGTGTACGAAACTAAGGGTGGGATTTTAGAGGGTCTTTCCTGTATACGAAATTAAGTGGGATTCATATAGGGTCTTTTCCGTATACGAAACTAAGGGTGGATTCATATAGGGTCTTTCCTGTGTGAAACTAAGGGTGGATTCTAGAGGGTCTTTCCTGTGTACGAAACTAAGGGTGGGATTCTTAGAGGGTCTTTCCTGTATACGAAAATAAGGGGGATTCTTAGAGGGTCTTTCCTGTGTACGAAACTAAGGTGGATTCATAGGTCTTTCCTGTGTACGAAACTAAGGTGGATTCTTAGAGGGTCTTTCCTGTGTACGAAACTAAGGGTGGGATTCATAGGTCTTTCCTGTACGAAACTAAGGGTGGGATTCTTAGAGGGTCTTTCCTGTGTACGAAACTAAGGTGGATTCTTAGAGGGTCTTTCCTGTGTACGAAACTAAGGGTGGGATTCTTAGAGGTCTTTCCTGTATCAAAAATAAGGGTGGGATTCTTAGGGTCTTTCCTGTGTACGAAACTAAGGGTGGGATTCTTAGGGGTCTTTCCTGTGTACGAAACTAGGGTGGGATTCATATAGGGTCTTTCCTGTGTACGAAACTAAGGGTGGGATTCTTAGAGGTCTTTCCTGTATAAAACTAAGGGTGGGATTCATATAGGGTCTTTCCTGTGAAAATAGGGTGGGATTCATATAGGTCTTTCTGTACGAAACTAAGGGTGGGATTCATATAGGGTCTTTCCTGTGTACAGAAACTAAGGGTGGGATTCATATAGGGTCTTTCCTGTGTACGAAACTAAGGGTTGGGATTCATATAGGGTCTTTCCTGTGTACAGAAACTAAGGGTGGGATTCTTAGAGGTCTTTCCTGTGTACAGGAAACTAAGGGTGGGATTCATATACGGTCTTTCCTGTATACGAAACTAAGGGTGGGATTCATATAGGGTCTTTCCTGTATACAGAAACTAAGGGTGGGATTCATATAGGGTCTTTCCTGTATACGAAACTAAGGGTGGGATTCTTAGAGGGTCTTTCCTGTCCGGAAACTAAGGGTGGATTCTTAGACGGCTTTCCTGTGTACGAAACTAAGGGTGGGATTCATATAGGGTCTTTCCTGTGTACAAGAAACTAAGGGTGGGATTCTTGGTCTTTCCTGTGTACGAAACTAAGGGTGGGATTCATATAGGGTCTTTCCTGTATGCAGAAACTAAGTGGGATTCATATAGGGTCCTTCCTGTATACGAAACTAAGGGTGGATTCTTAGAGGGTCTTTCCTGTATACGAAACTAAGGGTGGGATTCTTAGGGTCTTTCCTGTGTACAAAACTAAGGGTGGGATTCATATAGGGTCTTTCCTGTGTGCAGAAACTAAGGGTGGGATTCTTAGAGGGTCTTTCCTGTATACGAAACAAGGTGGGATTCATATAGGGTCCTTCCTGTATACGAAACTAAGGGTGGGATTCTTAGAGGGTCTTTCCTGTATACGAAACTAAGGGTGGGATTCTTAGAGGGTCTTTCCTGTGTACGAAACTAAGGGTGGGATTCTTAGAGGGTCTTTCCTGTGTACGAAACTAACGGTCCTATACGTTCAAAATATTTT
This sequence comes from Homarus americanus, assembly GCF_018991925.1. NCBI lineage: Eukaryota > Metazoa > Arthropoda > Malacostraca > Decapoda > Nephropidae > Homarus > Homarus americanus. The sequence continues at coordinate 16,763,906 of NW_024716703.1, read as the reverse complement.
TGAGGATTTCTTTCTCTGTTTAATCTCGGTGTGTCCAGTTTTCCTTTTTTATGAGCCCGCACACATTACCGATATTCTACATACAAATGCACAATATGAGGGAAGGGGGGGGGGAGTTGGCCCCTTAGAGCAGGGGTTCTCAAACGTTTTTCAACCAAGGATCCCTTATATACCATGACGCATACAAATGTTGTCAATAATCAAAGAATAAATCATAGTCCAAATGTTCATTTCAACCCGAATCCAAAATATCCTGCGAATTGGGATAGCCAAATCTTTCACAAAAGTTAAACGCACTATTGCTCAAAAACTTTTCGCGGACCCCAGTTTGAGAATCACTGCCTTAGAGCACCAAGAGTGTCATGTGGGAATGAATGAGAAAGACTTGGGTGTATTTGCTTGTGGATATTACCTTATTTGATAATAGTAATATACTCGCTATATTTTCCAATTCATTGTGTCGTTTATTGGCTGGCAAGATGTCACGGGTTGGTTCGGGCCGGTGGAAGTTGTTTGGACATACTTCCTAGCCCCCATTAGTCCCTGTTCACCTAGCAGTAAAGTAGGTACCTGTTGTGTCGAAAGTTGCGAATTCGTATTCAGGGAGTTGTTGAAGCTTCCAATAACTTGATGACATAAACCACTGACTCTTCAGGCTTCTACTGCCCTGACTCTTCAGGCTTCTACGCCCTTGACTCTTCAGGCTTCTACGCCTTGACTCTTCAGGCTTCTACGCCCTGACTCTTCAGGCTTCTACGCCTTGACTCTTCAGGCTTTCTACGCCCTGATTTCAGGCTTCTACGCCTTGACTCTTCAGGCTTCTACGCCCTTGACTCTTCAGGCTTCTACGCCCTTGACTCTTCAGGCTTCTAAGCCCTGACTTTCAGACTTCTACGCCCTTAACTCGTGAGACATAAAGGCAAGCATGAACTTAGCATGCTTCCTGTTGGGCGCTGTAAACGCTTCTGCGCTTCACCTTACAGTAGATATAGGTGCCTCAAAAAAAAAAAAAAAATAAAATAAAATAAAAATACCTGGAAAATACATAAACGCTGTATATTTTGTTTGCATTTTGTTTACAATTGCAGTTGTCCAGTTTCAATAAGTGAAGCAGTTAGAATTAAATTTGAAAACAAATGTTGTTCTTTAAAAAAACAGACAAATGCATAACGAATATATAAAGCGTTAATAAATTCGAAACGTGTTGAAGCACTTGGACCGGGTAGTGTGGTTGACTTAAACACCATTTCTATACTGGGGTGGTTACAGCCCCTCCTGTCCTAGGGGTCACTGGTTCGTTCCTGGACACACTCAGTCCACCTATAGCTGGTAATGTGTACTTAATTTTACCCAAAGTCGAGGTGAAGGCGGTGGAGTTCAGTACCTCCCTCTCTACCTCTTTGTGTAACGAAGGCTTAGTTATCACTCAATTGTAATCTCACTGACTCTTAATTGGGTATGGGTGGCTATGAGACTCACGTTCACTAAGACGAGTGTGTGGCCGTGCTGTGAGATCAGATCAGGTCCCGCCAGCCAGTGTAGCCGATACCTCTATGTTACAAACCACTGCAGGCCGGCCACTTCCACCTCTTAAGTTTAAACCTATACTTAGATTATCTTAGATTAGATTCTATTAGGAGGTGGACTGAGCTGGAACGTTTTGTTGGTCTGAGACATCCAGCACACGATCGATGAACAGTGGAGGAAAGAAGAGGATTACCAAGTAGCAGAATATTACTAATAAAACACAACACTTAGAGAATCACTGAAGAAATAGGATTACAGAAAAAGGTAGATAATTTAATGGGAGAGTATGTAAGCAATGGAAGATAATAGGTGCTATTAACCCAAGTACTTGAAGCATTTAAAACACAAGTGGTGGGCCGTGGGATGAGAGGACAGTCTCTCCCTCCAGCCTGCTTCTTGACGCAGCAGGAGGAAGAGGAGTCTGTGTTGATCTTAGGCGGTGATCTATCCCCTTTAACTTGGCGTAGGGTGGCCATAGCTCCTGCTGCTGACTAGGAGATTCACTCTTTGTGTTGGTGCAGGAAGCCGCTCTCCTAGTGGTGGCCAGGAAACACACTTATAAAGGCGGTAGTAGTCAGGAGACGCACTTGTAATGGTGGTAGTAGCCAGGAGATGCACTTGTAATGGTGGTAGTAGCCAGGAGACACTCTTGTAATGGTGGTAGTAGTCTGGAGACACACTTGTAATGGTGGTGGTAGTAGCCAGAAATGCACTTGTAATGGTGGTAGTAGCCAGGAGACACTCTTGTAATGGTGGTGGTAGTCAGGAGACACACTTGTAATGGTGGTAGTAGCCAGAGACACTCTTTGTAATGGTAGTAGCCAGGAGACACTCTTGTAATGGTGGTGGTAGTCAGGAGACACACTTGTAATGGTAGCCAGAGACACACTTGTAATGGTGGTGTAGTCAGAGACACACTTGTATGGTGGTAGTAGCCAGGAGATGCACTTGTAATGGTGGTAGTAGCCAGGAGACACCTTGTAATGGTGGTGGTAGCCAGGAGACACACTTGTAATGGTGGTAATTAGAGACACACTTGTAATGGTGGTAGCGGACTTGTAATGGTAGTAGCCAGGAGACACACTTGTAATGATGGTAGTAGTCGAGATACTTGTAATGGTGGTAGTAGTCAGGAGACACACTTGTAATGGTAGAAGTGGCCAGAACAAGAGACACACTAATATTGTGGTAATAATAGCAGTAGTCGTAGTAGTGGTGGTAGTAGTCACTGAATGCCACATAGATATACTGCTTAACTAACCCAACACAGCGAGGGTGGCTACTTTTGTATTGGGATATATAATTTTAAGGTAATAAAATGGCGGCGAAGGTGTGGCTTTTGAGGGAGTCTGGAGGCCACGTAAGAAAAAAAGAAGGTAATAATGGTGGTGGTGGTGGTGGTTGAGGTAATAAAATGGTGGCGAAGGTGTGGCTACAAGGGAAGTTGAAGGCCACTGTTTGTTAATTGAAAAGTAGTATTAGAGCAACGATCGGCCATCTTCCTGGTCCAGTAACACTCCTTCACACACAGAGTCGAACTGGCATAGGTGGTGTCGGTGGGTCTTAGTGTACCACTGGCGCGTCTTATCCTTGTGGTAGTGTGATGATTTAGTCTTTAGTCGAGTGTGTAGTGGTGGAGGCTGTAATGTTATTAAACAGCTCTCTCTCTCTCTGTAACTCCTGCCCACTTATGTCGGCCTGTAGTTACACCCACTTATGTCGGCCTGTAGTTACACCCACTTATGTCGGCCTGTAACTCCACCATTCATGGTAGCCTGTTCCACCCACCGTGTTACCTGTAGCTCCACCCACTCGTGTTAGCCTGTAACCCCACCCACCTCGTGTTACCTGTAGCCCACCCACCTCGTGTTAGCCTGTAGCTCCACCCACTCGTGTTAGCCTGTAGCTCCACCCACTCGTGTTAGCTCGAGCTCCACCACCTGTGTTAGCCTGTAGCTCCACCCACTCGTGGTAGCCTGTACTCCACCCACTGTGGTAGCCTGTAACTCCACCCACTCGTGTTAGCCTGCAGCTCCACCCACTGTGTTACCTGTAGCTCCACCCACGCGGCCTGTAGCTCCACCCACTGTGTTACCTGTAGCCACCCACTCGTGTTAGCCTGTAGCTCCACCCACCTCGTACCTGTAGCTCCACCCACTGTGTTAGCCTTAGCTCCACCCACTGTGTTCACCTAGCTCCACCCACTGTGTTAGCCTGTAGCTCCACCCACTCGTGTTACCTGTAGCTCCACCCACTGTGTTAGCCTGTAGCTCCACCCACCTGTGTTACCTGTAGCTCCACCCACTCGTGTTAGCCTGTAGCTCCACCCACTGTGTTACCTGTAGCTCCACCCACTGTGTTAGCCTGGCTCCACCCACTGTGTTAGCCTGTAGCTCCACCCACTCGTGTTACCTGTAGCCCACCCACTCGTGTTAGCCTGTAGCTCCACCCACTCGTGTTACCTGTAGCTCCACCCACTGTGTTAGCCTGTAGCTCCACCCACTCGTGTTAGCCTGTAGCTCCACCCACTCGTGTTAGCCTGTAGCTCCACCCACTCGTGTTAGCCTGTGTTCCACCCACTGTGTTACCTGTAGCCCACCCACTCGTGTGTTAGCCTGTAGCCCACCCACCTGTGTTACCTGTAGCTCCACCCACTCGTGTTAGCCTGTAGCTCCACCCATCTGTGTTAGCCTGTAGCTCCACCCACTGTGTTAGCCTGTAGCTCCACCCACTGTTACCTGTAGCTCCACCCACTGTGTTAGCCTGTAGCTCCACCCACGTGTTAGCCTGTAGCTCCACCCACTGTGTTACCTGTAGCTCCACCCACTTGTGTTAGCCTGTGCTCCCACCTGTGTTAGCCTGTAGCTCCACCCACTGTGTTAGCCTGTAGCTCCACCCACTGTGTTAGCCTGTAGCTCCACCCACTCGTGTTAGCCTGTAGCTCCACCCACTCGTGTTAGCCTGTAACTCCACCCACTCGTGTTACCTGTAGCTCCACCCACTCGTGTTAGCCTGTGCTCCCCCCTGTTCCTAGCTCCACCCACTCGTGTTAGCCCACCACTGTGTTGCCTGTAGCTCCACCCACTGTTAGCCTGTAGCTCCACCCTCGTGTTGCTTAGCTCCACCCACTCGTGTTAGCCTGTAGCTCCACCCACTCGTGTTACCTGTAGCTCCACCCCACTCGTGTTAGCCTGTGGCTCCACCCACTCGTGTTACCTGTAGCTCCACCCCTCGTGTTAGCCTGTAGCTCCACCCACTCGTGTACCTGTAGCTCCACCCCTCGTGAGCCTGTAGCTCCACCCACTGTGTTGCCTGTAGCTCCACCCTCGTGTTAGCCTGTAGCTCCACCCTCGTGTTACCTGTAGCTCCACCCCTCGTGTTAGCCTGTAGCTCCACCCCACTCGTACCTGCAGCTCCACCCTCGTGTTAGCCTGTAGCTCCACCCACTCGTGTTACCTGTAGCTCCACCCCTCGTGTTAGCCTGTAGCTCCACCCACTCGTGTTAGCCTGTAGCTCCACCCTGTGCCACCCACTCGTGTTAGCCTGAGCTCCACCCTCGTGTACCTAGCTCCACCCACTCATGTTAGCCTGTAGCTCCACCCACTCGTGTTAGCCTGTAGCTCCACCCTCGTGTTACCCTGTAGCTCCACCCCTCGTGTTACTTGCTCCACCCACTCGTGTTACCTGTAGCTCCACCCCTCGTGTTAGCTGCCCTCGTGTTAGCCTGTAGCTCCACCCACTCGTGTTACCTGTAGCTCCACCCCACTCGTGTTAGCCTGTAGCTCCACCCCTCGTGTTAGCCTTAGCTCCACCCACTCGTGTTAGCCTGTAGCTCCACCCACTCGTAGCCTGTAGCTCCACCCTCGTGTTACCTGTAGCTCCACCCCTCGTGTTAGCCTGTAGCTCCACCCTCTGTGTTACCTGTAGCTCCACCCCTCGTGTTAGCCTGTAGCTCCACCCACTCGTGTTAGCCTGTAGCTCCACCCCACTCGTGTTAGCCTGTAGCTCCACCCACTCGTGTTAGCCTGTAGCTCCACCCCTCGTGTTACCTGTAGCTCCACCCTCGTGTTAGCCTGTAGCTCACCCACTCGTGTTAGCCTGTGGCTCCACCCCTCGTGTTAGCCTGTAGCTCCACCCCACTCGTGTTACCTGTAGCTCCACCCACTCGTGTTAGCCTGTAGCTCCACCCCTCGTGTACCTGTAGCTCCACCCACTCGTGTTAGCCTGTAGCTCCACCCCTCTGTTACCTGTAGCTCCACCCCTCGTGTTAGCCTGTAGCTCCACCCCTCGTGTTACCTGTAGCTCCACCCCTCTGTGTTAGCCTGTAGCTCCACCCCACTCGTGTTACCTGTAGCTCCACCCACTCGTGTGCCTGTAGCTCCACCCACTCGTAGCCTGTAGCTCCACCCTCGTGTTACCTGTAGCTCCACCCTCTGTGTATAACTCCACCCACTCGTGTTACCTGTAGCTCCACCCCTCGTGTTAGCCTGTGCTCCACCCCTCGTGTTAGCCTGTAGCTCCACCCACTCGTGTTAGCCTGTAGCTCCACCCACTCGTGTTAGCCTGGCTCCACCCACTCGTGTTACCTGTAGCTCCACCCACTCGTGTTAGCCTGTAGCTCCACCACCCCTCGTGTTACCTGTAGCTCCACCCACTCGTGTTAGCCTGTAGCTCCACCATTCGTGTTAGCTGTAGCTCCACCCACTCGTGTAGCCTGTAGCTCCACCCCTCGTGTTACCTTAGCTCCACCCCTCGTGTTAGCCTGTAGCTCCACCCACTCGTGTTAGCCTGTAGCTCCACCCACTCGTGTTAGCCTGTAGCTCCACCCCTCGTGTTACCTGTAGCTCCACCCCACTCGTGTTAGCCTGTAGCTCCACCCCTCGTGTTAGCCTGTAGCTCCACCCCTCGTGTTAGCCTGTAGCTCCACCCACTCGTGTTAGCCTGTAGCTCCACCCACTCGTGTTGCCTGTAGCTCCACCCACTCGTGTTAGCCTGTAGCTCCACCCACTCGTGTTACCTGTAGCTCCACCCACTCGTGTTAGCCTGTAGCTCCACCCCTCGTGTTACCTGTAGCTCCACCCTCGTGTTGCCTGTAGCTCCACCCTCGTGTTACCTGTAGCTCCACCCACTCGTGTTAGCCTGTAGCTCCACCCACTCGTGTTACCTGTAGCTCCACCCACTCGTGTTAGCCTGTAGCTCCACCCACTCGTGTTACCTGTAGCTCCACCCACTCGTGTTAGCCTGTAGCTCCACCCACTCGTGTTACCTGTAGCTCCACCCTCGTGTTAGCCTGTAGCTCCACCCACTCGTGTTAGCCTGTAGCTCCACCCCACTCGTGTTAGCCTGTAGCTCCACCCACTCGTGTTACCTGTAGCTCCACCCACTCGTGTTAGCCTGTAGCTCCACCCACTCGTGTTAGCCTGTAGCTCCACCCACTCGTGTTAGCCTGTAGCTCCACCCACTCGTGTTAGCCTGTAGCTCCACCCACTCGTGTTAGCCTGTAGCTCCACCCACTCGTGTTAGCAGCTCCACCCACTCGTGTTACCTGTAGCTCCACCCACTCGTGTTAGCCTGTAGCTCCACCCACTCGTGTTACCTGTAGCTCCACCCACTCGTGTTAGCCTGTGCTCCCACCCACTCGTGTTAGCCTTTAGCTCCACCCTCGTGTTACCCTGTAGCTCCACCCACTCGTGTTACCTGTAGCTCCACCCACTCGTGTTACCTGTAGCTCCACCCACTCGTGTTAGCTGTAGCTCCACCCACTCGTGTTAGCCTGTAGCTCCACCCACTCGTGTTACCTGTAGCTCCACCCACTCGTGTTAGCCTGTAGCTCCACCCACTCGTGTTAGCCTGTAGCTCCACCCACTCGTGTTAGCCTGTAGCTCCACCCTCGTGTTAGCCTGTAGCTCCACCCACTCGTGTTACCTGTAGCTCCACCCACTCGTGTTAGCCTGTAGCTCCACCCACTCGTGTTACCTGTAGCCACCCACTCGTGTTAGCCTGTAGCTCACCCACTCGTGTTAGCCTGTGGCTCCACCCACTCGTGTTAGCCTGTAGCTCCACCCACTCGTGGCCTGTAGCTCCACCCTCGTGTTACCTGTAGCTCCACCCACTCGTGTTAGCCTGTAGCTCCACCCACTGTGTTACCTGTAGCTCCACCCTCGTGTTACCTGTAGCTCCACCCACTCATTAGCCTGTAGCTCCACCACTCGTGTTAGCCTGTAGCTCCACCCACTCGTGTTAGCCTGTAGCTCCACCCACTCGTGTTAGCCTGTAGCTCCACCCCTCGTGTTAGCCTGTAGCTCCACTCACTCGTGTTACCTGTAGCTCCACCCACTCGTGTTGCCTGTAGCTCCACCCACCTGTGTTACCTGTAGCTCCACAGCTCGTGTTAGCCTGTAGCTCCACCCACTCGTGTTAGCCTGTAGCTCCACCCACTCGTGTTACCTGTAGCTCCACCCACTCGTGTTAGCCTGTAGCTCCACCCACTCGTGTTAGCCTGTAGCTCCACCCTCGTGTTACCTGTAGCTCCACCCACTCGTCGAGGTTGTGTTTTAACTCTGGGAAGAAGACACTTGTGTTTTGTTTCTAGTAGAGGTGAAGTAGATCAAGAGGCGGAGTGTGAACAGCGCTGATGGAGGAGGAGGAAATGTAGTCAGAATAAGAAGAGGAAATAGTGTCAGGAGGAAGAGGGAGGAGATGACGAAATAATGTTGGAGGAGGAAGAGGAAGATGCGTCAGAACAATAGTAGTAGTGGGAGGAAGAGGTGTTACACAGGAGGAAGGAAGGAGGCATGGTAAGGATGTATTGGACAGTTAACTATATAATTTATCTGGGTTGTGTAATGGAGGGGGAAAAGTGTTGAAGACTAATGCAATGCTTATTTATTTTATTTATTTATTTATTTATTTATTTATTTATTTACTCATTCATTATTTATTTATTTACTTATTTATTAGTGGTACTTGGTGGTAGTTAAGAGGGAGGTACTTTACTTATCAAGGATGGATGGGATTCTGGGGAAGGTATGGGGTGGGGATGAAGAGGGGAGGGAAGGTATGGGGTGTGGGGAGAGGAAGTATGGGGTGTGGGGAGGGAGAAGGTATGGGGTGTGGGGGGAGGAAGGTATGGGGTGTGGGGGAGGAAGGTATGGGGTGTGGGGGGGAGAGAAGGGTATGGGGTGTGGGGGAGGAGAAGGTATGGGGTGAGGAAGATGAAGAGTGGAAGGGAAGGTATGGGGTGTGGGGGGGAAGGTATGAGGAAGATGAAGAGTGGGAGGGAAGGTATGGTGTGGGTGGGGAGGGAAGGTATGGGGTGTGTGGAGTGGGAGGGAAGGTATGGGGTGTGGTGGGGAAGGTATGGGTGAGGAGATGGTGGGAGGAAGGGTATGGTGTGGGGGAAGGTATGGGGTGAGATGAAGAGTGGGAGGAAGGTATGGGGTGTGGGGGAGGAAGGTATGGGGGTGTGGGGAAGGGGAAGGTATGGGGTGTGGGGAGGGAAGGTATGGGGTGTGGGGAGGGAAGGTATGGGGTGAGGAAGATGAAGAGTGGGAGGGAAGGTATGGGGTGAGGAGATGAAGAGTGGGAGGAGGGAAGGATGGGGTGTGGGGGGGGGGGAGGATGCCGTGGAGAAAATGAGGAGTGGGAGGGAGGGAGGGGAAGGTATAGGGTGGGGGAGGAAGGTATGGGGTGTGGGGAGGGAAGGTATGGGGTGTGGGGAGGGAAGGTATGGGGTGTGGGGGAGGTATGGTGTGGGGAGGGAAGGCATGGGGTGTGGGGAGGAAAGTATGGGGTGTGAGGGGAAGATGGTGTGGGAGGAAAGGTATGGTGAGGGAAATGAAGAGTGGGAGGGAAGGGATGGGGTGTGGGGGAGGAAGGTATGGGGTGAGGGAAGATGAAGAGTGGGAGGAAGGATGGGGTGTGGGGAGGGAAGGTATGGGGTGTGGGGGAGGGAAGGTATGGGGTGAAGATGAAGAGTGGGAGGGAAGGTATGGGGTGAGGAAGATGAGGGGTTGGGGAGGGAAGGAGTGAGGAAGATGAAGAGTGGGAGGGAAGGTATGGGGTGTGGGGGAGGAAGGTATGGGGTGAGGAAGATGAAGAGTGGGAGGGAAGGTATGGGGTGTGGAGTGGGGGAGGGAAGGCATGGGGTGTGGGGGGAGGGAAAGGTATGGGGTGTGGGGGGAGGTAGTATGGGGTGTGGGGGGGAAGGTATGGGGTGTGGGGGAGGGAAGGTATGGGGTGAGGAAGAAGAAGAGTGGGAGGGAAGGTATGGGGTGTGGGGGGAAGGTATGGGGTGTGGGGAAGGTATGGGGTGAGGAAGATGAAGTGGGAGGGAAGGTATGGGGTGTGGGGGAAAGGGATGGTATGGGGTGTGGGGGGAGGGAAGGTATGGGGTGTGGGGGAAGGTTTGGGGTGTGGGGGGGCGGGGAGGATGCCGTGGAGAAAATGATGAGTGGGAGGGGGGGGAGGGAGCGTCGAGGCACACATTAGATTGTTGCTAAACAGGGGTGAGGTGCGTAGCGCAGTAAACTTTGTTCAGAGGACAACTTTTACAGGTCTATCTATCTATCTATCTATCTATCTATCCAACTATCTGTCTCTATCTATCTATCCAAATTATTGACCTCTTGCCTCGTTAATGGTATTATATTGACTTGTCCTTGTCACCTCACACGACCAACCCACAGTACCCCCCCTTGCAGTCTGTTCATCTGTCTCATAGTATTTGATTCCTTATCTTCATGTAATATTCTGGGGTGGCTTTGTGGTGGTGTGGCTGTGTAGTGATGTGGCTATCTGGTGGTGTGACTGTGTAGTGATGTGGCTATGTGGTGGTGTGGCTGTGTGGTTTGTGGCTTTGTGATGGTGTGGCTTTGTGGTGATGTGGCTTTGTGGTGATGTGACTGTGTAACGATGTGGCTATGTGGTGGTGTGTGGCTGTGTAGAGATGTGGCTATGTGGTGGTGTGGCTATGTGGTTATGTGACTGTGTGGTGGTGTGGCTCTTTGTCAGCAGGGTGGTTCCTGCTGTTGCTGGCAAGACAGTATTGAACGCTCTTCTACATAACACACTACACCTGTTGTTGCAGGGAGCCTGTCCCCCTCACATCTCTCTCTCTCTCTCTCTCTCTCTCTCTCTCTCTCTCTCTCTCTCTCTCTCTCTCTCTCTCTCATTATGAATACGGTTTTCCGTCTTCCAATCTCTACTATACTCCTTATTCATCGATGACGTCACTTGTCCATCTCGTTACAAGTTTCCATGACATCAGTGGTCCGCAGGTGTTACAAGATGGGGTGACGTCATTGTCTGCTGATGTCACCTATTTGTGTTGGTGATGTCACATGTTCGGGTGATGTTCCTTTTCTGCGGGCTTAAATCTCAGGAGCAGTGTTGTGTATAATGGTGTTTTTCTTCCCCAGTTCCTTGATTGGCGGATAATACGTCACTACTTTATGACACCAAAGTAAAAATAACGTATATATACGGAATAGAAATACAAATAAAATAATATTAAAATTAGAGAAGGTGATAAATGTAAACGCCAATAGACCTGACACACACACACACACACACACACACACACACACACACACACACACTTTTTCTTATTAAAATTTCTACCTAAGGTATTTCAGGTTGTTGTACCTCTATATTTTCTCTCCCGCTGCTGAAATTCTCGTGAAATTGGTCATGTGTGCATGCGGCCAAGTTCTAAACACGATAACTCTTACAGGAAGGAATTACCATGAAACTTGTCGTGTGGATGTAACCGACCCATAACATCAGATATATTTTAGGTCGTAACACATGTGACGACTATAATTAGCTCATGAACTAAAGAGACCGTAATGAGGTAGTTGTGTGTGTGTGTGTGTGTGTGTGTGTGTGTGTGTGTGTGTGTGTGTGTGTGTGTGTGTGTGTGTGTGTGTGTGTGTGTCCAGAAAAAGTCATGATATATGTAATACCATGTGTAAGTTTTTATTTTTATTTATTATTATTATTATTATTATTATTTAACCCTTGACACGACCAAATGAAAGAGGGACAGTTTTATCCCCAGAGTTTTATATACGTTAGCTTACTGACTGATAGACTTACACACAGAGAGCCTGATAACAAGACTCTCTCTCTCTCTCTCTCTCTCTCTCTCTCTCTCTCTCTCTCTCTCCGGGACTGGGAATAATAAAGATGGCGGTTCACTTACAGCAAATAAATCCTCTGATAAATGGGTAGATTGACAGGTAATAAGGACGTGTCTTCCGATATGCAAAAGCGATTGGAACTCTCACTGGAATCTAATAATGTGTTCTCTTCCCATCTCCCTCTCCCTCTACCTCTCTCCTACCCTCTCCCTCTCTCTCCCATTCCTCCCTTCTCCCCCTCCCCTCTACCTCTCTCCCTACCCTCTCCCCTCTCTCTCCCGTTCCTCCCCTCCCTCCTCCCCTCTCCCTCCACCTCTCTCCCCTACCCCTCTCCCTCTCTCTCCCATTCCTCTCCTTCCTCCCTCTCCCCTCACCTCTCTCCCTACCCTCTCCCTCTCTCCCATTCCTCTCCTTCCTCCCCCTCTCCCCTCTCTCCCCTACCCCTCTCCCTCTCTCTCCCCTCCCCCTCTCCCCTCTACCTCTCTCCCTACCCTCTCCTCTCTCTCCCGTCCCTCCCTCCCTCCCCCCTCTCCCCTCTACCTCTCTCCCTACCCCTCTCCCCCTCTCTCCTGTTCCTCTCCCTCCCCCTCCTCTTCCCTCTCCTTCCCCTAAATCTTCCCTCCCTCACGTGTCTCTTCATTGCGTCCTAGGTCCATGTGTTAAAGCTTCAGGCATTAGGATGATTGTGTGCGTGTGGAAGTATTTATACCAAGAAATTCGTGGTAGTGACAAGAAAGACCCATTTAGTTAGTCGATTGGTGGGGTGGGGTGGGGGTGAGGTGGATGGAGTGGGGTGGGGTGGGGTGGGGTGAGGTAGATGGGAAGGAGTGGAGGCAGGTGGGGGGTGGGGTGGCGTGGGGTGGGGGTGAGGTGGAGGTGGTGACGTGGGGTGGGGTGAGGTGGAGGGTGGAGTGAGGTGAGTGGGGGTGGGGTGGGGTGGCGTGGCGTGGGGTGGGGTGAGTGGAGGTGGAGTGGTGGGGTGGCGTGGGGTGGGGTGGGGTGGGTGGGGTGGAGTGGAGTGGGGTGGGACTTAAAATCTGGCCTTTCAGTGTATATTGGTGCCAAAATTATTACCGGGTGTTAAATATTTGGAAAGTCCTGTTTACGGTTATTTAATCAATTGAACGACTTTGTTATTATTTTATTTATATTTGATTATAGATGAGGTAACCATTTTTCAACCATTTTTTTAGAATTGATTAGGTTAGGTTAGGTTATTTCCTCCATCTTATTTTTATTGTGTGCTTTTTCGAATAATGCTCAGTTAATTGTCCAGTTTCAGCTTAGGTTAGGTTATGAGTTAGAACACAGGATATGTTAGTCATGTTCACCATCGTTCTAAAGTGTTGTTCTCTCTTCTCTCCCACAGGTGAGGTTACAGAGGAGACACTTACTCGTGACACAGGTATGTGGCAGACGAGTGGGCAGGATCAAGTGCCATAGTGGACCCCCTCCCCCTTCTTCAGTGCCACGGTAACGCCATCCGGGAGGGGGGGCAGGGACACATTCCACGGATGATTATAAAATGAAGTGAAAATTAATATAAAGTTATATAGGAATAATTTTAAGAGTAAACGTTGCAAAAATATAAAGACCATTGCCGTGTATCGTTAGTGGTCATTATCTTGTCGAGGACTCATAAGAATGGAGGAAACTGCAGCGGGCCTATTGGCCCATACTGGGCAGTCCCGTTTACACCCAACCCCTATTGCTCATACAGTATAAGCATCCAACCTGTGTTTGAAGCTATTCAGCGTATTCGAGTTAATGATGATATTTGGTAACTTGTTCCATTCATCCACTACTCTGTTTCCAAACCAGTGTTTACCTATTTCAAGCCTAAATCTCAATTTGTCTAATTTAAAACCATTGTTACTAGTTCGCTCCTGGTTGGATAGTTTGAGTACCTTTGTAATGTCCCCTTTGTTTAGCTGACTTCCCTTATACACCTCTATCAGGTCGCCCTCGCTCTACGTCTCTCGAGGAGTGCAAATTAAGATGCTTTACCTGTCTCTTTACTCAAGGTTCCTAATGCGGGATTAGTCTTGTCATTCTCCTCAGAATTCTTTCCAATGATTCTATATCCATTCTGTAATGCGGTGACCAGAACTGAACTGCGTAATCAGGTGTGGTCTCACAAGCGCAAGATACAGTTTTAGGATGACCTCGCTAGTCTTGTAACTAACACTCCTTTATATGAACCCAAGTACTTTATTAGCCTTGTTACGAGCAAAAACACATTGTTTACTTGGCTTAAGGTTCCTACTTATCATTACTCCTAAATCTCTCTCCATGATTCGGTTTCTCTATGGCATCGTTGTTCATCTGGTATCTGGTTTCCCTGTTTACATCTCCTATACTGAGTACTTTACATTTGTCCACGTTGAATTTCATCTGCCATTTTCAGACCATTCGAAAAATTTGTTTAGATCTTCCTGTAGTTTTGCAGTCCTCGTCAGATTTAATAACACGTCCTAGTTTAGTGTCATCAGCAAATTTACTTATGTTGCTGTCTATGCCGATATCAATGTCGTTTATGTATATAATAAATAATAATGGTCCAAGTACTGAGCCTTGGGGAACTCCAATTGTGACGTTGCTCAATGGGACTTAGTGCCGTTAATGCTCACTCGCTGTTTCCTGTCCTACCACGCCTAATCCATTTAAGGATGTTACCTTTGATACCATGTGCTTCTGCTTTCTAATTAGTCTTTCGTGGGGACTCTGTCGAAGGCTTTAAAGTCGAGATATACCACTTTATAATTGTGCCCTCGTCCACCGATTCGAAAACTGATGAAAAGAATGTTAATAGATTAGTTAGACAAGAACGTCCGTTTGTGAAGCCATGCTGGGAATCATTGATCAATCGGTGCTTCTCCAGGTGATTTCGAATAGAGTTTGAAATGATTGCTTCCAGTAATTTGCCTACTATTGATGTTAGACTGATTGGGCGGTAGTTAGAGGATAGTGATCTATCCCCTTCTTGAAAATCGGTATTACATTCGCTATCCTCCAGGATTCTGGTACTACACCTGTTTTTAAGGACATGTTAAACAACTTTGCTAAGGGCATACAAAGCTCTTCCTTACATTCCTTTAATACTCTGGCAAATATCTCATCGGGACCAGGTGACTTATTAGGCTTTAGTTTGTCTATTTGTTTACTAACATCGTTACTAGTCACTACTATCTCGCTTAATTTGTTTTCTTCACTATCGCTGAATAGAGTCGGTGCCTCGGTTATCATGTTTAAATTTTCGGTGGTGAAAACTGTTGAAAAATATTTATTCAGATTATTGCTCATTTCTCCGTCGTTATCAGTTAGCTCGCCGGTATCTGACCGTTACCTTGCCGTAGACTCACACCATTAAACACATCGACTTCTGGTACTTTTTTTGTTGTGGAGCTGCAGGAAACACCAAACCGTGTTCACTATGACAACAACACCAGACACACGTAGTTAACCACGTACTGTGACACCCTTGGCGATACTTTAAACGTGTCAGCCTCTGTGCCAGTTGTGTGATGCCTGGCAGTGTTGGTTTATATAATATTCCCAACACTAAAAGATCAACCACCGATTACTTAAAATAAACTTTGGGTACTTGGATACTGGCAGGAAACACGGCCAAACCTGGGGGGTAGGGCGTGGGGGGATCAGAGCTGGGTGGGAGATTATGGGTGTGGGTGGGGAGGGTGGGGGGATCAGAGCTGGCAAACGTTCACCCGTCATATATTAGTTCCATTTTTTTTAACGTTTTTCTGATCATGGAGCTTCTCACATTATTGATTATCTGTCAGTGAATCTTTTATTCGAATACAACTCAGTGAATATATCTGCAAAACTTTTGGTAAAATTCACTTGGTAAGCATGAACGCTGATAATGAGTTTGTAGAGGCTGTTAGCTCTGTATGTAGTGTAGTGTAGTATAGATGTGTGTGTGTGTGTGTGTCACGCCATGTCTGAGTCATGAGGTTTTCAGGGTCATTGGAGAAGGCCAGAGCACTTAGTATATCTAGGTCACGAAAGTTGTATATCCAGGTCACGTCATGTTGTCGGGTAGACGTGAGAACCTGTAGGGTGAGGGAAGAAGATACCGAATGTGGGCTTGGGTTAGGAAGGGGAAGAGGGGGGGCAGACAGGGGTGATAAAAGGGAGGGAATGGTGGGTGTTAGGCCCGGACATCACAAGGTCTTCGCACACAACATAAACAGTTTATTGTCATGCCATTCGAAAGAGGGAGAATGGACGTGAAGAAATGTACAGTTGGAGGCGGAGGGAATATACAGTGTTGGAGGTGGAGGGAGATGTGCAGTGTTGAAGGTGGTGAGAGGTTGACCAGTGCTGATTGTCAGGTGGTGGGGGGAGGGTCCAACATTTCAGGTAGCATGACGCGGGAGAGAGGTAAGTGTAGGAATGGAGAGAAGTGTCTCCAGGAAGGTAGTTGTGTGGGGAGGAGGAAGGGGGGAGGGAGGGAGGGTTGGTGCTTGTTAGGAAGGTGTCATACTCTTTCCAAGAAGGACAGATAAGGTGCTCAGCTCAGGAGAGACATATTCTCCGAAGAACACAGTGCTTAGGGGAACAGGTGCTCAATGGAAACAGGTATTCAATGAAACAGGTGCTCAAAAGAATCATGTGTTAAGGACAGCTGATACAAAAAGAAACAAATATTGGGGCGTAACTTCCTTTATGAAGGACGAAATACCGAATGCGAGGAATGGAATTAACGTCACGAAAGATGGAGAGGAACAATCGGGGAAGAATAATAAATAAAAAAAGGGAAGGGGATTATACACGAAAACATGTTAGTAATAAATAAAAGTCGAAAAAAGACCAATGTAAGATGTTTTTCCTGGAACTCCTCGAGGTATGTAGAGCTCTTGGTGAACTATTTTCAAGAATTATGAATAAAAAGTTTACTGA
The DNA here is from genome assembly GCF_018991925.1 of Homarus americanus. Taxonomy (NCBI): domain Eukaryota; kingdom Metazoa; phylum Arthropoda; class Malacostraca; order Decapoda; family Nephropidae; genus Homarus; species Homarus americanus. The sequence goes on along the minus strand of NW_024716703.1, from coordinate 16,747,314 downwards.
TTGAATTGAACGAAGGCTTCCTACCGTAAGCTTTAATCGGACGAAAGGCTTCCCAACCGTAAACTTTAATAGGACGAAAGGTTTCAAACCGTAAACTTTATTGGACGAAAGGTTTCATACCGTAAATTTTATTGGACGAAAGGTTTCTCACCGTAAACTTTAATTGGACGAAAGGTTTCAAACCGTAAACTTTAATTGGACGAAAGGTCTCAAACCGTAAACTTTATTGGATGAAAGGTTTCATACCGTAAATTTTATTGGACGAAAGGTTTCTCACCGTAAACTTTAATTGGACGAAAGGTTTCAAACCGTAACTTTATTGGATGAAAGGTTTCCCACTATAAACTCTAATAACGGGAGTGTTGTGGAAATGTCCGAGTGACTATCTGAGTGAGTCTCTTAAGAACTGCACAAGTGGGATACTTAAGAGAGAAGTCCTGTGGATGGATTCCTTAGTGACCATTAAACTCATGGGTAAGTGTTGTGACTTGTGGGGAAGCTGGACTGAGGGAGTTTCTGATCATGGAGGCACTTGGGTGTTGCAGTTAGTGTTGGTTCGGTATTAACTATTATGAAAATAGCAGACTTATATATATATATATATATATATATATATATATATATATATATATATATATATATATATATATATATATATATATATATATATATATATATATATATATTTTATATATATAACTACTGTGAAAAGAACTTGCTATGGTGGATTTCACTATGAGAATTTACTGCCGAAATTCTTCTGGTTTGGATCTTCACGGACTCAAAGAGAAAACAGCGTGAATGGTGTCCTGTGTGTGTGCTGGGAGCTAGTGGTAGGAACATGTTAAAACAAGTAATTCACGGATATTAGACCAAAAAGGGGGGGATACACCCATTCTTCCTCACCCTACCTGGTGTTAGATGAAGGTAGTGTGATTAGCAGGATGAGTGTTCCAGGTAGTGTTGCGGTGTGTGGTGGAGGTGTTCTGGGAAGGCGTGGTCTGGCTGTCAGCTTGGTATGGGAGTGAGAGCCAGGTGACAGACGGCTCGATAACTCTACTCTTCACCTTACTGTTGTGTACCTCACGACTTCCGAATTTTTATTATTATTAATAGTGGATGGACTTTTTTTTTCATTACTTCGTTTTAGATGTACACCAAATTTACCTTTGTGTGTCTTAAGGTCACACGTGAAGGTCAACGATGAATTATTGCAACGGTTGTGATGTATTTAATTGTTCTGTTCTATATACAATATATTTCATTTGTATTATGTACTAATAGCATAGTGTTCATTTTATGGTTTTACTTTTCCCTTATTCGTTTTGACAAGCCAGAAAATAAAAGTTTTCTGAATGTCTGTGATTTCTGTGCATTCAACAGCAGAGTCTTTAATGGAATGCTTTCAGATTGGTTTAATTTAAATATAATTATGATGTCAGTATTTAAATTACATTTGGCCGAAGGTATCGAATTTAGGGTTTTTAGGCAATTACATGTCATGTTAATGCTATACTTAATTAGATTTAGCGCAGGTAAGGTAGATTCTTCGCTTATGTAGTTATTTATATTGATGTTTATATTATTATCTTATTTTTATACATGATTTAAATATCATAAAAGGGGCGGACTGGCCACTCAAACACCGGAACCATTATAAACGTTGACTGACAAGGATGGAAACTACTAGACGGGAGGGAAAGACTTGTCTCCAGTACGTGTTGGGTGTGTGATCTTGAACGGCTGTGTGTCGTTGTTAAGAGGGAGAGAAAAATTATTTGAATAATTGAACTCCAGGAAATACTTTAGTTCTGACACTATTTGTAAACTTTGTGGCCAACCCGACTCTCACACCCTCTCTCACTACATCCTCACTTGCCCTATGACCTCCTCCTATAGGTCCCCAGCCGTTACCAACACCTCTTCCCTCCCAGACCAGATATCCCTCCTCCTAGTGACAGGCCTGGCACTTGACATTATTAGGGACCTGCCACTCGTTGCCATAAACAGATAAAATGTACCGAACTTTTCCCCCACACACTCATCATTCTCACTTTATGTAACTTGACAAAACCTATGACCCTTCAGGATTTTTACGCCCTTAATGTACGAGTCATAAAGCAAGTATGAACTTTTCATACTTCCCTGTTGGGCGCTGTAAACGCTTCTGCGCTTCACCTTGCACAGGATGTAAGGGGTGCCAATAAACTAGCTCCCCGGGGCAAATCTGAATCTTTAGTTCTGAATTACTCATTGGTGTTCAACAAGGACACATTAGTACACGTGTTGATATACTTTGTTGAGACCAGGAGTTATGGTTGTCAGTGTGAAGGAATTTAAGCCATAAAAAATACCTTAAGTAAATGGTATCTCACTGTTAATGACATGGGGAGAGTAATTAAGTTTAAGATATTATAGTGAAGAAGAGAATTACATGCCCAGTGACCTAGGAAATGAAGTGTCGACTGCACAACGGACCAGCACAAGGAACACTTCACTTCTTTTATACGATACTTGAATTTTTCCGAATGTTTGTAAGATACATGTAAACAAATGAATCCCCCCCCCCCCCGCCCCTCACGAGATGAAGAACTTATGATAAAGCAAGAATGTGTTATAAGGTCTCATTGTTAAAACTAGTATATTTATATATATATATATATATATATATATATATATATATATATATATATATATATATATATAATATGGTTGCCCCTCGTTCTCTAGCATGGCCATCACAGACCCTAACCCTGGGCTATCAAGATGGTAATCCCCGCGTGGTTATCGTCGGGATCAGCATCTTGTTAGTGCCAAGATTCGAATCCCGATACTTACATTTTTCAGAAATAGGTAAAGGTCGTTGGCGGGAAGGGAGGCGCTAGACCCAGCAAGAGATGGGTCGAGTCGGTGATTTAGCTTTGAATATCAAGGTCATTGCTGTAGGCAATGACAATAAGGTGAAGTAGCTGTATGACCCGGTGTCAAGGAAGGACCCAAGAAGATCGGACATCTCGCTAACTGCACTGGCGAGCCATTATTCCGGAACACGATCCTCATACCGATGCTCTCTTTCTCTCTCCCCCTCACACACACACACACACACACACACACACACACACACACACACACACACACACACACACACACACACACACACACACACACATATACACACACACAAGCAGTAACAAAATAAATGCCTGTTCCTTCCCTCTCCCAATCATCTTTCCCTCCTCCTTCCCTCTCCCCCCACCCACCCCTTCGCTTACGTGGTCTAGGGCATTAAACACGCCAGCTACGTAATATCATATACTTAGTCACAGGGTTTAATAAAGTCAAGGGGTAGGAAAATAAGTGTGTGTGTGTGTGTGTGTGTTCTCTATGAAGAGGATTAGAGGAGAATGGAAGGTAAGAGATCAAAGTGGAGATAGAGAGGGAAGAGAGGTAAAGTGAAGGGGAGGAGAGAAGGAAGGAGAGACTTACGCTAGAATGACTGTGTACGTAATATCATGTGGCTGAATTGTGCGTATTTGGCTCCTAACTGCGTATGCAGAGGATAGGTAGAAGGGGGGGGGGTTAAGAAGGAGAAAAGGAAAAGGAAAAGAATAAAAGGGTTGGTGAGATGGAGGGAACATAAGAACATAAGAACATAAGAATGGAGGAAACTGCAGCGGGCCTATTAGCCCATACTGGGCAGTCCCGTTTACACCCAACCCCTATTGCTCATACAGTATAAGCATCCAACCTGTGTTTGAAGCTATTCAGCGAATTCGAGTTAATGATGATATTTGGTAACTTGTTCCATTCATCCACTACTCTGTTTCCAAACCAGTGTTCACATATTTCAAGCCTAAATCTAAATTTGTCTAATTTAAAACCATTGTTACAAGTTCGCTCCTGGTTGGATAGTTTGAGTACCTTTGTAATGTCCCCTTTGTTTAGCTCTGACTTCCACTTATACACCTCTATCAGGTCGCCCCTTGCTCTACGTCTCTCAAGGGAGTGCAAATTAAGATGCTTTAACCTGTCTCTATACTCACGGTTCCTAATGCCCGGGATTAGTCTTGTCATTCTCCTCTGAATTCTTTCCAAGGATTCTATATCCATTCTGTAATACGGTGACCAGAACTGAACTGCGTAGTCCAGGTGTGGTCTCACAAGAGCAAGATACAGTTTTAGGATGACCTCGCTAGTCTTGTAACTAACACTCCTTTGTATGAACCCAAGTACCTTATTAGCCTTGTTACGAGCAAAAACACATTGTTTACTTGGTTTAAGGTTCCTACTTATCATTACTCCTAAATCTCTCTCGCAGTCGGATTTCTCTATGGCATCGTTGTTCATCTGGTATCTGGTTTCCCTGTTTACATCTCCTATACTGAGTACTTTACATTTGTCGACGTTGAATTTCATCTGCCATTTTTCAGACCTTTCGAAAAATTTGTTTAGATCTTCCTGTAGTTTTGCTGAGTCCTCGTCAGATTTAATAACACGTCCTATTTTAGTGTCATCAGCAAATTTACTTATGCTGCTGTCTATGCCGATATCTATGTCGTTTATGTATATAATAAATAATAATGGTCCAAGTACTGAGCCTTGGGGAACACCACTTGTGACGTTGCTCCAATGGGACTTAGTGCCGTTAATGCTCACTCGCTGTTTCCTCTCCTGTAACCACGCCCTGATCCATTTAAGGATGTCACCTTTGATGCCAAGTGCTTCTACCTTTCTAATTAGTCTTTCGTGGGGGACTTTGTCGAAGGCTTTGCCAAAGTCGAGATATACCACATCATAATTGTGCCCCTCGTCCACCGATTCGAAAACTGATGAAAAGAATGTTAATAGATTAGTTAGGCAAGAGCGTCCGCTTGTGAAGCCATGCTGGGAATCATTGATCAATCTGTGCTTCTCCAGGTGATTTCGAATAGAGTTTGAGATGATTGCTTCCAGTAATTTGCCTACTATTGATGTTAGACTGATTGGGCGGTAGTTAGAGGATAGTGATCTATCCCCTTTCTTGAAAATCGGTATTACATTCGCTATCCTCCAGGATTCTGGTACTACACCTGTTTTGGCGACATGTTAAACAACTTTGCTAAGGGCATACTAAGCTCTTCCTTACATTCCTTTTAATACTCTGCACATCTCATCGGGACCAGGTGGACGTATTAGGCTTTAGTTTGTTCATTTGCTTACTAACATCGTTGGCCAGTCACTATTATCTCACTTAATTTGTTTTCTTCACTATCTCTGAATAGAGTCGGTGCCTCCGGTATCATGTTTAAATTTTCGGTGGTGAAAACTGTTGAAAAATATTTATTCAGATTATTGCTCATTTCTGCATCGTTATCGGTTAGCTCGCCGGTATCCGACCGTATTGGTCCAATCTTTTCTCGTGTTTTAGTTTGATACATTTGGTAGAATCCTTTGGGGGTTTGTCTTCGCTTCCCTTGCTATCCTTACTCATTATTCTCTTTTTTGCTTTCCTTATCTCGGTTTTAATCCCCACTCGCCACTTAATTCTGGTAATAGTCCCGGAGGTGAATTCCTGCCAATGATTTATCCTTTCACCATAGCCTCTTGTAATAATGATGTTCTTAAATAATTATTTATCCATTTAGGGTCATTGTTGTCTGATCTATGAGTTTTTGGCAATATGGTATGTTTCGCAGCACATTGCATTAAGTAACTCACTATTTAAATTGTCGTGGAACACAAAACGTCTCAGATCTCGTTATCACAGTGCAGTGTCATCTGACTGGTTCGACCAAGCGCGACACCCCCTCTCTCAGCTGCCTCTTTAAACTGTCAAGATTTAAGCGTCTGTGAAATCTGGTACTTTGATGGAATTTTCCTTCGTCTGCCCTGAAAGTCTAACTGGAATCTAATTTCTTTGTGATCAGCTGTTTGCAAATTCGTTTCCCTACTACCTCGACCCTGCTAATGGGGTTTCTCTGTTTTGACAAATTTGAATCGAGTATATTATTACCCGTGTGGAGTTTCAGTTATATCTGACAACAGTCCTGGATAGTCTCGAGAAAATCCTCTGATTCTACTGGAGTTACCTGCCTGCAAGGTCAGTCAATCTATTTGGCCAAGGTTAAAATGCTTCTATACAGACCTTGTTGTCCTTCTTGGAAGCCCTCGCATTTTCATCCCAGATAAATGCGCTCTTTGACTCTATATCAAGATTGGGAGGTCTATATACTCCTGTGATTAATTTTTCTCTGCCGTCGATTAATTCTATCAAATTGTTTCTGTATTCCGCTCAGTTTTATTTCCTTATTTATTTCACACTTCAGATTATCCCTAACATAGATTGCTACTCACTTATCCTTTCCTGGACTGCCCTGCTCGGTATGGAACAGTTTGTAACCCGCAATTTGGTATTAGAGCTGGTAACTCCGTGTGTCTAGGTTGATCCATGTTTCAGTGAATGCAATTATGTCCCGATTTTTTAGGTACATGCAAGGCCTAATATCATCCATTTTGTTTCTCATACTTCTACTGTTTTGCGTATTATGCATTTAAGTTAGTGGTGTTCTAGGTCTCTACACATTTGGTTTTTAAACTCCTGTCTAATTCCAGTTTGTCATCATTCCTAACACCTATTTCCCTGTAATCTTTCACTTTTGACACCGCTCCACGGTCTCTCCTCCACCCCGTGCTCCTTATGTTCTCCTAGCGGTTTTAGACAGTTCTTTTGAACTGCCTCTGAAACTGCCTTAGATTTACCTCCAGTACTCCATCCCTGACAAGACTCACATGTAACCTGGTGTAGGCCCAGTGGGTGCTGGCTGGGCTGCCTCTTGTGGGAGACTCTGCTTAGCTGGTGACGCTGGGATCTGGTCGGATAGTCCACCTCCCGACCTGGGGAGGGGACGGTTGACTCTGTGCGAGTGAACAGAATGACGACCCGGACGGGAGAGAGATGACAGTAACCAGACTGAGAATCAGAATAATCTGAATGAGGGCGTGGACGGGACTGCAGCGTTTATATGGGGCCCTCAAAGCTGGCGTTTGACCTCTGTCAATTAACACTAAACTGGTTAGATCTGGACAGCTGTGTTCAGGTGTGTCTTGGAGGTGTGGTTGTAGGTCAAGTCACCTGCTACCTCAAGTAATTAGCGGACGATTTCAGGTCCCTTGGGTCTTGACCCAGCCCAGGGTGTGTCAACCTGGTATGTGGTGGTACACTAGGTCTGTACTCACTCACTGTTATATGTGCTGTCATTCTCTGGGCTGTAAGCTATAGTCTGACAATCGATCATTACAGAGGAGAGTAAGATGGGACAGGGGGAGGAGGCGGAGAAGGGGGTGCTGAAGGGGATGTGATGGGATTGGACTAGAGTAGATGGGAGTTCAGTGCTCTGTGAGGAATGTTGATAATGTGTTTTGGCAGCGGGGAGACGCACTACCACCACCACCACCACCAAGAGGCAACGGACACCACCTTCTCACACTCATCATTACCCTCCTCCATCTCCCACCTCCATCTCCACCTCCATCTCCCACCCCTCCATCTCCCACCCTCCATCTCCCACCCTCCATCTCCCACCCTCCATCTCCCTCCATCTCCTCCATCTCCCACCCCCTCCATCTCCCACCCTCTCTCCATCTCCCCACCCTCCATCTCCCACCTCTCCATCTCCCACCTCTCCATCTCCCACCCCTCCATCTCCCACCTCCATCTCCCACCTCTCCATCTCCCCCATCTCCCACCTCCCACCCTCTCCATCTCCAGCTCCCCTCCATCTCCACCCCTCCATCTCCCACTCCTCCATCTCCCACCCCTCCATCTCCCACCCTCCATCTCACCCCCATCTCACCCTTCCATCTCCCACCTCTCCATCTCCCACCCCTCCATTCCTCACCTCTCTCCATCTCCCACCCTCCATCTCCCACCTCCATCTCCACTCTCAATCTCCCACCCCCCATCTCTCCCACTTCTCCATCTCTCCCTCATCCCTCCATCTCTCCCACCCTCCATCTCCCCACTCCCTCTCCATCTCCACCCTCCATCTCCCACCTCTCCATCTCCCACCCTCCATCTCCCATCCCATCTTCCCACCCCTCCATCTCCCACCCTTCTCTCCACCTCCATCTCCACCCTCCATCTCACCCTCCATCTCCCACCCTCCATCTCCCACCCTCCATCTCCCCTCTCCACCCCACCTCCATCTCACTTCCATCTCCCCCTCCATCTCCCCACCCTCCATATCTCTCCTCTCCATCTCTCACTCCCATCTCCCCCACCCCCATCTCCCACCTTCCATCTCCCACCCCCTCCATCTCCCACCCTCCATTCCCCTCCATCTCCCACCCCCCTCACCCTCCATCTCCCACCCCCTCCATCTCCCCACCCTCCATCTCCCACCCTCCATCTCCCACCTCCATCTCCCACCCCTCCATCTCCCACCTCCATCCCCACCCTCCATTCCCCACCTCCATCGCGCCTTCGATAATTAGTTGGGTGGTTAAGATGATGGAGGGGGAGAGGGTGGTAGTTGATGGAGGGAGAGGGTAAGGAAGTTGGTGGAGGGAGGAGAGAGGTGTGGTTGCTGGTGGAGGAATGGAGAGGTGGTAGTTGGTGGAGGGAGGGAGAGTTAAGGTGAAGGTGGAGGGAGGGAGAGAGTTATGGTAGTTGGTGGAGGGAGGGAGAGGGGTGTGGAAGTTGGTGGAGGGAGGGAGAGTGGTATGGAGTTGGTGGAGGGAGGGGAGAGAGGTATGGAAGTTGGGGAGGGAGGGAGAGAGTTAGGTATTTGGTGGAGGGAGGGGAGAGAGTTATGGTAGTTGGGTGGAGGGAGGGAGAGGGGTATGTTAGTTGGTGGAGGGAGGGAGAGAGGTATGGTAGTTGGTGGAGGGAGGGAGAGGGGTATGGTAGTTGGTGGAGGGGAAGGGAGAGAGGTATGGTAGTTGGTGGAGGAGGGAGAGGGGTATGGTAGTTGGTGGAGGGAAGGGAGAGAGGTATGGTAGTTGGTGGAGGGAGGGGAGAGGGGTATGGTAGCTGGTGGAGGGAATGGAGAGAGGTATGGTAGTTGGTGGAGGGAGGGGAGAGGGGTATGGTAGTTGGTGGAGGAGGAGAGAGGTATGGTAGCTGGTGGAGGAATGGAGAGTGGTATGGTAGTTGGTGAGGGAGGGGAGAGAGTTATGGTAGTTGGTGGAGGGAGGGGAGAGTTATGGTAGTTGGTGGAGGAGGGAGAGGGGTATGGTAGTTGGTGGAGGGAAATGGAGAGAGGTGGTAGTTGGTGGAGGAGGGAGAGAGGTGTTAGTTGTGGAGGGAGGAGAGAGTTATGGTAGTTGGTGAGAGAGGGAGAGAGTTATGGTAGTTGGTGGAGGGAGGGAGAGGGGTATGGTAGTTGGTGGAGGAAGGGAGAGAGGTATGGTAGTTGGTGGAGGAGGGAGAGTGTAGTTGGTGGAGGGAGGGAGAGAGGTATGGTAGTTGGTGGAGGGAGGGGAGAGAGTTATGGTAGTTGGTGGAGGGAGGGGAGAGAGTTATTGTAGTTGGTGGAGGGAGGGGGAGGGTATAGAAGTTGGTGGAGGGAGGGGAGAGAGGTATGGTAGTTGGTGGAGGGAGGGAAGAGGGTATGGTAGTTGGTGGAGGGAAGGAGAGAGGTATGGTAGTTGGTGGAGGGAGGGGAGAGTGGTATGGTAGTTGGTGGAGGGAGGGAGAGTGGTATGGGTGGTGGGTGGAGGGAGGGAGAGAGTTATTGTGAAGGTGGAGGAGGGGAGAGTTATGGTAGTGGTGGAGGGAGGGAGAGAGTTATTGTAGTTGGTGGAGGAGGGAGAGGGGTATGATGGTAGTTGGTGGAGGGAGGGAGAGAGTTATTGTAGTTGGTGGAGGGAGGGAGAGGGGTATGGTAGTTGGTGGAGGGAGGGGAGAGAGGTATGGTAGTTGGTGGAGGGAGGAAGAGGGTATGGTAGTTGGTGGAGGGAAGGGAGAGAGGTATGGTAGTTGGTGGAGGGAGGGAGAGTGGTATGGTAGTTGGTGGAGGGAGGGAGAGTGGTATGGTAGTTGGTGGAGGGAGGGAGAGAGTTATTGTAGTTGGTGGAGGGAGGAGAGAGTTATGGTAGTTGGTGGAGGGAGGGAGAGAGTTATTGTAGTTGGTGGAGGGAGGGGAGAGGGTAGTAGGTGGGGGGAGGGGAGAGAGTTATTGTAGTTGGTGGAGGGAGGGAGAGGGGATGGTAGTTGGTGGAGGGAGGGGAGAGAGGTATGGTAGTTGGTGGAGGGAGGGAAGAGGGTAATGGTAGTTGGTGGAGGGAAGGAGAGAGGTATGGTAGTTGGTGGAGGGAGGGAGAGTGGTATGGTAGTTGGTGGAGGGAGGGAGAGTGGTATGGTGAGTTGGTGGAGGAGGAGAGGTATGGTAGTTGGTGGAGGAGGGAGAGGGTTATGGTAGTTGGTGGAGGGAGGAGATGGTAGTTGGTGGAGGGAGGAGAGAGGTATGGTAGTTGGTGAGGGAGGGGAGAGGGTGGTAGCTGGTTGGAGGGAGTGCGGTAGTGGCAGAGGATTAATTCACAAGACAGTGGATGACTCATAACGGTAAATGACTGCTGAACATGGAAGTCTTAAATGGGACATAAGAGAATTGACATTAACGTAAGAATTGGACATATTGTAATAAAGGATCCACACATGGCCCACAGCAGTAGGGACAGTATCAGTAAAATAAGATAATAAAATAACAGGTATTGTACGTCATATAAATTCACAAAGTCACTTTTAGTAACAAGGGAGAACGCTTCACCCATTGTATACCTCCAACCATTTTTGCATATCAAGTTCTGGTGAATTTTTTTACCAATACGTTTTCCGATGTTCAATTAAAGAAGTATTCAGTTACATGAAGGGAAGGGTTTATTAACACCGGGTATCAGTTTACTGGTGTTATTCAATATATATACAGGATTCAGGAAAACACGATGTGAACAGATAATACCAGTATACCAGGTTAGTGTAGGTTATACCAGGGCAATACTGTATCTTAGTATAACGAAGCTTATAGCAACATCTCTTGACCCAGGATATTTGAAATGTTCAGGTCTGATCGAGGTGGAAGTTCCGAATTTCAGACTGATTTCTGACCTCGTACCTCTCCTTATAGCTGACGAATGTGAAATTTGATATCCATAACATTAGAAACGACCCAAAGTTAAATATACACAACGTATACATGAACCAGTTTGGATAGTCCGCTCGTAACAGCCACTCAAAAATCTATGTATACAAAATTGTGATGAAAAAAATATGACACAGCGGATGAAGGATTTTGACAACCCTTTCCGAGAGACAATAGGAGTCGCAGCGTTCATTCTGAAATTCAATCATTTCTCCCCCCCAAGTACAGATAGTTTTTTGGCTGACGGTACATCGTTAGATAAAAAATCCACAAGTCAGCATTAAGGGCGTGAGTGAGTTAGAAGGTTGTAAGATACGCGCCGCCTCGTAAAATTGATAGGTTATAGTGTTGGAGCTTCTATATCACAAGAATTTGGAGGAGATGTAATTTCTCTTCAAGGTATTCCTGGTTCAACTCTTCTTTTGTGTGCGTCGCGGTGTGGTGGTGGTGTACTGCCCAGTATGGGCCAATAGGCCCGCTGCAGTTTCCTCCATTCTTATGTTCTTATGTTATGTGGTCGTCAGGAGTAAACGTGGTGATGAACCTTGGGGTGTGTACGAGGCGTTGGTGGGAATTATTTTATGCGCCAAACAGAGACCTCAGTTGTAAGGACTTTAAAAAAAAACATAATGGTGTGATTCATTTAATATGCGAATGGAAGGTTTAGTTATTGGGATCCTCTAGAAAGAGGTGTGATTTGTGGAGTGTGAATATGTATGTGGGGATGTAACACGACACTACTGGTTTAAACTATGGACTTGATCAACTGGTAGATTTTAATTGAGAACTGTTTCTCTCCCACACAGTCTACGCGCTACAGCAAACATCATATTAACTTTAACTGTTATAAAATGCCTGAAATCGGATCAACAAGCACTCGATTGTTTGTAGTTCCAATATTACATTGTGGGTCGTGGAGGAGGCTGGCGGCTTTCCTTCTTATGACAACACGCGTCTCAAGTTAATCTCTCTCTCTCTCTCTCTCTCTCTCTCTCCTCTCTCTCTCTCTCTCTCTCTCTCTCTCTCTCTCTCTCTCCACCAGCTTGACTCAGTCCAATACCAATAATTTAATACTGTATGTCCACCTTCATCCTTTAACGTATGATGACCCTTTGAAGTTCCGAGTCATGACCTTTACCATGTTAAGGATTATTGCGCTATGAATGGCATCAACAAGAACGGCATAAAGGGACTACGACATTGGATGCTGCTGAAGGTGTTGCCCTTTGCTCACCTATGTTGTTTATTGAGTTTTCTTTTGTTTTGTTTATCTTCTACTGTCATTTATCCGTTTATATCTCTCTCATGTCTCTTATTATGCTCTTCACTCTCTCTTCTTCCTTTATCGGTGGGTTTAGTTCATGGATTGTGTGTTAGTGTGTCTTGTGTGTTAGTGTCTTGTGTGTTAGTGTGTCTTGTGTGTTAGTGAGTCTTGTGTGTTAGTGTGTCTTGTGTGTTAGTGTGTCTTGTGTGTTGTTTAGTGTGTCTTGTGTGTTAGTGTGTCTTGTGTGTTAGTGTGTGTGTGTGTTGTGTGTGTGTTAGTGTGTCTTGTGTGTTAGTGTGTCTTGTGTGTTAGTGTGTCTTGTGTGTTAGTGTGCTTTGTGTGTTAGTGTGTCTTGTGTGTTAGTGTGTCTTGTGTGTTAGTGTGTCTTGTGTGTTAGTGTGTCTTGTGTGTTAGTGTGTCTTGTGTGTTAGTGTGTCTTGTGTGTTAGTGTGTCTTGTGTGTTAGTGTGTCTTGTGTGTTAGTGTGTCTTGTGTGTTAGTGTGTCTTGTGTGTTAGTGTCTTGTGTGTTAGTGTGTCTTGTGTGTTAGTGTGTCTTGTGTGTTAGTGTGTCTTGTGTGTTAGTGTGTCTTGTGTGTTAGTGTGTGTGTCTTGTGTGTTAGTGTGTCTTGTGTGTTAGTGTGTCTTGTGTGTTAGTGGTCTTGTGTGTTAGTGTGTCTTGTGTGTTAGTGTGTCTTGTGTGTTGTGTCTTGTGTGTTAGTGTGTCTTGTGTGTTAGTGTGTCTTGTGTGTAGTAGGTCTTGTGTGTTAGTGTGTCTTGTGTGTGTTAGGTTTGTGTGTCTTGTGTGTTAGTGTGTCTTGTGTGTTAGTGTGTCTTGTGTGTTAGTGTGTCTTGTGTGTTAGTGTGTCTTGTGTGTTAGTGTGTCTTGTGTGTTAGTGTGTCTTGTGTGTTAGTGTGTTGTGTGTTAGTGTGTCTTGTGTGTTGTAGTCTTGTGTGTTAGTGTGTCTTGTGTGTTAGTGTGTCTTGTGTGTTAGTGGTCTTGTGTGTTAGTGTGTCTTTGTGTTAGTGTGTCTTGTGTGTTGGTGTCTTTGTGTGTCTGTGTGTCTTGTGTGTCTGTGTGTCTTGTGTGTTAGTGTGTCTTGTGTGTTAGTGTGTCTTGTGTGTTAGTGTGTCTTGTGTGTTAGTGTGTCTTGTGTGTTAGTGTGTCTTGTGTGTTAGTGTGTCTTGTGTGTTAGTGTGTCTTGTGTGTTAGTGTGTCTTGTGTGTTAGTGTGTCTTGTGTGTTAGTGAGTCTTGTGTTAGTGTGTCTTGTGTGTTAGTGTGTCTTGTGTGTTAGTGTGTCTTGTGTGTTAGTGTGTCTTGTGTGTTAGTGTGTCTTGTGTGTTAGTGTGTCTTGTGTGTTAGTGTGTCTTGTGTGTTGTGTCTTGTGTGTTGTAGTCTTGTGTGTTAGTGTGTCTTGTGTGTTAGTGTGTCTTGTGTGTTAGTGTGTCTTGTGTGTTAGTGTGTCTTGTGTGTTAGTGTGTCTTGTGTGTTAGTGTGTCTTGTGTGTTAGTGTGTCTTGTGTGTTAGTGTGTCTTGTGTGTTAGTGTGTCTTGTGTGTTAGTGAGTCTTGTGTGTTAGTGTCTTGTGTGTTAGTGTGTCTTGTGTGTTAGTGTGTCTTGTGTGTTAGTGTGTCTTTGTGTTGGTGTGTCTTGTGTTAGTGTGTCTTGTGTGTTAGTGTGTCTTGTGTGTTAGTGTGTCTTGTGTGTTGGTGTGTCTTGTGTGTTAGTGTGTCTTGTGTGTTAGTGTGTCTTGTGTGTTAGTGTGTCTTGTGTGTTAGTGTGTCTTGTGTGTTAGTGTGTCTTGTGTGTTAGTGTGTCTTGTGTGTTGTGTGTCTTGTGTGTTAGTGAGTCTTGTGTGTTAGTGTGTCTTGTGTGTTAGTGTGTCTTGTGTGTTAGTGTGTCTTGTGTGTTAGTGTGTCTTGTGTGTTAGTGTGTCTTGTGTGTGTTAGTGTGTCTTGTGTGTTAGTGTGTCTTGTGTTAGTGTGTCTTGTGTGGTGTGTCTGTGTGTTAATGTGTCTTGTGTGTTATTGTTTTGTGTGTTAGTGTGTCTTGTGTGTTAGTGTGTCTTGTGTGTTAGTGTGTCTTGTGTGTTAGTGAGTCTTGTGTGTTAGTGTGTCTTGTGTGTTAGTGTGTGTCTTGTGTTAGTGTGTCTTGTGTGTTAGTGTCTTGTGTGTTAGTGTGTCTTGTGTGTTAGTGAGCTTTTGTCTTGTGTGTTGGTGTGTCTTGTGTGTTAGTGTGTCTTGTGTGTTGGTGTGTCTGTGTGTGTTAATGTGTCTTGTGTGTTAGTGTGTCTTGTGTGTTAGTGTGTCTTGTGTGTTAGTGTGTCTTGTGTGTTAGTGTGTCTTGTGTGTTAGTGTGTCTGTGTGTTTGGTTTGTCTGCAATTTATCCGTGTTATGTCTCTGGTACTGTACTCTCTGGTCTTTGTTCTGTCGGCTGCCTCTATGTCTCTGAATTATGTACTGATGGTGAAGCCAGATTTTGCCTATCTACATTCGCGTCACTGTGTAGTTTGTCTGTACTTAAGCCAGTCGAGGCAAAACACACACACACACACACACACACACACACACACACACACACACACACACACACACACACACACACACACAAGACAGTCAGCAAGATAAAAAACAAAACAAGACAATCAAGATAATGAAACAAGTTATGGTTAATGTAGCGTTGACCAAGAATGATTCAACCGTTTAATTCCGACTGAGGGAAAGGTCAAAGGTCACATCCACAACTCAGAGATTCCGGCAATGACCTCACAGTGCCACATGAAGGTCACCAATCATGGCACTGCCCGAGTTTGTTTTAATGATTGTGTAATATTTCTAGTCTGGTTGAGTGACGTCATCAAAAATTACTATTAAGATATCGTACTCAAGAGGCTAATATATCGTACGCAATGGGTTAATATGTCGTACTCAAGAGGTTAAGATATCGTACTCAAGAGGTTAAAACATCGTACTCAAGATATCGTACTCAAGGGGTTGATAATGAGAAAGAAAATTATTAGGAACCAAATAAGAAAATTTTTTTGACACGAGGGAGGTGAAGGTGATGTTTGTTGCCGTGAGGTGACACATGCAACACTTGTCACCTCCAGAGGCCGCGGATATCGACCCCCGGACCTTGTGCAGGCATCCTGGAAGACGAGGTCAATAGTGCCACCACCACCACCACCTCCATTACCATTACCACTATTACAACCGTACGACCATCACTACCACTGCCACCACCACTACTACCACCACCGCTACCACCCTGACTACCACCGCCATGACTACCACTACCACCACTATCACAACCGTACGACCATCACTACCACTGCCACCACCACTACTACCACCACCGCTACCCACCTGACTACCACCGCCATGACTACCACTACCACCACTATCACTACCACTGTTGCTACCACCATTACCATCAGGAGGTCACCACACAGAGCTATAAAACCTTGTTAGGCTGCCGAGAGTCGCGGTCTCTGCCCACTATATAATGGCACCCGAGCGTCCTGGACCAATCTACGGTAAACCTATCTGTCAAAGAGATGAATGGTGCCACGTTTCCCTAACTACTGGCACAATCCCCTCCCTGCCCCTCATTACTTCCCTGGCTGCTCCCTCCTCACACTCACACACACACACTGAAGTGATAATTTTCACCAATTTTGAGGGCCATTTTCACCAATTTAGGGGCCATATTCACCAATTTTGGGGTCATATTCACCAATTTAGGGGCCATATTCACCAATTTAGGGGCCATATTCACCAATTTAGGGGGCCATTAGCCTCACCTTTCTCACCTGACTTGTACACCTATCCATCAGCAACACTAACATCTGCGAGGTCAACCCCTAGATGATTCCTCCTTGTCTGTTTCTGTCAGTAGTCAATTTGGTCGTATTTCTGTCAGTCTGTATGTCTGTTTTTCTTTCAGCTTGCCAGATTTATAGTATTTGTGTCTGTATGTCTGTCTTTCAGCTTGCCACGTTTATGTGCGTGTGTCAGTGTGTGTGTCAGTGTCTCTCAGCGTGGGTGTGTCTTTCAGCATGTAAGCTTGTCCGTCTGTGTGACTTAGAATATGTCCGCTTGCCTGTCAAGAGTTTAAATGCCTCAGGTAGAGTAGGCCCTCTCCGCCCACTTGCCCTCTCTCCGCCCACCCCCTCTCTCAGCCTATCTGCCCTCTCTTCTTGCCCTCTCTCCGCCCTGCCCCTCTCTCCGCCCACCTGCCTCTCTCCGCCCACCTCCCCTCCTCCGCCCACCTGCCTCTCTCGCCCACCTGCCCTCTCTCCGGCCCTCTCCTTCCTCTCTCGCCCACCTGCCTCTCCGCCCACCTCCCCTCTCTCGCCCACCCCTCTCTCCGCCCACCCTCCCTCTCTCCGCCCACCTGCCCCCTCTCTGCCCACCTGGATTTGAAAATAACGAACCCACCTGCCAGACTTCCCGCTAACGCACCAACCTGTCTTGGCTTGTCTGTCAGGCTGTCAGTTTAGATTTTTTCTGAAAGGAAGAAAGCAAGCACACACACACACACACACACACACACACACACACACACACACACAGTGAAGATAGTGCCAGTAGTGAGTCACAGTTCGTCCTGAATTAGAAGTGACGCCTCCGTGTTCCGTGATGAGAGTGTCGACCGTGCCACATTGTGATAAATTAACCCATGAATCTTACCCACCCGTAACGCCCTCCCACTCCCAGATGGTTACCCAGATGGTGGTGGTGGCACACCTGTCTAGTCCCCCAGATAGTGGATGTGGCACCCAAGTAGTCCACCAGGCGGTAAACTTGGCACCTATGTAATCACCCAAGCTGTATTAGGTGTGGCACCCGTTAGACAAAATCCTCCCGAAACTAACCTAACCTAACCTTTAACGTGTTTGTGAACTTGTTAATTCTTGGGCTGATAAGGTTTGTCCTGTTCACTATTATGGCTCGGTGAGGTAATTCCTGGTGGGACTTAGTTCAGTGGAATATTGTTTACTGGGATTTTTTTTTTCGTGTGTGATTTTTTTATGTGATACTGAGGTGTTATTCTCTCCACAGTGATTTTGTTTTGTTGAATATAATGTAATGTTTTGTTTTTTTCTTCTGGTACACCCTCTTACACTCGCACTTCCAGACGTTAAAAAAGCCCTGCGCGAATAAATATAGAACTTAACAATAAACCAGCCTTGATGGTGTGGTAGTGTTGGCTCGTGTCAACAGCCAAGCACAACACGGGCAAGCTAATAGCCAGCTGTCTATTTGTTTATCCTGGGAAAGCAACAAACTGATTCCCCAATAAATACCTCATATAAAACCGGGTGGTATTTTCTCCAGGACGAACAGGAGTCCCGGTCTCCATCTTGTTATTCGACCTCCGGCTCACTCTCAGCCTTACTAGTACACTATCTGCTGTACCAATAGACTGGGTAACACTGAGACCAGGTTAGTCCTTACGTTAAAACTGTAGTGTTAGTTTGACCAAATTAACAGATAGTTAACAGTGGCTTATTTTTGTTTACTTTGAGAAGAATTTTAACTTGTGGAACACACACACACACACACACACCACACCACACACACACACACACACACACACACACACACACACACACACACACACACACACACACACACACACACACACACACACACACACACACACACACACACACACACACACACACACACACACACACACACACACACACACACACACACACACACACACACACACACACACACACACACACACACACACACACACACACACACACACACACACACACACACACACACACACACACACACACATCAATATATACCATGAACCAAGGTCGCCGTCATTCTAAATCGGGCAAGAGCAGAGGCAACGGGGGCAGAAAGGGTGATGGTTCGTGACTGGAGGTAATAATGGGGCCGTGAGTGAAAACCCTTTCTGTTACTCCTGCTGATTGGTGGAGGGTAACGGAATGATGGCTGGTGTGTTGAGAGGTGACGTCATACGGATTGGTTTGTACTGTATACCTTCTTTTCCCTTCCCTCCCTTCTTTCTCCTCTCATTTTACCCTCCCTTCCCCCCACCTTCCCCCTCTTCCCTCCTCCTCCTCCTCTCCCTCCTCACCTCCCTTCCCTCCCTCCACCTCTCCTCCACCTCCCCCTCCCTCCTCCTCCACCTCCTCTCCTCCTCCACCTTCCTCCTTTGCCACCTGGCTACTAAAGATTCGTATCCAGACGCAGGTAGAAGACGAGGGGGTCTGTCCTGTCGTATATCTCACTCTTGTCGGTATCTCTTATGTTATTTATCTCTTATGAGGGTAGGTGCTAAGGGGAGGGAGAGGGGGGCACCTACCGTACGCTTGCCTATACTCACCCCCTACCTCTCCCTCCTCTACTCCTTCCTCCCCTGACCTCTCCCTTCCCTCGTCTCTCCCTCCTCCCATTTCCTTCTCCCTTCCTTCTCCTGTACCCCCTTCATCCCCCACCCCTACCCCTACACCTCCCCACAACCTCATTTCTCTCTCGCCTTCCGGATATGTCAAGATTAACACATTAAATTTTTTCCACCATCCGGGGATTACAAAATACACCTAAGATAATAGCTCACGACTCTATTACCGGGAAATGCGATAATTGGTCATTAACACTAACTCCTGTACTATAAAATCACGTTAATGGGGGATGTGACAAACGCTTCTTGTTAGTTTTAGTTAAAGTCTCTCATTGCCACTTCAATGTAATCTCTGCCGCCGTCTTTTAGAAGTGCCGCCTCTATGAGTTACCCTGGAGCGTCCCCACACTAATAACATTCCCAGCTGGAGAGAGAGAGAGAGAGAGAGAGAGAGAGAGATTATATGATACCAAATACTTTTAGAATGTACGATTAAGACCTTTTATGCTGAAACACATGCACGATTTTTTTTCTTTGCTAACTGAAAATAAGGCAAGCACATCTAGTTAGGAATTTCACTACAACCTCAAACTATTTCAGCCGTGATCTTTTGTGCTGGGGCTGCAGGCGTTTTCATGACTCCCGAGTTAAGGTGGAAATTAACATGGAAACTTTTCGGGGACGAGCGAGTGGGCGGAGAAATACACACACTATAGTTCCTGTCTCACTGGGAACGAACTTACTGACGACTTCCGTAAAAATGTAAGCGAGTAGAAATATCCAAAAAATTTGTAGTTTTTCGGTAGCCAAGAGTGCGTGGTCATCTGGTAGACAAGAGTGCGTGGTCATCTGGTAGACAAGAGTGCGTGGTCATCTGGTGAAAGAGTGGTCATCTGGACAGGGGGTTGGTAGACAAGGTGCGTGGTCATAGACAAGGTGTGGTCATAAGGTGACAAGGTGCGTGGTCATGGTAGACAAGAGGGGTCATAAGGTGACAAGAGTGCGTGGTCATCTGGTAGACAAGAGTGCGTGGTCATCTGGTAGACAAGAGTGCGTGGTCATCTGGTAGACAAGAGTGCGTGGTCATAAGGTAGACAAGAGTGCGTGGTCATCTGGTAGACAAGAGGTGTGGTCAAGGTGACAAGGTGGTCATCTGGTGACAAGAGTGCGTGGTCATCTGGTAGACAAGAGTGCGTGGTCATCTGGTAGACAAGAGTGCGTGGTCATATGGTAGCCAAGAGTGCGTGCGTGGTGCCTCAATGCTACTCAGAAAAGTTCAACATTACTGAAGTGCAGCAAAAGAAAATCAGGTTGTGTCACTGAAGAGAAAAAGTTTGGTTACTGAACCGAGGGGCGGGAATAGGATGGACCTCCTGAATCGACAACAGGTAAACAAACATTCGGTCAGTATTTAGTTATCACCGAGGAACGTGATATGTGAGGCCTCGATAGCATGTTTAGTGTCTTGGGGTACATGATGCAGGAAGGTAACCTGTAGGTAGCCGGCACACGCACACACGCTCCTCCACCATTCTTCCCTCTCCTCCCCTCCTACTCACTGAATTATGGTGTACAAGGCCACCCATCACCTTCCTTTGCTGACCCCAGCTCCGTTGTCATTCATGTGTCAGTGCAATATACACTGAAAGGTCAGGTCAGTTTGGGTCACGTAGGAGCTGTTGTTAACCTGACTCCTGGAAATAGATGATTTCTGGCGGTTGGTTAAGGTTTTCCTGTGGTATATTTACTGTTAAACTGTCAGCTGGTGTTTCATCTTGCAGGCTTCTGGTTTACTTGAGATTTTTTATTACTTATAGTTTTATAATAAGAGTTAATAACTTTATTTAAGATTTATAATATTGAGTACATGATCACTGACGCACATAAAGTTGCTGTACTCAAGCCTGGATATGTATATAAACGCACACAATACATTCCCTGTAGGTTGCATGTTACGTTATGTAGGACACAATATCGTGTTGCAGCCAGAACTGATGCAGTGTGGACACGCTTCCATTCTGGCTGGTCAGTATAGACCAGACAAAGAATTTCATTTTAAATCTGAATTTCGGAGTAGAATATGTGAACATGTTGTACAGGTAACGCTGATACCAGTGTAGATATTGCCTTGGCTGGATGGATGGTCCGGGTCTGGAACTAACACGGTGATCAGGTGGCCAGATTTGGGGAGGATTGGCCAGATTTTCATCGATCTGACCTGTGTAACATACGACTGGGACGGAGTTATCACGATTCTTCAGATTAATCATAGAGAAAATCGTCAATGCCTCGGGGTTGCCAATCTGGTCCCTGGCGGCACAGTCGGCCATATTAACAAGTGACGCTCCTTGTATCGGTGGTCAACACGGCAGCCTAGGGTGTGTTTCACTCTCTTGACACCATCAGTTATCTGTGATGCTCCTGAATTCAGCTTACTGTACCCTGTGCAGTATTTCTTTACTGTGGACTTGTGCAAGGAAAACTATGCCTCCGGCTTTCCTGATAGAGATACAAAAATAATGGTTGCCCTTCGTGAACGAGGATGGCCGGCCCAAGTGTAGAAGCTGTCGCCAACACAACAACCACACCACAAGTTAACAAGCTGCATGACCCAGTGTCAAGGAGTAGTCCGAGAAGACCGGACAACTCGCCAACTGCACTGGCTAACCATTACCCCGGAAGACGATCCGTAAATCGATTAGCATCCACGTTCCCAATTACTGCTGGGTAGACAGAGGCAAATGGCGTAAAGAAACTTGCCTATAGTTTCACCCTGCCCTAATAAAAATACATATATCCACCACTGCTAACATTACACACCACACCCATGTGGTTAACACTTGCGACGTGTATAGAAACAAGTAAATTGAATAGTTCAGGATTCACAGAGTTTCTTAAGATGAATATTTCTCTTAACTGAAGACCAAAGTTACAATGAGACACGACCTTAACTAGAAGCGTTCACTTACCACCAGTTTGGTAACCCTTGTACAGTAGAAAATATTCTTTAAAGCAGTAGTCATCGTGCGAACCTTTGTGAAGCTGGACCTGAGTGTCCGAATATATATACTATTGACTGTGATAGAGTGGTAGTTGTAGTGAGGCGTTGGACAGAGAAAGTAAACTTTTGTTTTATTATATCACTGTTGGTGCAGTAAATGGTGCCACTAGCGTGTTCGTGGTATGTTCTAAACTGCCATGGTACTGGGAGTCGCCCACGCGTCACGATACTGGGCTGTCTGCCACACCTGGCCCAGGTGTCATCGACGTCTTTGGTACTCTTAAACTGTGCAAATGTAATTTTTTGGACCTTTCTGATTCTCTTTTCAATGTACAGTGTGTCTGTCTGAGCCACTCTACCTCAAAAGTGTTACACCAAAGTGTCATGTTCGTCTTCCTGGATGGTGACTGTTAGGAGAACAATAGTATTGTCTCTCTTCTCTTGGTACATTTTATTTCTCTGGAACTAAAACTAATATACAAAACCATATACAGGGCATGCGCGTGTGTTAAACCCCCATTATCCGTAAATATGCCTCATGGAGGCTAAATACTCAAGGAGTCTCCTGTATTGACATAATTTGTTACCCCTCAGCGGTCGGTTTTTAGTGGGGTTTATCGAACAAAGAGCTGTGGTAGTTGAAGCTCCTAAAACAAAACAACAACCTAACTAAATACTGAGGCTTTCCTGATGTTTCTTTTGAGAAGGATACCACCGTGTGTTAGCATTGCCATTATTGTTTGTTATCTATAAATCTATGTGTTGTGTTCAGGGTTTTCAAGTACCTGTTATTATTCTATATATTTTGTTCGATATATTAATTTTACATTTGTCGCATCAGTATATTCGACTTTTATTTATGGAAGTCAATAAGCGTAAGTGACCAGTGAGGTGGTGTGAGTGTAGACGACATGTGGTGGTGGTGGACGGTGACCCAGTAACATTGAACTGAGATGACTCACCTCGTACAGTTCAAGGTCCTTCGTTGCCAAGGCTAGGTAACACACACACACTCTCTCTCTCTCTCTGACTCAACACATGGGTGAGTCATGCTCGACCATCACACACTACCTGGCTGCCTTGTGTGACGTAGAAGCTTGTGTTTTTCACCACTATTAAGGACATTGTAGTACGTGACACAAGGACAACCTCCCCTCCCCTCCACCTCCCCTCGTCTAGTGTAGTAGTTTTACAAGCTGATGTTTTATTTATATTACTTGTGGAACTCTTTTGTATTGATTTTTTCTTCCGATTTGTTTTATACTTGTGTTGACGTATACTAACCGCCTCGTACAAACACTGTATACGTATCAGTGTTTGCATTCCCACCTGTAACTTATTGCATTAATCTTTATGTTTACTTATTGAACCCAAGTTATGTGTCGTGTTTTAAGTATTTCTTTTTTTACTCTGTACGTACCACTTACACGTTTACTTTTCACTTAAGTGCATTTCTCTGTTCCTCTCGTTTGCTCATAGTTCGTGTGTGTTTACTTCTCGTGTTCCCACTTGTTCGTCTTCTTGTTCCCACTTGTGAGGTCGTCGACTCAGGAGTGACCTCTTCAGATGACGGGCCGCTCTAGCACTCTGTCAAGTCTGTTTTATATTAGCTTTAAAAATTTTTTCGCAATTATAAATGATTATGTAGCAGTACACGTTCTAGTATTTAATGATGTGCCACGGGTAATTAGTAGTTGTGATGCAGTACTAAGGGGAGTAATTAGTTGATTCGGATTTGTGTGTGTGTGTGTGTGTGCGCGCGAAAGAGAGCAAGAGAGAGTGAGAGGGATAATGACTTCTCCTTGACCGTAATAACCGGAGTATTACATTATCCAGGTGAAGGTTAAAGAGACAGCTATCGATTACCTATATCAGGTGGCCAGGGTGTTGTTGAGTCACGCACACACATGCTAATATATCATTGGTTTTCATTCACACTCTTTCATTGTTAGGTTTGTCTAATGCTCTTTGGTGGTTCAGTTTACTACACTTATTCCTATTATTCTTAAAACACTTCGGAATGAGTTGACAAATTCAAATATTCAGGGTTTTTTATTATTATAATTTTTTATTGTCCGATTAGGGTGATTGTCTGAACTTTGCTAATTTAAGCCTTAATTATAGCGTTTCAGGTCAAAATATTAATATCTGGTTGGGAAAGACAATCACTTATTAAAGCCCTTAAGTAGATTTTTCTGGTCTAAATTAGTCGTAATATCTGATTGACCTCCACTTAGAAATTATAATTCGATTTCAGGAGATATCAGGTTTCATCGTAAATTGGAGGAATCCGATTATCCAGAAGTCAGATTGCGATCACTAAGAACTCAGGCAGTGTCTGAAATTTCCGCACGATCTGATTTTTTCTTCATATCTGTTAGGATCTGATGTCTCAGAGTTGGATGTCAGTTTTCTCGGAATCCTTTTAAAATCCGATTACCTCGAAACCAATTTTTTATCACGATTTACAATCTGGTTTTCCCATACCTATTTAATCTGAATTTTCACATTATCATAATCTAATTTTCCTCATTAAGGGACTCTGATTTCCCAGAACCAGGTGAACTAGTCCCCACGGCGCCAGGTAATGACGAAAGCGGGGAGGGAGGCCATCACACGGGCTGGTTCAGGCTGAGTCACGCTATCTGTGGTCACCTGGTAATGGAGGTCACTTACGATGACTGATGAGTGACGTGAGTGAGGTGAGTTTCAATCGAATGAGGCCCAGTGAAATGAGTTCCATGATTGAAGCTCACGTCATTAAAACTTACCTTACTGGAACTCATTTTTATTATACATATGTCACATGATACTCGTTAAGAAAACTGCTGTATGTTCACCTCTATTTTTGTTCTTTATCGAGTTACACACACACATAACACCATCTGTGCGGGAGTTACTGCACTACGTGTCTGCTGTTCAACACCTCTGCTCACATGATCTACGTGACCTCCACTGTAAACATTAATCTGTATGCTCACTGTATGTTCCTTCACCTTTCTCTAATGAAGGCTTTTGTTAAACCACCAATGTATGTAATAAGTCATTTATGTCCAATGTATATTTTCAGCTTTCGGGCTGCAGAACTTTTTCAATAAACCGTTAATTATTATTATTACACACACACACACACACACACACACACACACACACACACACACACACACACACATCGCCTCGTCTCCTGTCCTCAAGAGTCACTGTAACTGGTTCATGGCCGGGCACCCACCTACTTGACCCAGCTGTGAATGGGTTCCTAACTTTACAGTTTGGGAGTGGAAGCGGTCGAGTGTATTGGCGGCCACACTGACTCTTTGAGGACCTATGGGACTCTCTTTCAATACGAGGCTGCAGAGGCCGCCAGGTGCTTTTGATTGCTCATGCTGGTGCAGTTTTCTCTTTTACGAATCTGGTCTAAGAAAGGGGTGCGTCACCACAACCGACTCAGTAACAGTAAAATACACACAAAAATTAATCCAAGAAGGATCTTTACTGAATACATGTTGTGTCCACTGCTCTTTGTTCCTCAGCTGGGAAGTCTCACTGGTGCTACTAGCAATACACCGCCCTCTCCCTCACTCCTAATTTTAAATCAGTGACATGTAACAATCGTCTCGTAATGTGGTTTGGTGCAGCGCTGCTTCTCTGATGAGACGACGTTTGTGTTTCTTTGGTGCCGCTTTAATGACTTTTGTGATGATTATGATTACGTTGTGTGTGTGTGTGTGTGTGTGTGTGTGTGTGTGTGCGTGTGCGCGCGCGCTTGTATCATTGTCCGGCAACGTGATCAGCGAAAAGTTCTCCAAACCCGGGCCATGAGAGGTGCAGAATGCTCCACCGACCATAACCTAAATCGCTCCAAGGTGAGGCTGGAAATCCGTTCCCAAGTGCCATTATGACCTCCAAACAAAAAACTCAATTGCAACGCCTTCTGCTGTAGTTGAAAATTTCCGCAGCACTTTAGCTGAGCGTCTGACTTCCACACCCACAGTCAATTTAAGCAGCAACACAATAGACGTGAACAACGAGTGGAACAACCTCCGCTTGCCCAGATATGAAGTTGCAAAGGACATCCTCGGCTTTACCAGACGACGGCACCGGGACAGGGTTGATGAGAACGCTGATGGCATATACGAACTTCTTGCTACCCAAGATAAAGCCCACGATGCTTTACTCTCAAACCCACACTGGTGCTCACTCAGGGCCGAAGCATTGGGGACTCTGAGGAAAATGGAAAACTATTGGTGGCAAGCCAGAGCTCAAGAAATCCAGAGTTACACCAACGAGAACGGTCATTAGGGCTTCTGAAAAAAAAATGGCAGATGAAATTTAATATGGTAAAATGTAAAGTACTTAGCCTAGGAGATGTAAACAGAGAAATCAGATAATTATAAAATTAACAACGGTCATTAGGGCTTCTGAAAAAAAAATGGCAGATGAAATTTAATATGGTAAAATGTAAAGTACTTAGCCTAGGAGATGTAAACAGAGAAATCAGATAATTATAAAATTAACAACGTTGATATAGAGAAATCAGACTGAGAAAGATTTAGGATTAATGATAAGTAGGAATCTTAAACCAAGACAACAGTGTGTATTTGCTCGAAACAAGGCTAACAAAGTACTTGGGTTCAAACAAAGGAGTGTTGTTTACATGACTAGCGAGGTTATCCTAAAATTATATCTTAGCTTGTGAGACATCACTTGGATTATGCAGTTCAGGTTTGGTCACCATATTACAGAATTGATATCGAATGCCTCAGGCCCTGATGTGGGTTATTGACCTGTGCCCGGGTGGGTTAATCCCCGTAAACAAAAATAAAAATAATAATAATAATAAATAAACACATAGGAGGCTGACAAGACGAATCCTAAGCATTAGGAACCTTGATTGTAGAGATAGATTAAAGCATCTGAATTTGCACTCTAGGGAGAAAGACAGAGTGAGAGGTGATATGATCGAGGTGTATAAATGGAAGTCAGAGCTAAACAAAGATGATATAACAAAGGTACTCAAACTTTCCAACCAGGAATGAACTCGTAATAATGGTTTTAAATTTGACAAACATAGGTGCGCAATATAGGTAAACACTGATTTGGAAATGGAGTAGTGGATGAGTGGAACAAGTTACCAAACGTCATCATTAACTCGAACACGCTGGATAGCTTCAAATATAGGTTGGATGGATATATGAGCGAGAGGGGTTGGGTGTAAACGGGACTGCCTAGTACGGGCCAATAGGCCCGCTGCAGTTTCCTCCATTCCTTTGTTTTTTATGTTCTTATGTTCTAAGCACAACATCACTCCAGTGAGATGACTTGACGGTGAACTTCTCAAAGACAAACGGCGAGTCCTGGGTCGATGGGCGGAACTCTTTTGTAGACTTTTCAACCAACAGAACCCTACTAAGCCTTATATATTAGATACTATTCCAGGGTTGCCTCCGGTGGTAGAACTCGATGCAGCACCTGCATTCTCTGAGACCCTTCTGGCTGTCAAGGTAGCGGAGGCTACCTTCTCCTCCTGCGTCTCCACCAACTCATTCTTGCCACCTGGTCTACCGGAAGCGTCCCCAAAGAATGGCGAAACTCAAACATCATCACAGTCTACAAGAAAAAAAGGCGACCGTTTCATCTGTGGCAACAGCCGAGGCATATCTCTTGGCTGTGGCTGAAAAGGAATTTGCCAGAATTATGCTCAGCAAATTTGCCCAACTGATATGATATTTACCGTGCATCAACTACAAGAAAAATGCCATCAACAGAACCGTAGCCTCTACATGGCTTTCATCGACTTAACGAAGGCTTTTTATACCGATAATAGGAACTGCTCTGGACAGTTCTATGTAAATTTGGCGTCCCTCCAAAATTTCTTAAAATCCTCAAGAGCTTCTATGGGGACATGCAAGCCTGTGTACTTGCAGGAGGCACCAAGTCCAAACCCTTTAGTGTTGAGTCGGTGTGAAACAGGAGTGCGTTCTGGCCCCCGTCATCTTCCATCTCTACCTCACAACAGTGACCCTAATCAGCCATAACTCCATGGATGACGATGGTGGCGTACAGACCCAATTCCGCTTAGACTGCAACCTGTTCAACCTCCGCCGCCTCCAGGCAATAAGAAAAACGTCGACCTCCCACTTCCTGGAGCTCCAATATGGTGAAGACTGCGCGCTCGTTGCTCACTCCCCAGAGGCTCTCCAACACAGTCTCCCGGTTGCCTCCACAGTATACCAGGCCATCACTGCAAGATAATGTACAAAAAACAGAGATAATTGCTCAACACCGAAACGCAGACCCTCCACCTTCTTCCTAGTCAGTGGAGAACCTGACAAACAAGTAGAACATTTTAGCTACCTCGGTAGCGTTCTTCCCCCAAACATAACATCGACGACGAGATCCAGGTTCGGATCCATTTTGCAGTCGTCTCCTTTGGTCGTCCACGCTCCAGAGTGTTCGACAATAACGGCCTCAAAGTCATAACCAAACTTTCTGTTTACCAAACTGTCTGTATTTCCACCATCTTATTTGGCTCGGAGGCGATGGATTACGTACCAAAGGCAAATCGGAGCTCTCGAGGCCTTCCATATCTGTTGTTTGTTGTTTGCAGCGCATTCTCGGTGTGACCTGACAGGACAAAGTCCTTCATATTGATATGCTCCTGCGTGCCAACATACCAACATAGAGGCATTTCTGGCAAAACGACAGATGCAATGGACGGGACATGCCATCCGCATGCCAGAGCACCGACTCCCCCGTCAGATCCTCTACGGGCAGCTGCCCCAGGCACGCCGCAACCCCGGGGGACAATGCAGAAGGTATAATGACTTGCTAAGAATGACACTCAAAAAAATTAACATCCCTCCAAAGGATCTCGAGACC
The DNA here is from genome assembly GCF_018991925.1 of Homarus americanus. Lineage (NCBI taxonomy): Eukaryota > Metazoa > Arthropoda > Malacostraca > Decapoda > Nephropidae > Homarus > Homarus americanus. The sequence continues at coordinate 16,718,658 of NW_024716703.1, read as the reverse complement.
ATTGTATCCGACCGAAGTCTATGGCGTTCCGCTTATACCCAAGGCGTCAAACATCTCGAGAACGAGCGTAATAGGGCCAGATGTGCACGGAGGGAGAAGAGACAGCCGCGCTCCCAGAGACCTCCCACCCAACCGGGAGGTGTCCTGCCCAATGTGAGATGAGAGTCTGCGGGTCAAGGATCGGACTCCACAGCCACATCCAGTGGCACCGCCGACGACATCCATCCCAGTTCACCACTCATCATCATCGATTCATCATGAAACAGTGTCGTCGTCGGATATGACAGACAACCATAAGCATAATCAAGTTAGTGCTGTGTGTGTGTGTGTGTGTGTGTGTGTGTGTGTGTGTGTGTGTGTGTGTGTGTGTGTGTGTGTGTGTGTGTGTGTGTGTGTGTGTGTGTGTGTGTGTGTGTGTGTGTGTGTGTGTGTGTGTGTGTGTGTGTGTGTGTGTGTGTGTGTGTGTGTGTGTGTGTGTGTGTGTGTGTGTGTGTGTGTGTGTGTGTGTGTGTGTGTGTGTGTGTGTGTGTGTGTGTGTGTGTGTGTGTGTGTGTGTGTGTGTGTGTGTGTGTGTGTGTGTGTGTGTGTGTGTGTGTGTGTGTGTGTGTGTGTGTGTGTGTGTGTGTGTGTGTGTGTGTGTGTGTGTGTGTGTGTGTGTGTGTGTGTGTGTGTGTGTGTGTGTGTGTGTGTGTGTGTGTGTGTGTGTGTGTGTGTGTGTGTGTGTGTGTGTGTGTGTGTGGATCTGGAAATGGTGGTAAGATGTATTGATACTGAAACAGTTTATTTAGCGAGAAAAATACAGATACAGAGTCGATAATATAACAATATTGACATGGCTGAGCCAATTGAGAGCCTGAGCTCTTTTAATGGCACCTGATATATACTGTACATTTATCTCAAGAAAGTATTATGTAACATTTAGTATCATCTGGGATAGTACAAGTAACGTGGTGGTAGTAAGAACGGATCAGAATGTTACCACGATTATCACTAAGTTATTTATTTATTTTATTTTAACATTTATAAGTATATACATCTTTTACAGTGGAGTTGATATACATTAATATAATAGAGGAGGGAAGGATACAACATGGGTTATATTAAGGTGAAACAAGATCATGTCTTGACGGCAAATATATAATTATTGCAATGGTAATTTCTATCTATCTACATGGCAATATATGATATAATGGTTTTGGTGGTACAATAAAAGTAAAAATTTAAAGTAGGTGTTAAAAAAATATTAATACTTAGACAATAGATATTTTTAAGAGATATGGTAGTGTTATGATGACGTCAGAAGTGTGAGTGTGTGTCTGGGTAGGTGGAGGGGATGAAGGCCAAGGGTGAGAGAACTTGGGTGGTAGGGAGATGTTAGGGTGGTGTGGTGACGTCAGAGGTGTGAGTATGTGTGTGGCGTGAGGGCCAAGGGGCGAGGGGCTCTGGGTAGTGGCAAGCGGCCAGCACCTCCACGCGGCCAGGGGAGGGGGGAACACACCCTACATAGTTCTCATGACGCCAATGAAGGTGTTCCTGGCACTGTTAGTACCTGGGGGATGAAGGTCAGGGGAGGCGAGGAGAGGGTGGAGTGCGGAGATGGCAAGACTGGAGGTGTGGTGAGGGCAAGTTATGAATGTAGCAGAGGGCAAGGCAAGGTGGGAGAGTCGAGAGGGGGGTTGAAGTATGGTGGGGAAGGGGGAAGTGGTGAGATAGAGAGGGGATAAGGAAGTGGTAGGGGGGAGAAGGGAGGTAGGGGATTGAGGGGGGAACCGTCTGGCACCTGCCACTTCCGGCTTTAACATTCTTTTGTTGTGTGTCGCGGGCCGCCCACCCTCTCTTTTATTTTAACCCCTCCTCTTGTGGCACCTCCGGGTGGCACCCCAGCCTCCACTCCTTCTCCTGTCCCTCACCTCACCTATCAAGCCTCTTTATACTTCCTTTTATTTTATTTTCTGTTTCCTCTTTTTTCGTCTTCTTACTCATTTCCTTCTTCTGCCTCTTCTACGCACTTCTCCCCATCCTTGATCACCTCTCTTCCACCCCCCCCACCCCCACCCCCCACCCCCAGTCTTGAGTGTGACGAGAGTTAGGGAGCAACTTGCCAACACTTTCCTCTTCCACCGCCCACCTAACGATATTACAAACACTGCAAGTTAAATTTAATGTAGGCGGCGGAGCGAAGTTGTCAGCGAATGCCAGGGGTGTGAGTATGGAGGTGCTGGCTGATGGGGTGTGACTGGGTCAAGGGAAGGATGAGGTTAGATTGGTAGGTTGTAACTTAGTTGGAAGATTGTAAACTTGAGTTGGAAAGTTTGTGACTGATTTGAAAGTTTGTTGACTTGATGTGGAAGGTTATACCTTGAGTTGGAAGGTTGTGACTGAAAAAGTAAGGTTAAAACTAAAGTAAAGGTAACGAGAACTACGGTGGAGGGTTGGGGAGGGAGAGGGCGTAGCAAGAGAGTATAAGGGAGGGGAAACGATGATGGGCAGGAAGCAGGAGACCTTATGGGCGTGAATGAGATAGATGAAAGAGGCGGAGAAGGAGGAGGCGGAGGTGTTGGTTGTTAAGCTTAGGGTTATGGAGACGAAGTGGCGAGATGGAAAGGAGAAGCTCTAGCAAGAAAAAGGGAAAAAAAATTATGTATGAAAGTTCCTGTACCGAGCCGAGTTAGTGGCGTGGGGTGAATAGTGGCGTGTGATGTGAATAGTGGCGTGTGGTGTGAATAGTGGTGTGTACGGTGAATAGTGACGTGTAATGTGAATTGTGGCGTGTGATGTGAATAGTGGCGTGAGTAGTGGCGTGTGGTGTGAATAGTGGCGTGTGGTGTGAATAGTGGCGTGTGGTGTGAATAGTGGCGTGTGGTGTGAATAGTGGCGTGTGGTGTGAATAGTGGCGTGTGGTGTGAATAGTGACGTGTGGTGTGAATAGTGGCGTGTAGGGTGAATAGTGACGTGTAATGTGAATTGTGGCGTGTGATGTGAATAGTGGCGTGTGGGGTAATAGTGGCGTGGGTGAATATGGCGTGATGAATAGTGGCGTGTGGGGTGAATAGTGGCGTGTGGTAACAGTGACGTGGTGCATAGTGGCGTGTGGTGAATAGTGACGTGTATGAATTGTATGTGATGTGAATAGTGGCGTGTGAATAGTGGCGTGTGGTGTGAATAGTGGCGTGTGGTGTGAATAGTGGCGTGTGGTGAATAGTGACGTGTGGTGTGAATAGTGGCGTGTAGGGTGAATAGTGACGTGTAATGTGAATTGTGGCGTGTGATGTGAATAGTGGCGTGTGGTGTGAATAGTGGCGTGTGATGTGAATAGTGGTGTAAGTGAAGGGTTGATGGTACGTGAAGGGAGAATGAAGACAGAGAAGTATCTGCAGGAAAGTAGGTCAAAGTGCCATAGGGTAATGAAGGAATTGATGGAAGGTTAGTGAAGAAGGGCTGCTTTTTGAAGAATATCCCCCCTTTATATTCGCGGACGGTGGGCTCTCTCTCTCTCTCTCTCTCTCTCTCTCTCTCTCTCTCTCTCTCTCTCTCTAAGTTAGAAACAATAGCAATAGCGTGGGGTGTAATTAAGCAGCACCCTCTGTCTAATCGAATCTCCCACCTACCTTGGCGGACAATCTCTGTCGACCAAGTGGAGCGTGAGTGGGAATCAGTGGGTGTGAAGCGTGGCCGAGATTATCTGAGGCTCTTACTCTAAACAACCAACCTCATAAACTGGTGAAGTGAGAGCACATCTATAGCTGGCTCGCTTTAAGATGAATATACTTAAGATAAGGGAGATACAAAGGATAAAAATGAAGGCAAAATTGGACTGAGACTGTACTCTGAAATTATATTGAGATAGGCCATGATTGCGTCTCCTCTCTGGTACTGCACATTTACCTCTGTTACCTCCACTCAATGATAAATTTGACTCCCCTCCCCCATACTGGCCAAGGTCGCTTACCTTCATCAGTTCATAGAAACCACAATGTGATTCTGTGAACTACACCAGCGACGGCGTACCGAGTATTAAGGATTCACACATTATTATTATTCTGAGTTCGTTTGTTTTTCCAGGAACGTGAGAGATTATTATCACCTCCCAGCCGTCTGTGTTGATGTTTTTCGTCGTATGGGATAATCTCTTATTTAACCCAGTGTAGCTTGATAGAGATGAGCGTTGTTATCCTCTTTTGTTTTTCATTATGATGTTCTACAGTTTCCCTTTCATAAGATCATAAAGTGTGATATTATTTTTTTTGTAGTGAGTATTTATCTATGCATCCCAACACACCCAACACCTAGACATGCCTGAGCCGGTGTCCTTGAAGAGGTTGACTTACGGATATTGGTGACTAATGCCCTTGTAGGTAGTGAAACAGAGAGCAAGAACACGGTGCCAACATGAGCAGTCAGCTGTACCCTTCACCCCAAAGTGCCAACATGAGCAGTCAGCTGTACCCTTCACCCCAAAGTGCCAACATGAGCAGTCAGCTGTACCCTTCACCCCAAAGTGCCGACATGAGCAGTCAGCTGTACCCTTCACCCCAAAGTGCCGACATGAGCAGTCAGCTGTACCCTTCACCCCACAGTGCCGACATGGGCAGTACCCTTCATCCCACAGTGCCGACATGAGCAGTCAGCTACCACCCCACCAGTGCTGACAGGCTGATGGGTAGTACCTTCATCCCACAGCAAAGCGACATGAGTAGTCATTGTCTCTTCACCCCACAGTGCTGACATGAGCAGTCAGGCTGTACCACCCCACATTACTGCCGACATGCGGGCAGTAATCTTCATCCCACAGTGCCGACATGAGCAGTCATCGCTGTTCCCTTCACCTCTGTGCAATGCCGACATGAGTTGTCAGCTGTACTCGTCACCCTTCATCCAGTGTCTCTCACACACACACACACACACACACACACTGGGACGCTACAGCAGACTAAAATTTCCTCTTCTTCTGCCTGCAGCTTACAAATTCAGAAAGTGTCTCTTGATCTCAATTGTGGTGTGTAAGAAACAGGCGGAGGTGACGCCGACGAGATGACTTCCGCATTCAGTAACCATTTAAAGACACTACTGGGGGAGGGGGCGGCCGACACGGGGATTCACCCACACCGGGGAACTTACCTAAACCTGCAGACAAGAAAAAAAACCACACAGTTAAAATAGGTGTACTATATGAGATAGAAATAAGATGCTGTAACGAAATTCCGGCCAATAGGCTGACCGAGGAGACGGGCAGGGGGGGGGGGACGATTGGAGGAGACATTGAACCATCCTCATCTCTCCCTCCCTCACCCACTCTTGTCGTATACAGAAGTTGTGTTTGTGTTTTAGAATAACTTAACGTCCCACCTGGCTCCTTCGGTGTCCAGGATGTCTGTCACCTCACGAGATTTGGCAAATATTGAGTGATAAGCGTTTAAGTTCATTATGTGTGGAAAAGACAAACATGGCGGGCTACTGTGATGGCCACACACACACACACACACATGGAAGTAACTAAGTGAGTGAGTAAGTGTGCGTGTGTGTCGAAAACAAGCGAACTCTTTTTAAAGCCTGGCAGGTAGTGGTGGTGGTGGGTGAAGGTTATGGTGGTGGGTCGTGGCATTTGTGGTGGTAGCGGTTATGGTGGTGGTGGTGCTTGTGGTGATGGATCGTGGTGGCAGTTGTGGTAATGGGTGGCAGTGGGGGTGGTGGATTGTGGTAATGGGTGGCAGAGGTATTGGTGGGTGGCGGTGGTGGTTGTGGGTTGTGGTAATTGGTGGCAGAGGTAGTGGTGGGTGGCGGTGGTGGTTGTGGGTTGTGGTAATTGGTGGCAGAGGTAGTGGTGGGTGGCGGTGGTGGTTGTGGGTTGTGGTAATTGGTGGCAGAGGTAATGGTGGGCGGTGGCGGTTGTTGTGGTGGTGGGTTGTGGTAATTGGTGGCAGAGGTAGTGGTAGGTGGTGGCGGTGGTGGTATTGGAGTCGTGGATCCATACTGGCAAGCAGCGCCACTATCCACGGGCCAGCTTACACCCACCTCCTTGTTTTATGGCAGGTGCTGGTCCCCCCTCCCCTTCCTCCCCCCTCCCCCTCCCTTCCCCTCTCCCCGCTCACCCCTTCCCCGTTCACTCCCTCCCCTTCCCCATTCACCCCCTCACCTTCCTCCTTTCCCCTTCTCCCCGTCTCCCCTCCTCCCTGTCTCCCCCTTTTTTTATTTATTTTTGTAGAGAAAGTAGGGGTGAAGGAAGATTAGAGGTGGGGGAAGGAAGTTATAGTTCGGAAATTGAAGAAATTTAGGAGGAGGTAAGAGAGGGCGGGCTGACCGCCTAGCTAAGCTAATGGTGTGTTAGGGTTGTGTCATGGGTTAGTTATTGTCTGTCGGTAAAGGCCTACCCTGTCCAATATATGGGTGTTTTGAGGGCCTTATTTCATATTCCGCCGACCCTACTGGCGGATGCTGGTCTAGGGAGGTTGTCTATTGCCTGGCCGTATAGATCAGGGGTGGTAATGGACCTTTTGAGATTTTGTAACTTTTTGGGAACCATGTATGGTTGTTTTCGTTATCTGGTGGGAGTCTTTGAAGGAGTTCTTGCTCTGATCGTTTATCTTTTGCCAGACTCTGCTGGCCAGGGTGTGCAGCTGCTGGTTGATGGGTTTTATTCTCAGGTCTCAATGTATCTCGGCTGTGGTTCTGGTGAAGGGGTATCTTTCTTCTGTGACGAATCTTAGGGCTTCATTTTGGACCACCTGTAATTTTAATATTTGAGTGGTGCTCCTAGTATGATGAGGTACTGCAGGGTAAGTTAATATCGGTATGATAATTGATGTCACAAGGCGGAGTTTTATTTTCTCAGGAAGCGCTTTAAAGTGGTATAGTTTTCTCAGCTCTCTTGTTGCCTTTTCCTTCCTGGTGTGGACATGATGGGAGTAACCTGTCGTGGATATATGCAGGCCCAGGAGGGTGCCTCTGCTTTTGTATTCTATCTGGGCATTATTGGTTGCTAATGGATGGGTTTTCCTTCTGTATAAGGGTATCACTGTGAATTTCGGGAGACTGGTTTGGATTTTCCATTGTTTTTCGTAATTATTTACCCTTTCTAATTCCCGCCTGGTGTTGTCGACCTGTAACGCTCGCGATTTTCCTTGATGTGTTGTTATTTGAGTGATGTCATCTGCATACATAATATCTTCGTTACCTATGCTAGTGGGAGGCGGGGTGTCACTTGTGTAGATATATATTATATAGGGTGGGGGAGAGGACGCTCCCCTGAGGGACTCCGCTCATGAGTGGGAAGGTCTCTCCTGTGTGTCTCTCCTCAGTCTGGCATTTCTGCTGTCAAGAAAGTTGCAAAGCAGCTTTTCAATGTTAGTGGGAAGTCCGAGTTGGAGGATCTTATATTTTAGACTGTCATGCCAGACTTTGTCAAATGCCTTCGCTACATCCCGGAGAGTTAGATTACATTGTCTACCACTCGCCGCGGCTCTGGCTATGTTTTCACATGCCAGGGCTATCGCTGTTGTGGTGGACTTCCCTTTCTTGAATCCGAATTGTGTGCAGTTTACTCTGTTGGTTGTTTCCAGGTGATTTCTCAGACGGTTATTGATGATTTTTTCTAGGATTTTTCTAGGTACTTCGTGGAGGGAGATCGGTCTGCAGATTAGTGGGACGGCGGGATCCTTGTTTTGGTGTTAGGGTAATGATGGCCTCTTTGAATTTAGTTAGGAAGTAACCCGAGGCCAATCAAGCGTTCATTGTGGTTCTCAGTCTCTCCATGGCCGGGTTGGTGATTCCTGAATATTGGTATTGGAGATGGCTGTGTTGAGTTCTTCCGAGATGATTGGTTTGGACAGTGGGCTGTCCACTCAGATCCTCCCATATGATTTCAGGGGAAGGCTGAGTGCGGTGTGTCTGGCCCCGGAGTTCATCAAGGACGAGCTCCTCGTGGGTACCATCAAATCCCCTGTTCTCTTCTTTTGTGATTCGGAAGATGTTCCTCCATATATCCCCCCCTCCCCCATTCTCCCCTTCCCCCTTTACCCAGCCTTGATCGTCATTCTTAACACTAACACTTACACCAGGTGATACACAGGTTATATAATACGACACACACACACTTACACACAGCCCAGCCCCAACCATTGTGAAAATTATCAATAACTTGTAATCAACCAGTGTATTCACTCCCAGTCAATCTTACCTTTTTGCACTGTCACTGTGTTGACGTGCCCTGTAGAATGAGCTTCTCCGCACCGAGTTATTATATATCATTTTTGTATCGCATATGTTACTTTTATATTATATGTCAATCAAAAGACCCATTCCCCAATTATGTAACTGTATATTTTCAGCCATCCCGCTGCCATGCTCTTTCAATAAACCGTTTATTATTATTATTAATTATTACACACACACACACACACACACACACACACACACACACACACACACACACACACACACACACACACACACACACACACACACACATCCTAAGGTATTATTGGTCTTGTGGACAGCTCTTCTGTGCTGCTACGGTATATACATACATACCTACATACATACATACATACATACATATCCCTCGTTATTTTCATTCCCTTAAAACACTTTGCGTACTTGAAATAATATAACTAGACATTTTATGATGTTTTCACTGTATAATTTACACCACATTACTATATTAAGACGATGAAGGGAAAATATAGCACCGTTGAGTTCTTTAGCGCTATAGTCAATACGCGCCTCGCTGGTTCCCTCCCATAAATCTCGCCCCAAAAATGTATTCCCAGTCGCTAATCCTTTGAACTGTACATACTTCAGGTGGCTTTCATCCTTCACTACTTCAGAAAACTTATCAACCAGCTTTCAGATGTAACTTTTTATTCTTCCCTCCCCCCATTTTTTACCTCTAAATGCCGCAGATTCTTCCCCTTTCTTCTCCTCCTCTTCTTCTTCTTACTTCCTCTACGTCTTTGTCCTATGGTTCTCTTCTTCCTCCTCCTCTTTGTTGTCTGTGTCCTCTTTATTTATTCATCTTCTTTCTTTTCGTCTTCTTTCTTTTCGTCTTCGTCCTCTTCTCCTTCTCCATTTCTTCGTCATCTTTTTCGTCATGTCTTCTTTTCCTCTTCCTCTTTGACTTCTTCTCCTCTTCGTCTTTAACATCTTCTCTGTCCTCCTTCTTGTCTTTGCCCTCTTTCCCTCCTTCTCTCCGTCTTTGTCCTCTTCTCTTCTTTGTCCTCTTCTCCCCCTACTTTGCGATAACTACAATGCAGTAAAGTTATACATACACACACATATAATAAACCTATAAACAGGAACACTACACTACACTACACTACACATCTGCTGTAGTACACAATAAAGTTCAACATTAAGTAGAGCAGAAAGCTATACGTGGGTTCCATAGTCCTGACGATCCTTTAGGGGGATGCTGTTTTACACACACACACACACACACACACACACACACACACACACACACACACACACACACACACACTTACTATTACTACTACTTTGCTGTCACTCGGAATCGAGTATGACGATCATCCAGCTTTAATACAATGATAGTGAGCTCTGAGGTGACTCGAGAGGCCGATACTGGACAGGATGGGCCGTCCACAGATGTTGCACGTGTGGAGGGCTACATCTAGTGCGGGAAGGGCGACGGCAGCAGTGTCTATCCGGCGCTGGCGTTTATCTGTCTTCGTATGTAGTTAGGCTGAATTGAAAGTATTGACATCTTCTCGTGTGGTGCTCCTCCAAGCTTTATGGTGTGGAGTAATCGTCTCCCAGGAGTGGGGATCGATTTGGTAATTTTTCAGATTTGTCTTAGGACTGCCCTTATAATTTTTCGTTGTCCGCCAACGTTACGTTTACTATTCGTTAGGTGATTGTAAAGAAGCTGCTTTGGCAGTCTTCTATCGTCCATGCAGGTAACATGGCCAGTCCAATGTAGTTGTTCTTAAATAATGGTAACTTCGATGCTCCTGCAGTTGGTGTCAGAGAGAATATTGGCATTTGTTTCCTTGTCTTCCCAACGAACTCGGGGGATGGAACGTAGACAATGTTGGTGAAAGATTTCAAGTGCCTTGAGGTGCCTCCTGTATGTGACCCATGTCTCCATGTCTCGCTACCATACAGCAGGGTGAGGAAGACCACTGATCTATATACGTGCAAATTTGGAAATAATTTCAGCTCCCTACAGCTGAAGACACGGGTACGGATTCTGCCAAAGGCTTGAGATGCACATTTGATTCGATGTTGAATCTCTTCATTGATGTCTGTGGTGGTGGATAGGTGGGAGCCACGGTACTGAAAGCAGGTAACATTCGAGAGGGTAATACCATTAACCTGGATGGATGGTTGAGATGTGGCTGAACCAGGGGCAGGCCGAAAGAGAATCTGAGTCTTCCGTACATTCACCTCAAGGCTGAACTGTGCACACACACCTGCATAGGTGTTCAGGATCTCCTGTAGGTCGTGTTCAGTGTAAGCGACGTGGGTGAGGTCGTCTGCATACTGAAGTTCAGTGTTGGAAGTGGCCGACACCTTTGTTCCTGCTTGGAGTTGTGTTATGCTGAAAAAAAACTCTTCATCTGGTACTGGATGTCCACCCCGCCGGTTAAATTGGCACTGGCACGAACAAGGAAGGCAGCCAAGAAAATGGAAAGTTGGTGCTTGTATACATCCTTGTTTTACCCCCGTTTGGATAGAGAAGAACTCAGAACTCGTGGTGTTACCTTACAGTGGCAATGAAATTTGGTTGGACAGCCAAAATGACTTAGGGTTCGCCAGAGGACTTCCCTGTTGATGAGTCGAAGCCCGTAGTAAGGTCGATAAAGGCCATGTACAAGTCACGACATTGTTCTCTGCACTTTTCCTGTATCTGGCGGACAGCAATGATTATGTCAGTGGTGCCACATGATGTTCTAAAGCCACATTGAGATTTTGGGAGAAAGTTTTCCGCCTCAGGAAGAAGTCTGTTTCGGATGACTCAAGTGATAGTTTTGCCACCTATAGACAGCAGCGAGATCCCATGGTAGTTGGCATAGTTGGGGGATTTCCTCCTTCTCCCATATATTCTCCAGGAGAGAGTGGAGACGGCTGGTAAGCAAAGGTCCTCCTGCTTTATACACCTCGGCTGGGATTCCATCAGTCCCTGTGGCTTTATTATTTTTCTTCTGCTTGGTGGCAGTAGCTACCTCATCGAGAGATGGAGGGTAGCTATAGTAGGTCAGCTCTGGGTGCTGAGGAAGCCTGCTAGTTAGTCAGTGTTTCGTTGAGTAGCGAATGGTAGTTCTCTTTCCAGTATTGACACAGGCTTTCTTCGTCTTCAATTATGGAGTTACTGTCGGATGAGTGGAGGGGGCTGCGCCATTATTAGTTGGGCAATACGCTTTTATAGTGGAATTGAAAAATTCACGCATCCTATGTTGATCCACAATTTTTTGCATTTCACATGCTTTATTTTTCCACCATTTGTTCTTTAGATTGCGTAGTTTGCAGTGGGCCATCTCTTTCTTATGGCAGAAGGTATCAGCTTTGGTCCGAGACTGAGGGTTGTTTTGCCAGTTTATGAAAGCAGCACGTTTACCATTGATGAGTACGTTGATTTCCTGGTTATTTTCATCAAACCAGTCCTGAGGTTTTCTTTCAATCTGTCAGAGGGACTCGCTGCAGGTTTTTGTGATGACAGCATTAAGGATATCCCATTCGGCACTCGGATTCAGCTTGTTTGTTGTTGTGTTGTTTATCCGCCCATCGTTGAGCTGCTTTCTGAAAGCACGTGCTACCGCATGATCTTCCAGTCGTTTGGTGTTAAAGCCTCTTCTGGAGCTTGTTGCCTTCGCTGTTTTAGGGCAACGTGATTGGAGAGTTTGGCTCTGACGAGTCGATGATTTGTGTCAAAGTGGTCTGAGCCGTAATGAGGACATCTCGGCGATTTCTTTCTCTGACAATGATGTAGTCAATGGGATGCCAATGTTTGGATCGTGAGTGTTGCTAAGAATCCTTGAACTTCTCGGCCTGCCTAAACAAAGTGAGGTTATGTTCAGCACACTTGCTGAGGAGCAGTTGGCTGTTGAGATTACACTAGCCCACTCCATTTCTAACCTATGGTTCCCTGCCATAAATCGGCGTCTCTGCCAACTGTGGCATTGAAGTCACCTAGGAGCTCAACCTTATCTTTTCTTGGGATAGAGGTTAGCAATTTGTCAAGGTCGGCAAAAAAGCCTCCTTGATGTCATCCTCTGCATCCAGTGTTGGGGCGTATGCACTAATGAAGAAGGCATGACGTGACTAATTCAGTCGGACTCTGAGCGTCATGAGGCATTCGTATACCCCAACAGGCAATTCAATTAGCCCATGTAGGATGGGTTAGCGAATGACAAAGCCAACTCCATAAATGCAGTTTCTCTCCACAGCAGCCTTATGCTTCCAGAAGAAGGTATAGCTGGACCTCCATTCTGTGAATCGACTCATTAATGGCTGGTATGTCGATGTTATACCTAAATAGCTCTTTTGTCACAAGGAAGGTTCTTTGAGAACGCTCATTTGTGCCAGTATCCAGAAGGGTCTTGACATTCAATGCAGTGACCATAAGTGGTTGTATAGTTTGTTTGTGCTTTGATCTGTGATTATGGTCATGTTTTCGACTGCTTTAAGTTGACCTTACTGGGGGTGGTTGGCCAGTTAGGTTGGTTTTTTAGGCAGGCTATGTTTAGGGCACCTTTTCTAGCCCTCTCCACATGTGGGGTGAGCAGCGGTGTTCCTGCAAAGGGCTGCTCAGTCGCATAGACAGGACTGGATTGTACTGCTGCCTAAATCCCAGTGCATAAACGACTATCTTATCTGTGCCGCCTATGTGCAGAGTTGTGACTAGTTACTCCCGGCAGTCATCACTACCTGTCCCCTTCGCCATTCGTCTGTCGCCATAAGACTTTTGGGGTTTAGGGGTTCTAATGGTGGTGAAAAGTATGATGAAGTGGATGATGGCTGCGCATGAGTTGATTTATGTGATGGGGCAGGGGCACAGGTTGCAACGACACATCTTGGCTCTCCCTTTTCCTGATACACTGGTGCAGGTAGCTGCAACAACTGGGGTTGTAGGGTTTCGCCTTACTTGTCTATCTTGCACTGCCTTCATACGCCGGTGTATTAGTCGAGTTCCTGTGTTGGTCATATATTCTGCTGTTGTGGCCCTACTGAAGCTCTGTAAGCATGTCTGCCTGATGCGGGATCCACCACATATTTTCCATTCGGGTTTACTCCCGTAGCAATATACCTATCAAGGTTAATCCACAAGGCAGTGGGGCAGTGGTTGGTAGGCGCCAGGGCGTGTCCACATGCCAGTGGGCCTACAGTATGCGCCGTTCCCTCTGGGGCCCACTGCTGCTCAGAGATCCCCTGCTGGTGTAGCCTGGGGCCGCGAGGCACTAAGTTATCGTGCATTGCCACGATGAGGTACAGCAGGAGTCTTGATGGTGAAGAGGCTGCGTATTGGCACACACACACACACACACACACACACACTTACATACATACATACATACATACATACATACATACATACATACATACACACACATACAATCCCTTTCACTCACTTATTCATCCCCCCTCTCTTCCATACACATGTCAGCATAAATTATACTTGAAGTATAGAATCTCAAGTTGCAGGTACAAAACATACACACCTCACAAGGTAGGTGGCCTGCCAACCTCTTCGTGAGTCACTTGACGTAAATGTCACTTGTTGTCAGGGACGGTGTATGACCCGAGAGAGAGAGAGAGAGAGAGAGAGAGAGAGAGAGAGAGAGCAGGATACACCCTGGGGTGGTCCTCGTATTGATCGCCCGGGCACCTGTCTCATGGTAACACACGCACATACACAAATTCATAAGGATTGGGAGTATTTTTCTCAAGATCATTGTTTATGTTTTACTCTTTTAAATGAATGAATGAATAGTATCCTCAAACATGTCACATGCTTGTTCACTCTTACGAATACATCAGTTAAGTCAGCCAAGCATGATTACGTGTGTGTGTGTGTGTGTGTGTGTGTGTGAACATTACGTAAAGGACACATGTTGGTTGATGATGTTACAAGTATCACTCATTTTGGGAAACGTTACTTTTAATACTTGCTGTTCATTTGTTTCTGAACGTTACCTGTACCACATACGCTTGTTTGTGTTACTTGGTACATATTTTTCACGTTACTAGAAAGGATTTAAGTGTTAGTCAGTACTAAAAAGGTTATGCATGTGCCAACACCCCCTCGGGCCGTGCCTGGGTCTTGTAAGAGCGGTCGGAAGATAAGAGAGCTGAGAAAACTATACCGCTTTAAAGAGCTTCCTGAGAAAATAAAACTCCGCCTGGTGTCATCAATGAATTATCATACCGATATTAACTTACCCTGCAATACCTCATCATACTATGAGCACCACTCAAATATTAAAATTACAGGTGGTCCAAAATGAAGCCCCAAGAATCGTCACAGAAGAAAGATACCCCTTCACCAGAACCACAGCCGAGATACATAGAGACCTGAGAATGAAACCCATCAACCAGCAGCTGCACACCCTGGCCAGCAGAGTCTGGCAAAAGATAAACGATCAGAGCAAGAACTCCTTCAAAGACTCCCACCAGATAACGACAACAACCATACATGGTTCCCAAAAAGCTACGAAATCTCAAAAGGTCCATTACCACCCCCGATCTACACGGCCAGGCAATAGACAACCTCCCTAGACCAGCATCCGCCAGTAGGGTCGGCGGAATATGAAATAAGGCCCTTAAAACATCCATAAATGGGGCAGGGTAGGCTGTCTAGTGCCTGTACCGGCAGACAATAACTAACCCATGACACAACCCTAACACACTATTAGCTTAGCTAGGCGGTCAGCCCGCCCTCTCTTACCTCCTCCTGAATTTCTTCAATTTCCGAACTGTAACTTCCTTCCCCCACCTCTAATCTTCCTTCATTCCTCCTTTCCCTACAAAAAAAAAAATGTTGATATATGGCGGTCTTCGACCTTAGTGGTAACGTAACATAATGTATATTTGTGACGTTGGGTTTAGTATAATAAATATGTGATGTGCGTTGTGGATTATCATAAAACATCCGTTCTGCGCATGTAAATAAACCCGTTAAAGGCCTGTGAAAAAGTACCCAGATTCTAGAATATCCACCTCATCAGAGACCTACATCTGCTTCCCCTCCTACATTCATCATCCTAGACTTAGGCTAGCTACAGTTATTAGCTGAAGCCATCTTCACACAAATAGATTAAGCTACAGTATATCTATGTAGATACCACACAAAAGAGCATAGTATCCCTATCTACAGATATATTGATAGATCGGTACTCAAGGGATATGTTTAGGTCAAGATATCAAAGAACAATAACTTTATTGAAACCACACCTGGGTAGATATTTTTGGCGTGACTTATTTTATCTAGCAATTGTGCAAATTGTCAGGTGTGACTTATTTCGTATCGGTAGATATTTTGTATAACGGCTCAACACGATCCCATACTCTTGAGTGAAGAATACAAGAAGAAAAAGCGGAAAACAGGAGGAAAGAGAAGGCGCTGGACAACATGAAGAAGAAGAAGAACAAAAAAAAAAGACAACAACTTGAAAATAATCATTGGGTCAATGAAGAGAAACGGTGACGTGAAGAAAAGGAGAAGTGTGACGTGAAGAAGAGAACCATGACGTGAATAAAAGAACTACGACGTATAAAGAGAACCGCTACGTAAAGGAAAACAAGGTAAAGCCAATGGCGTTATTATAGCAACATAAACACAAACAATAGAATAAAGATAAGCACGTAAACAAATAATAAAAATACGCTAAACAAATACAACAAAGATAATAAACAAGCTCCTCCTGATTTTCGTGAAGGTAAATGAAGACAAATACACCTGAAAGCTAATTTGGTCTGCGCATCTAAACTCTTCCATCCAGACGACCTTCACAAATCCCAGGGAATGTTTTGATTGTTGAATTTACTGATTTCTTTTTTGCTGTGTTTTTTTTGTATTATTTTTACTGTGTTTTTGTATCCTTTTCTGTTTTGTTTGTGTGTGTGTACGTTTGTTATATATTTGTTTATTGATATTAGTGTGTGTGTGTGTGTGTGTGTGTGTGTGTGTATGTGTGTGTGTGAGCAGTTGCAAGATGAAGGCAAACGTTGCAAGCAAGAACAAAATCATTCTTGACTAAGGGAAAGCAACTCCAGACACTCGTAACATTGATCTGTATGTAGTGTATTCATATGTATACTATTGGTGTTGTATGTATGTGTTGGGTGTGTATGGTCAAGTACTACTGGGGGTAAATACACACTATATTAATTGGTATAATTTTATAGTAATACAGGAAATAAAGTTACAGATAATGTGATTCATTTTGGTGCACACTTATTGATAAGGTAAAGAGGGTAACATGTGTACAGAGGGTGTCTTAGCATAACAAATTAAATAAGATGGAACACACACACACACACACACACACAGAGGGTACGGAGAGAGAGGCGATTGGAGGGGTGCGAGGAGAGGCGGTGGCGGTGGTGTGCGTGGGTGGAAACAGTTGACCCACTTACTGTAGTTGGGATCCAGCCCCCCGCCTCACCCGCCCGGCCAAACCGGCTGGCTTGCTGCGTGAGAAGTAGGGAGGAAGATGGGAAGGAGTGGGGATGCAAAAGAGGAGAGGATCGAGTGGAGGTGAGAAATAGCGGAAGAAAGAAGGAAGGAGTGAAGAAGAGAAAGACAGCGGAAGAAGTCTAGACGAGGTGTAGGTGAGGAAGGAGGGTGTCTGGAAGCAGGGGAGGGAGAGAATCTTTGTCTGTTACCTTAGGAGAGGAAGGGGCGATGTAGAGATGTTTATTAAGGGGAACTATTATTATTATTTTAAGTGGGAGCTACTGTACAGTCTTAAAGGAGGAACTGTTTTCTTTTTAAGGGGGAAACTATTTTTTTTAATGAATTCTTTTACAATTTATGAACTCCTTTAATTTCTTCAACTCATCCTCTGCTATGATTTTGAATCTAATTCCCTCATCAACAAAGTAAAAAGATAAATATATTGTATTTATTTATGTCCTTTACTGATGAGTTTATAAGTACCTGTTGTTTTTCCACTTACAATCATTTAAATGAGAAAAAGTCACATGAAAACACTTAGGATATTTTGCTTTTTCTAGTTATCTGTGTTTTCTATTTCTTCTGTGATTGTAAGTCTGGGAAAATTGCATCAGAAGACATACAAGTTTTTTCCTTCTCTGAAATGACATTTTGACTCCTCTCAATGTGTATGAATTACGACATTTTGGCGTTCAATGTGTGGCCGCAGTTGACCCCATAGTCGTTTATAAATGTGACCTATGATCCCCATACTTGTTCATATATAACCTCAGCTGACCCATAGTCATTTACATGTGACCTATGATCCCCATACTTGTTCATATATAACCTCAGCTGACCCATAGTCATTTACATGTGACCTATGATCCCCATACTTGTTCATATATAACCTCAGCTGATCCATAGTCATTTACATGTGACCTCACCTGACCCGTAGTCTTTCAAAAGCCTGTGACCTCAGTTGACTCGGTACTTCATCTACTCCTGTGACCTCCGGCAGGGCTCTCTTTGTGCCAGAGGGGACGGCCCGGCCGGTGAGTAAGCGGGGGTAAAGTAGGTCAGAGGGAAGGATCTCTTCCTCTCCCCTCCTATCTTCTCCTTTCCTGTTATCTTTTTCTCCCCTTTACTCTCCTCTCCTATCTACCGATCCTCTCTTTCCACTTCCTATTTCCCTCCCCCCCTCTCCTCGCCCTCTTTCTTCCTCCCACTCCCCCTTCTCTCCTCCCCCTCTTTCCTTCCCCTCTCTTCTCCCCCTCTCTTCCCCCACCTTTCCTCTCGCTTGGTAGTTCTCTCAGATGACAGCAGGAGGAGCTAAGGTGAAGGTAAAGGCTAAGTACTCTCCTCCTCCTCCTCCTTTTATACCCTTTCCTACTAATTCTCCGCCTCCGCCTCTCTTTGTCCAACTTGGGTCTTTAGCCCTCCTGGTGTGAGTGGTGCTCTCTCTCTCTCTCTCTCTCTCTCTCTCTCTCTCTCCTCTCTCTCTCTCTCTCTCTCTCTCTCTCTCTCTCTCTCTCTCTCTCTCATGTCCTCCTATAGTGCCACCACCGCCTTCTCTTTTATCTCTCTCGCTCCCAGATAATCTCACCCCTACCCCTACCTCATCCCTGCTCCATTAATTCTTTACTTTTTGTTGTTTTGGTTTCATTAAGCTCTTCCAAAACAACAATTCCAGGTAAAGATACATCATAGTGACAACAGTACACAAAATCGTTTCCTAGGATTACGGTACAGTGTTACAGGATACAAAAAAAACATACAGGGTCAATTCAATGTTACAAGAAACAAAATATTACTCAGGATCAAGTTACAGTATTAATATATATATATATATATATATATATATATATATATATATATATATATATATATATATATATATATATATATATATATATATATATATATATATATATACCTTACACTATTACAGTGTGCTGTATATAATCTTATACATAATTCATAATTCTTTATTCTGGGACTAGAAAAATAACAGGCTAAAAATTATTTTCTCGTTCTGGCATTGCAAACATTCGTGATTATATATTTTATAGAGGACGATGAAGATTGCCACGACTTTAAGTTTACTTTATATGTTGTTATGGTATTTCGTTTTGCAAGAGGTAAAATTACTGATGTTTTGCCTAGGGATAGATTAAGGCTTCAGCCTTCACAAATACGAATTTGCATATGCCATTGCTCTAAGCTCTAAGGTATGGTTGGCCAGTAGAAGGTTTGTCCACCCAATGAGTGTATGGCTCCTACGACATCGACCACTCCATGGTGTACAAGAAAGGGGGCTTTGTGTACATGGGGCATGACGAAGTAAGGGATCTCACAACAAATATGCTGAAGGAAAATTGCCTTGACGTCACGGTGGAACCCCCCCCCCTTCTATTGGACGGTGAGAATCTCCATCACAAGACCTCCAACACATCCAACGAAGCCTGTGTGGATGTCATCGCTCGAAGATGGTGGACAAGTGGACAGCGAGCCTTCTTTGACATCAGGATATTCGTCCCCATGGCTGCAGGTCACCATAACCTATCTCTCGAGGCTGCACACAAGAGGAACTAGAATGACAGGAACTGGGCGTAAGCCAAGAGAATTCAAAACGTGGATCAAGGCAGCTTCACTCCTCTGGTGTTCATAACCTCTGGCGGAATGGGACCTAAGTGTTATCTAAACAGAAGCAGCAGCCTAGAAGCTACGTTGCAACCTGGGTGAGATGTCGATCGTCTTTCTCTGCTTAGGTCTGCATTGCTTTGCTTCAGGGGAACGAGACTTTCGACCAGTAAGCCAACAACAGTTGCAGATATTGACTATGAGGCAACAGTCACTGAATGCCGCATAGATCTGCGGCTTAACTAATTCAACACAGCTAGGGTAGCTAATTTTGTATTGGGATATTTAATATTAAGGTAGTGAAATGGCGGCGAATGTGTGGCTATTGGGGGAGGCTGGAGGCCACGTTCAATGAAAAAAAAATATTTATATGTAGTAGTGGTACTAGCAGTGGTAAGACAGTAGCAGTAGTAACAGCAGCATTAGGACAGTAGTAGTAGTAACAGCAGCAGTAAGAGAGTAGTAGTATTAACACAAGCAGTAGGGGAGTAGTAGTAGTAACAGCGGCAGTTGGACAGAAGTAGTAGTAATAACAGCAGCAGTAGGACAGTAGTAGTAATAACAACAGGAGAAGGACAGTAGTAGTAACAGCAGCAGTAGGACAGTAGTAGTAATAACAGCAGCAGTAGGATAGTAGTAGTAATAGCAGCAGTAGGACAGTAGTAGTAGTAACAGCGGCAGTTGGACAGAAGTAGTAACAGCAATCGTAGGATAGTAGTAGTAGTAGTTGCAGTAACCGCAGTAGTAGTAATAACAGCAGCAGTAGGACAGTAGTAGTAATAACAGCTGCAGTGGGACAGTAGTAGTAACAGCAACAGTAGGACAGTAGTAGTAACAGCAGCTGGGACAGTAGTAATAATAACAGCAGTAGGACGAGGAAGTAGTAATAACAGCCAGATGGGACAGTAGTAGTAATAACAGCAGTAGGACAGTAGTAGTAACGGCAGCAATGGGACAGTAGTAGTAATAACAGCAGCAGTAGGACAGTAGTAGTAACAGCAGCTTGATGGGACAGTAGTAGTAATAACAGCAGCAGTGGGACAGTAGTAGTAATAACAGCAGTAGTGGGACAGTAGTAGTAATAACAGCAGCAGTAGGACAGTAGTAGCAGTGGGACAGTAGTAGTAACAGCAGCAGTAGGACAGTAGTAGTAGTAGTAGTAACAGCAGCAGTGGGACAGTAGTAGTAACAGCAGCAGTGGGACAGTAGTAGTATGCACAGTGGGACTAGTAGTAATAACAGCGCAGTGGGACAGTAGTAGTAGTAGTATAACAACAGTGGGACAGTAGTAGTAATAACAGCAGTGGGACAGTAGTAGTAGTAGTAGTAACAGCAGCAGTAGGACAGTAGTAGTAACAGCAGCAGTGGGACAGTAGTAGTAACAGCAGTAGGACAGTAGTAGTAGCAGCAGTGGGACAGTAGTAGTAATAACAGCAGCAGTAGGACAGTAGTAGTAATAACAGCAGCAGTAGGACAGTAGTAGTAGTAGTAGTAACAGCAGCAGTAGGACAGTAGTAGTAACAGCAGCAATTGGGACAGTAGTAAGTAATAACAGCAGCAGTGGGACAGTAGTAGTAATAACAGCAACATTAGGACAGTAGTAGTAACAACAGCTTGAAGTAGGACAGTAGTAGTAGTAGTAGTAACAACAGCAGTAGGACAGTAGTAGTTAACAGCAGTGGGACAGTAGTAGTAATAACAGCAGCAGTGGGACAGTAGTAGTAATAACAGCAGTAGGACAGTGAATAGTAATAACAGCAGCAGTAGGACAGTAGTAACAACAGCAGTAGGACAGTAGTAATAACAGCAGCAGTGGGACAGTAGTAGTAATAACAGCAGCAGTGGGACAGTAGTAGTAACAACAGCAGTGGGACAGTAGTAGTAACAACAGCAGCAGTAGGACAGTAGTAGTAATAACAGCAGCAGTGGGACAGTAAGTAGTAATAACAGCAGTAGGACAGTAGTAGTAATAACAGCAGCAGTGGGACAGTAGTAGTAACAGCAGCAGTAGGACAGTAGTAGTAATAACAGCAACAGTAGGACAGTAGTAATCAACAGCAACTGATGGGACAGTAGTAGTAATAACAGCAGCAGTAGGACAGTAGTAGTAATAACAGCAGCAGTAGGACAGTAGTAGTAATAACCTTGAGGACAGTAGTAGTAAAACAGCAGTAGGACAGTAGTAACACAGCAGTGGGACAGTAGTAGTAATAACAGCAGCATGGGACAGTGGTAGTAACAGCAGATGGGACAGTGAAGTAGTAGTAGTAGTAACAGCAGCAGTATGGGACAGTAGTAGTAACAGCAGTGGGACAGTAGTAGTAACAACAGCAGTGGGACAGTAATAGTAACAGCAGCAGTAGGACAGTAGTAGTAACAGCAGCAATTAAGGACAGTAATAGTAATAACAGCAACGATGGGACAGTAGTAGTAATAGCAGCAGTAGGACAGTAGTAGTAATAACAGCACGCAGTAGGACAGTAGTAGTAATAACAGCAGCAGTAGGACAGTAGTAGTAATATAGCAGCAGTAGGACAGTACTAGTAACAGCAGCAGTAGGACAGTAGTAGTAATAACAGCAGCAGTAGGACAGTAGTAGTAATAACAACAGTGGGACAGTAGTAGTAATAACAGCAGTAGTGGGACAGTAGTAGTAATAACAGCAGCAGTAGGACAGTAGTAGTAATAACAGCAGCAGTGGGACAGTAGTAGTAACAGCAGCAGTGGGACAGTAGTAGTAACAGCAGCAGTGGGACAGTAGTAGTATAGTAGTAACAGCAGCAGTAGGACAGTAGTAGTAACAGCAGCAATGGGACAGTAGTAGTAACAGCAGCAGTAGGACAGTAGTATTAACAGCAGCAGTAGGACAGTAGTAGTAACAGCAGCAGTGGGACAGTAGTAGTAACAGCAGCAGTAGGACAGTAGTAGTAACAGCAGCAGTAGGACAGTAGTAGTAGAAGTAATAACAGCAGCAGTAGGACAGTAGTAGTAACAGCAGCAGTGGAACAGTAGTAGTAATAACAGCAGCAGTAGGACAGTAGTAGTAATAACAACAGGAGAGGGACAGTAGTAGTAATAACAGCAGTAGTAGTAGGACAGTAGTAGTAATAACAGCAGCAGTGGGACAGTAGTAGTAATATAGCAGCAGTAGGACAGTAGTAGTAATAACAACAGTAGGACAGTAAGTATTAACAACAGCAGTAGGACAGTAGTAGCAATAGGACAGTAGTAGTAACAGCAGCAGTAGGACAGTAGTAGAGTAGTAACAGCAGCAGTAGGACAGTGTAGTAACAGCAGCAGTGGGACAGTAGTAGTAATAACAGCAGCAGTAGGACAGTAGTAGTAATAACAGCGCAGTAGGACAGTAGTAGTAACAGCAGTGGGACAGTAGTAGTAATAACAGCAGCGTAAGACAGTAGTAGTAAAGCGCAGTGAGACAGTAGTAGTAATGAGTAACAACAATGGAGACAATAGTAGTAGTAACAACAGTAGTGGGACAGTAGTAGTAATAACAGCAACAATGGGATGCGTATACAATGAAGTAAGTAATAACAGCGCATGGGACAAGCACATGGACGTGGTATACACTGAGTGGGAAAGTAATACATGATGGACAGTGAATGAAAACTGCAGTGGGACAGTAGTAGTAATAACGGCAGTGGGACGGTAGTAGTAATAACAGCGTAGGACAGTAGTAGTAAGTAGGACAGTAGTGGGACAGTAGTAAAGTAATAACAGCAGCAGTGGGACAGTAGTAAGTAATAACAACAGCAAAGGACAGTAGTAGTAATAACAGCAACAGTGGGACAGTAGTAGTAGTAACAGCAGCAGTAGGACAGTAGTAATAACAGCAATGGGACAGTAGTAGTAACAGCAGCAGTAGGACGTAGTAGTAGTAACAGCAGGTGGGACAGTGGTATTAACAGCAGTAGTGGGACAGTATGTAACAGCAACGTGGGACAGTAGTAGTAATAACAGCTGCAGTAGGACAAATAAGTAGTAATAACATGAGACAATACAGTAATAACAGCAGCAGTGGGACAGTAGTAGTAACAACAGTAGGACAGTAGTAGTAGTAGTATTAACAGCAACAGTAGGACAGTAGTAATAACAGCAGCAGTGGGACAGTAGTAATAACAACAGCAGTAGGACAATGGTAGTAATAACAGCTGCATTAGGACAGTATAGTAATAATGGCAACAGCAACAGGTCAGTAGTAATATATGGACGTAGTGTAGCAATGGGACAGTAGTAGTAATAACAACAGCAATGAACAGTAGTAAAGTAGTAACAGCAGAATTATGGGACAGTAGTAGTAGTAGTATAACAGCAGTGGGACAGTGAGTAGTAACAGCAACAGTGGGACAGTGTAGTAACAGCAGCAGTGGGACAGTAGTAGTGGTAGTGGTAACAACAGCAGTAGGACAGATGGTAATAACAACAACTGATGGGACAGTAGTAGTAACAGCAGCAGTGGGACAGTAGTGGTATTAGTAATAACAGCAGCAGTGGACAGTGTAGTAATAACAGCAGCAATGGGACGAAGTAGTAAATAACAGCAGCAGTAGGACAGTGGTAAGTGAAATAACAGCTGCAGTGGGACAGTAGTAGTAGTAGTAACAGCAGCAACAGGACGAGTAGTAGTAATCAGCAGCACAGTAGAGACAGTAGTAGTAACAGCAGCAGTGGGACGTGTAGTAACAACAGAGTAAGACAGTAGTAGTAGTAACAACAGGAGTAGGACAGTAGTAGTAACAGCAGCAGTGGGAGAATATTGTAATAACAGCAACAGTGGGACAGTAGAAATAACCTATATAGCAGTGAACAGTGATAGTAGTAACAGCAACGGACAGTGAAGTAGTAGTAACAACAGCAGTAGGACAGTAGTAATAACAACAGAAGTGGGACAGTAGTAGTAACAGCAACAATGGGACAGTAGTAGTAATAACAACAGCAGATAGGACAGTAATAGTAACAACAACAAGAGGACAGTAGTGGTAATAACAGCAACAGTGGGACAGTAGAAGTAATAACAACACAGTGAGCAGTAGTAGTAGTAACAGCAGCATGGGACAGTAGTAGTAACAACAGCAATAGGACAGTAGTAAACAACAGCAGTGGGACAGTGGTAGTAACAGCAGCAGTAGGACAGTAGTAGTAATTACTGATGGGACGGTAATATTAGTAATGACAACAGCAACAGGACAGTGTGTAACAGCAGCAGTAGGACAGTAGTAGTAACAGCAACAGTGGGACAGTAGTAGTAATAACAGCAGCAGTAAGACAGTAGTAGTAATAACAGCAGGAGTAGGACAGTAGTAGTAACAGCAACAGTAGGGAAAGTAGTAGTAACAGCAGCAGTGGGACAGTAGAAGTAATAACAACATGAACAGTAGTAGTAATAACAGCAACGATGGGACAGTAGTAGTAACAGCAACAGTAGGACAGTGAAATGGGGCAATGAAGTAAGTAATAGCAGCAGTAGGACAGTGAAGTAGTAATATCTAGCAACAGTAGGACAGTTACTAAATAACAGCACAGTAGGACAGTAGTGTAATAACAGCAACAGGACAGTAGATGTAATAATAACAGCATTAATACAGTAGTAGTAGTAACAGCAACGTGGGACAGTAATGTAACAACAGCAGTAAGGACAGTAGAAATGTTAACAACAATGGAACAGTAGTAATAACGTGGCAACAGTGGGACAGTAGTAATGTGGCAGGAGTGGGACAGTAATGTGTAACAACAACAGTAAGACAGTAGTAGTAGTAACAGCAGCAGTAGGACAATAGTAACAGCAGCAGTAGGACAGTAAATAGTAATAACAACAGCAGTGGGACAGTAGTAGTAATAGCAGCAATGGACAGTAGTAAGTAACAACAGTAGGACAGTAGTAATGTAGCCACAGTGGGACAGTGATAGTGTGCTGCTGTTGACAGTGGTAATGTGTAGGACAGTAGTGGTATATTAACAGCATCAGTAGGACAGTAATGTGCTAACAGCAATGGGACAGTAGAGATATGCTCTTAACAACAATGGGACAGTAGTAGTGTAGCAGCAGTGGGACAGTAGTAGTAATAACAGCTGCAATGGGACAATAGTAGTAACAACAGCAGTAGGACAGTAGTGTAGTAGTAATAACAGCAGCAGTGGGACAGTAGTAGTAATAACAGCTGTAGTGGGACAGTAGTAATAATAGTAGGACAATAGTATGTTAACTGCAGTGGGACAGTAACAGCAGTGGGACAGTAGTAGTAATAACGGCAGTAGTGGGACAGTAAAGTAATAACAACAGCAATGGGACAGTAGTATTAATGTGCTGACAGTGGGACAGTAATAGTTAACTGCAATGGGACATGTGTAATAACAACAATGGGGCAGTAGTAGTAGTATTGTAGTAATAACAGCAGTGGGACAGTAGTAGTAATAACAACAATGGGACAGTAGTAGTAACAGCAACGATGGGACAGTAGTAGTAGTGAAAGTAATAACAGTGGGACAGTAGTAGTAACAACAGCAATGGGACAGTAGTAATAACAACATTAGCAATGGGACAGTAGTAATAACAGCAGTAGGACTGTAGTAGTAACAACAACAGTGGGACAGTAGTAGTAACAGCAGCAATGGGACAGTAGTAGTAACAACAACAGTAGGACAGTAGTAGTAACAGCAGTAGTAGGACAATAGTAGTAACAACAGCAGTAGGACAGTATTATTAATGACAGCTGCAGTGGGACAGTAGTAGTGTAACAGCAACAGTAGGACAGTAGTAGTAATAACAGCTGCAACAGTGGAAGTTTGATAGTAGTAACAGCAGCAGTGGGACAGTAGTAGTAATAGCAGTAGTGGGACAGTGGTAGTAATAACAGCAAGTGGGACAGTAGGTAGTAATAACAACAACATTAGGACAGTAGTAATGTAGTAAGTATTAGTAAGCAATAGGACAGTAGTAGTAATAACAACAGCAGTAGGACAGTAGTAATGTATTTAGCTACTGATGGGGCTTGATGATGTTTTTTGGGGGTGTTGTGTGGGTGGGGTGGTTGGTGGTGTGTGGTTGGTGGGTTGTGGTTGTTTTGTGGGGTGTGTGTGTGTGGGGTGGGGTTGTGTGGGGGTGGTTTGTGGGTGTAGTGTAGTAGTAACAGCAGAATGGGACAGTAGTAGTAACAGCAGCAGTGGGGCATTGTAGTAGTAACAACAGTGGGACAGTAGTAGTAGTAGTGTAACATCAGGAGTAGGACATGTGGTGTGGGTTGGTGTTGGTGTGGGGTGTGTTGGGGTTGGGTGGGGTTGGTTGTGGTGGGTTTTTGTGGTTTTGGGGTGTGTGTTGTGGGTGTGTGGGTTGGTGGTTTGTTGTTGGGGGTAGTAGTAGTAACAGCAGGATAGGACAGTATGTAATGTGTAACAACAGGTAGGACAGTAGTAGTAATAACTATAAATAGGACAATGGTAAAATAACTCGCCAACAATGGGACAATAGTAGTAGTAACAATGCTTCCAACAACAGTGAGACAGTAAGTAGTAACAGCAAGCAATGGGACAGTAGTAAATAACTGCTTGTAATGAGACAGTAATAGTAGTAAGTAATAACAGCAACAGTAGGACAGTAGTAGTAACAGCAACAGTAGGACAGTGAAAGTAGTAACAGCAGCAATGGACAGTATTAGTAACTAACAACTGCAGTAGGACAGTAGTAGTAGTAGTAACAGCAACTAACCCAGGACAGTAGTGATAGTAACAACAGTGAGGCAGTAGTAGTAACAGCAACAGTAGGACAGTAATAGTAACAGCAACGAGTAAGACAGTAGTAGTAGTAACAGCAGGAAGTAGGACAGTAGTAAGTAACACCAACAACAATGAAGACTGATGTGTTAACAGCAGCAGTGGGACAGTGAAGTGTACTAACAACGATAAGACATTGAAGTAGTAACAGCAGCAATGAGACAGTAAAATGAAAGTAACAACAGCAACAATGGGACAGTAATAGTAACAGGAGTGGGACAGTAGTAGTAACAGCAGCAGTGGGACAGTGGTAGTAATAAACGGCGGTGGGACGGTACTAAGTAACAACAGCAATGGGACAATAAAGTAAATATGCTAACCGCAATGGGACAGTAAGAAATGTATCTCACTGTACTGATAAGACAGTAGTATGATGACAACAGCTTGTGATGGGACAGTGGTAGTAACAGCAAAATACGGACAATAAATAAATAACAACAGTAGGACAGTAGTGAGTAACACCCAGCAGCAATGGGACAGTAGTAAATGACAACAACTGCAGTAGGATGATAGTAGTAGTAAATAACAACAACAGCAGGACAGTGGTAGTAACAACAACAGTAGAGACAGTAGTAAATAAACAACAACAGTGGGACAGTAGTAGTAATAACAACAACATTGGAACCAGTAGTAGTAGTAACAACAGAGGTAGGACGGTAATGGTAACAGCAGCAGTGGGAGACAGTAGTAGTAACAGCAACAGTAGGACAGTAAAATGTCTAACAGCAAGTAAGACAGTAGTAAGTAATAACAGCAGCAGTAGGACAGTAGTAATAACAGCAACAATGAGAGACCAGTATTAGTAACAGCAGAACAAGACAGTATTAAATAACAGCAGCAGTAGGACAGTAGTAAAGTAATAACAGCAGCAATGGGACCAGTGCTAGTAACAACAACAGTAGGACAATGATAGTAACTCTTTACAACAACAATGGGACAGAGTAAGAAGTAATAACAACAACAGTAAAAGACAAGTAGTAAGTAGTAACAGCAGTGATAGGACGGTAAGTAATAACAGCAGCAGTAGGACCAGTGAGAAGTAATAACAACAACATTAAGACGGTAAAGCAGAAAGTAAGTAACAACAACAGTAGGACAAGTAATCATATAGCAACAATGGGACAATCAGAAGTAATAACAACAGCAGTAAGACAGTAGTAGTAGTAACGGCAACGATGAGACTGATATAGTAAGTAACAACAAATGGGACGTAAATAACAACGAAAAGCAGTGAGACAGTAATGAAAGTAATAACACTTAATGGGACAGTACTAATAACAGCAGCAATGGGGACAATAATAATATCTTCCTTAACATTAGGACAATGGTATTAATACCAGCAATGGGGACAGTAAGTATTTAACACTTTCCCAACCAGCAATTAGGACAGTACTAATAACAACCCATGATAGGACGATGATAGTAGTAACAGCAGTGGGACGGTGGTGAGTAATAACAGCAGTGGGACAGTAGTATGTATTTCAGCTGGAGTGGACAGTAGTAGTAGTGGGACAGTAGTAGTAATAACAGCAGTAGTAGGACAGTGGGAGTAGTAACAGCGGCAGTGGGACAGTAGTAGTAATAACAGCAGCAGTAGGACAGTGGTGGTAATAACAGCTGCAGTAGGGGGATAGTAGTAACAGCAGCAGTGAGGCAGTAGTAGTAGTAGTGGTAACAGCAGCAGTGGGACGAGTAGTAATAAGTATGTACAATAGTATTGGGACAGTGAGTAGTAATAACAGCAGCAATGGGACAGTAGTAATAAATCTTTCTTCTGTGGGGACAATAACAACAGTAGGACAGTATTAGTAATAACAGCAGTAGTGGGACAGTGGTGGTAATAACAGCTGCCAGTGAACAGTAGTAGTATACAACAGCAGTGGGACAGTGAGTAAGTATTTTTTTACAGTAGGACAGTAGTATGTAATAACAGCAGTAGGGCAGTAGTGTGAGTAGTATGTAACAGCAGGAGTAGGACAGTAGTAGTAACAGCAGCAGTAGGACAGTAGTAGTAGTAGTAGTAGTGGGACAGTAGTAAGTAGTAAGTAACAGCAACGGTAGGACAGTGGTAGTAACAGCTTGAGTGGGACAGTAGTAATAAGAACAGCAAGTGGGACAGTAGTATTAGCAAACGATGGGGGCTGTAAAGTTAGTAACAGCAGCAGTGGGACAGTAGTAAGTATGTAGTATCAGTAAGGACAGTAGTGTGTTAACGATGGGCAGTATGTATGGACCAGCAGTAGTAGGACAGTAGTAGTAACAGCAACAGTAGGACAGTAGTAGTGTAACAGCAGGAGTAGGACAGTAAGTAGTAATAACAGCAGCAGTAGGACAGTAGTAGTAATAACAGCAGTAGGACACAGTAGTAGTAACAGCGAGTAGGACAGTAGTAGTATGTTAAGCAGTAGGACAGTAGTAGGTAATAACAGCGCGTAGGACAGTAGTAGTAAACATGCTGGTAGGGCAGTAGTAGTAACAGCAGCAGTAGGACAGTAGTAGTAACAAGCAGTAGTGCAGTAGTAGTAACAGCAGCAGTAGGACAGTAGTAGTAGTAATAACAACAGCAGTAAGACTGTAGTAGTAGCAATAACACTGTTCTTTCTCTCCTTCGGTCGGATTTGCTCTGCCTCAGGGAACGAGAGCTTCTGCCCCTATCCGACAACTGCTGCAGATATTGACTATGAGGCTACAGTCACTGAATGCCGCATAGATATGCGGCTCAACTAATTCAACACAGATAGGATAGCTACTTGTATTAGGATATTTAATATTAAGGTAATAAAATGGCGGCGAAGGTTTCGCTATTGGGGAGGCTGAGGCCACGTTAAAAAAAAAAATAACAGCAGCAGTAGTACAGTAGTACAGAAGGTTGAGTTGGTCCCAGTTGACTGACCACCAGTGTCACCACCAGTTTGAGCGGTTTTGTGTGTTTCCCTAGCGCAGACCACACTGCTTTGGTGGGGGGGAGTGGCTGTTTGTGTGTATGTGAGATAGAGGAGAGAAAGGTTGTATATATTCTTTGTGTATATGCGTGTATGACATGTGTATGCGTTTGTGGGTGTATGTGTATGACACGTGTATGTGTGGGGGGGTGAAACGTTATTTGATGTTTTTTCTGTTTGCATTTGAGGTAAATAGAGGACATTCTGTGTGTGTGGGGGTTGTATTGCATTGTTTTATTGCTCTTTGTTGATGTTTGTTAAACACACGCCACGGCTCGTCTGGTGTATTATTGAAATATATAATAATAATAATTATTATTATTATTATTATTATTATTATTACTATTATTATTATTATTATTATTATTATTATTGTTGTTGTTATTATTAACGGTTTATTGAAAGAGCATGGCAGCCAAAGGCTGAAAATATACAGTTACATAATTGGGAATGGATCACTTGATTGACAAATAATATACAGTACATGTAACATATGTGATACAAATGTGAGATGAAATAACAAGGTGGAGAAAAGGTCATAAAACAGGGCATTTCAACATAGTAACAGTGCAAAAGTAAGATTGGCTGGGAGCGAAAACACTGGTTGACTACGAGTTGTTGATAATTTTTACAATGGATGGGATTGGGCAGTTCTTATAACAACCAGTTCGTGCTCGTATGAGCTGGATGTGGTTGTAGTGTCGAACAGCATTTTGCAGATGAGGATTGGGTTGAAGCAGGAGCCGGTGTTGAGGATTGTGCAAAAGCTTCTCTCCAAATTTGCAGATGAGGTCATGGTGATGATCAGAAAGGGCCAAGAGGATCAGTGTGTTGAGCGCTTCTTGATATGTGGAGTAGAAGGGGAAGAGAATAATCTTGCATGCCCTCTGTATTTTTTCTAAGAGATTCCGTTATGTGGCATTTAGGGATGAAGACCAGGCAGGGGAAGTATAGGTGATCTTGAAAAGTTTGAATGTTAAGTAAGGAGGAGGTGGAGACTAAAACGGAAGGATTTGACAACTGCAATGACGTGTGTTTTCCAATCTAGTTTGTTATCTATAGAGACGCCGAGGAGCTTGGTGGAGTCCACAATCTGGAGTGTGCTGGGGCCCAAAGTGATGGAAGGGGGTGGGACAAGGTCAGAGGAGAGGTTTTTGTGCATAACCACGGTTTTGGTATGGTTGTTGGTGGCCTAATTTTGAAGACTATTCAGTAAGTATTATATTCTGGAGGGCGCTGTAGTCGGGAGCAGAGTTGCTCACACTGATCATAATGGTAGAGTCGTCGACATATTTTCAGCGAGTTGGAGTTTCTTTTGCATCATTGACAAGCATAAGGAAGCAGAGCGGTCCCATCTTGGTGCCTTGGGGGACACTACAAGTGAGTGACTGAAAGGTGGAGACGGCCCCTCGGAAGCATACGGCTCGGCGTCGGTCACTGAGGAAGTCTGTAAGCCATAGTATAAGACTCCAAAACCTAGGTCGATAGGTTTATTGATGAAAAAATTGTGGTCGACTCGGTCGAATGCCTTGGTGAAGTCAATGAAGGCAACAGCCACAGACGTCTTTCGTCTTTCCAGATGGCGGTATATGTAATCGAGAAAGCTGACAAGTCAGTGAGTGGTGGAATAAATTTTCATATTGCCAAATTGGTGAGGATCTATGGAGCCTGCAATATCAGCATAAGCCCAGTCAAAAAACGAAACTTTCGCAGATCAAGCTGGGTATTGGGGTGATGGCAATGGTTCGTAGCTCATTTAAGGATTGTGGTCTCGTTGACTTGGGCACTGGTGACGTGACAAGTGGGGTCTTCCAGTCAGCTTGGCATCTTGTTTGACTGAGGCAAGCATTAATGATGGAGGAGAGGTTTGTGAGTGTTTGTGTGTGTAATGCGTCTAGTGTGGCAGCATTATGTTAGTGTTAAGGTACAAGCACCACTTGCTTCCTCTCGCTTTCAGCTACCGCCGCTGGTTAGCCCTTGTGGAGAATAGGGAAGCAGCTTGCATAAGTCTTCCCCTGCCAGTACACAACCTCTTCACCACCAAGACTCCTGTTGTGCCTCCTCGTGGCAATTCATGGTAACTGGGTGCCTGGGGCCCAGGCTAGACCAGCAAGGGATCTCGGAG
The DNA here is from genome assembly GCF_018991925.1 of Homarus americanus. NCBI lineage: Eukaryota > Metazoa > Arthropoda > Malacostraca > Decapoda > Nephropidae > Homarus > Homarus americanus. Next base: position 16,686,554 of record NW_024716703.1, on the reverse strand, counting down.
TAGCAGTGGACCCCAGAGGGCCAGCGCATAGGCCCACTGGCACGTGGGCACGTCCTGGCACCTACCAACCACTGCCCCGCTGCCTTGCGGATTAACCTTGGTAGGCATAAGGCTATGAGAGTAAACGAAAAATCTGCTATGGAGCTCTGCATCAGGCAGACCCCAATGGTGGTATAGGCTGAAGAGGTGACAAACATGGGAACGCAACGACTACACCGGCGGAAGAAGGCAATATATGATGGACAGGCTACTAAGGCGAAATCCAACAAACTGGGCTATCGGCAGTCCATTGCAACTGTACCTCTCCCCAGTCATTGCAACACTTTCACCACTGGATCAGGAAAAGGGAGAGCCAAGATGTGAGGTTGCAGTCTGCGATCCTGCCTCACCACATAAATCAACTCGCGTGCAGCCATCATCCAGCTAATCATACTCATCATCAAACCCTTTACCCCAAAAGTCCTATGGCGACGGACGAGTGGCGACGGGGACAGGCCGGGAGTCTAGTCACAACTCTGCACATGGGCGGCACATATAAGATGGTCGTTTATGCACTGGGATTTAGGCAGCAGTGCAATCTGGTCCTGTTCGTGCGACTGAGCAGCCTTTTCGAGGAGCCACTCTGCACACCCCGCATAGGGAGAGGGCTAGAAAAGGTGCCCTAAACATAGCCTGCAACTGCACCCAGTAAGGTCATACTTATGCGATCGAAAATACAATTATTATCATAGATCAAAGCAAAAACAAACTATACCTCTTATGGTTGCTGCATAGAATGTCAAGACCTTTTGGATACTGGCACAAATGCACGTCCTGAATGAAAAACTAGCCTTGTGGCAAAAGAGCTGGCTAGATATAGCATCGACATAGCAGCCATTAGTGAGTCCCGGCTCCCAGACGAGGGTCGACTCACAGAACGGGGGTCTGGCTATACCTTCTTCTGGAAGGGTAAGCCTGCTGCGGAGAGAATGGCATTTATGGAGTTGACTTTGCCATCCGCCAACGCATCTTACACAGGCTAACTGAAATGCCTATTGGGATCAACGAGCGCCTCATGACGCTCAGAGTCCCACTGAATCACTCACGTTATGCCGTTTTCATCAGTGCATACGCCCCAACAGTGGATGCAGAGGATGACATCAAGGAGGCCTTTTACACTGAACTTGACAGGGTGCCACCCTCTATTCCAAGAGAAGATAAGGTTGTGCTCCTTGGTGACTTCAATGCCAGAGTTGGTAGAGATGCTGACATTTGGCAGGGAATCATAGGGAGAAATGGACTAGGCAAGTGTAATCCCAATGGCCTACTCCTCCTCAGCAAGTGTGCTGCACACAACCTCACTATCACCAATACCTTGTTTAGGCAGGCCTACATGTTCCAGGTTTCGTGGCAACACCCACGATCCAAACACCGGCATCTCATTGACTACATCATTGTTAGAGAAAGAGATCGCCAAGATGTCTTCATCACCCTGGCAATCTGGAGGATCCAGCGGTAGCACATCAGAAAGCAGTTGGAACATGGGCTGATAAACGACTCGACAACAAACAACCCAAATACCAGTCCCGAATGGAGTATTCTTGACACTGTCATGACAAAAACGTACAGAGACCTCGGCCAGGTCGAAAGAATACGCCAGGACTGGTTTGATGAAAATGATCAGGAAATCAATGTACTCGTCGATCATAAACATGCTGCTTTACCTGACTGCCAGAACAATCCTCAGTCTCAGACGAAAGCTGATACCTTCCGCAAGAAGAAAGTGGCAGCCCAGCGTGAACTTCGCAAACTAAAGAACGACTGGTTTAAAAATAAAGCATGTGAAGTGCAAAAACTTGCTGATCAACACAAGATGCGCTAATTTTTCAATTCCACTAAAACATTTTATGGGCCGATCACCCGGCACAGCCCCCTTCTGCTCATCCCGACTGTAACTCCCTAATTAAAGATGATGAAGGCATTCATCAGCACTGGAAAGAGCACTATCATTCGTTGCCCAACCGAAACACCGATGTGGATGTCCTGGCTACTTAGCAGGTCCCTCAGCATCCAGAGCTGACCCATCTCAGTTATCCTCCATCCCTGGATGAGGTATCTACTGCCATCAAACAGATGAAAAATAACAAATCCTCAGGGCCTGATGTAATCCCAGCCGAGGTGTATAAACCAGTAGGACCTCTGCTTACTAGCCGTCTCCACTCTCTCCTGGAGAATATATGGGAAAAGGAGGAAATCCCTCAAGCTCTTAAATATTAAAACAAAGGAGACCGGTCAGACTGTGGCAACTACCGATGGATCTCGCAACTGTCCGTAGCTTGCTAGATTATTGCCTGAGTTCTCCTCAACAGACTACTACCCGTGGCGGAAAACTTCCTCCCAGTATCTCGGTGAGGCTTTAGACCATCACGTGGTTTCACTGACATGATCTTTGCTGCCCGCCAGATACAGGAAAAGTGCAGAGAACCATGTACATGGCCTTCATCGACATAATGAAGGCCTTCGACTCGGTCAACAGGGAAGCCCTCTGGTGGACCCTCAGCCGTTTTGGCTGCCCATCAAAATTCATCGCCATTGTGAGGCAACTCCACGATGGCATGAACGGCAGTGTCCTGCACAATGGTACCCAGTCTGAGTTCTCCCCCATCCAAACTGGCGCCAACTCTTTTTTCCATTTTCTTGGCTGCCTTCCTTACTCTTGCCAGTGCCAATTTAGCCGGCGGGGTGGACATCGAGTACCAGATGAAGGATCTCTTCAAAATAAGTCGACTCCAGGCAGGAACAAGGGTGTCGGCAGCATCAATTACTGAACTTCAGTATGCAGACGAACTCACCCTTGTCGCTCACACTGAATGCGACCTACAGGAGATCCTGAACACCTATGCAGATGCGTATGCACACTTCGGCCTTGAAGTGAATGTGGAAGTCTCAGATTCTCCTTCAGTTTGCCCCTGGTTGAGCCACAGCTCTACCATCCATCCAGCTTAATGGTACTACCCTCTCTAATGTTATCCACTCTCTCTCGGCTCCCACTTGTCTACCGCCATGGACATTGATGGAGAGATTCAACATCGGATCAGATGTGCATCTCAAGAGGTCTTTGGCAGGGAGCTAAAATTATCTACAAAGTTGTACATATATTGAGCAGTGGTCTCCTCCCCCGCTATATGGCAGTGAGACAAGGGTCACATACAGGAGGCACCTCAAGGCACTTGAAGCACCAACGTAGTCTACGTTCCATCCTCCGAGTTCACTGGGAAGACAAGAGAACAATGCCAGTATTCTCGCTGACACAACTGTAGTCGTTACCATGAACAACTACGTTGGACTGGCCATGTTACCCGCATGGACGACAGTAGACTGCCAAAGCAGCTGCTTTACAGTCATCTAACGAATAGTAAACGCAATGATGGCGGGCAACTGAAAGGGTATAAGGATAGTTTTAAGACAAACCTGAAAAGTGCCAAATCGACCCCTTCACCTGGGAGACGATCACTCCACATCGTAACGCTTGGAGGAGCACCACACGAGAAGGTGTCAATACTTTCGAATTAGACCGTCTGCAAATGAAGGCAGACAAGTTCTACCACCGGAAAGACGCTGCCGCTAACTCCTCCGCACTAGATGGAGCCATCCACATGTGCAACATCTGTGAACGACTGTGCAGGTCTCGTATCTGCCTCTTTAGTCACCTTAAAACTCTCCAACCTAGGTGACATCCTTAAAAAGTTCATATCATTGTATCATAGCTGGATGATCGTCATGCTCGATTCCGACTGACAGCACAGTAGTGTGTGTTGTTTCCACTTTAACATTGCTCATAGGAATAAAAAAATCTCACTTATTCAGAATATTTACGAGATCCATATTTAAATTTATGAGATGAGAGGATGTCATCGTCTTTTTAAATCGAAAACAAACGGAAGAAAACGAAAATTTAAGAGATTCACATTTTATCGTCAGTCATCACTAAATTTTTTTATAAAATGTGTTAATTTTCGTGTTTTTTACTTGACTTTATGTGTGGGCGGTGAGACGGGATTGCCAACTTTTAAAAACTTGTTGTAAAAATAAGTTTATTCGTTTATGTAAAGTGTTTGTCCGTGAGAACATTTCATTTTCTTGTGTGAAATTTTTTGTTGAGATTTTTTTTCTCATTGGAAATTGTTTGCTTGGATTTTGTGTGTAAGAAAATTGTTTATAGGTCATTACACACACACACACACACACACACACACAAAACACACACACACACACACAATTTTCTACTACTTTGCTGTCACTTTGTATACAGTGTGACGATCATCCAGCTATGATACAATCATAAGAGTTATTAAGGATGTCACCTTCGTTGGTGAACTCTGAGGTGACTCGATAGGCCGATACTGGATGGGCAGGGTCGTACACAGATAATGCACTTGTGGAGGGCTACATCTAGTGTGGGAAGGGCGGTGGCAATGTTTTTCCGGCTCTGGCGCTTGTATGCCTTGGTATGCAAGCAGGCTAAGTCGAAGGTATTGACACCTTCTCGTGTAGTCGTCCTCAGATGCTGCACTTGTGGAGGGCTATATGTAGTGCCGGAGGAGCGGTGGCAGCGTCTTTCCGGCACTTATGGTGTGGAGTGATCTTCTCCCAGGTGAGGGGGGGGTCGATTTGGCACATTTTCAGGTTTGTCTTAAGACCATCCTTATTTCTTTTCCTTTGCCCATCAGCATTACATTTACTATTCCTTAGGTGACTGGAAAGTATCTGCTTTGGCAATCTACTGTCCATGAGGGTAACATGGCCAGTCCAACGTAGTTGTTCATGGATAATGGTAGCTTCGATGCTCCTACAGTTGGTGTCAGCGAGAATACTGACATTTGTTCTATTCGTCTTGCCGGCGAACATGGAGAATGGAATATAGACTACGTTGGTGAAAGTTTTCAAGTGCCTTTATGTGCCTCCTGTATGTTACCCATGTCTGGCTGCCATATAGCAGGGTGAGGAGGACCACTGCTCGATATACATGCAGCTTTGTAGATAATTTCAGCTCCCTACAGCTGAAGACACGGGCACGAAGTCTGCCAAAGGTTCGCGATGCACATCTGATCCGATGTTGAATTTCTTCATTGATGTCTACTGTAATGGACAGGTGGGAGCCGAGATACTGAAAGTGGGTTACATTACAAAGGGTAGTACCGTTAAGCTGGATTGATGGTGGAGGTGTGGTTGAACCATGTGCAGACTGGAACAGAATCTGAGTTTTACGTACATTCACCTCAAGGCCAAAGTATGCATAAGCATCTGTGTAAGTGTTCAGGATCTCCTGTAGGTCGCATTCAGTGTGAGTGACGAGTGAGGTCGTCTGCATACTGAAGTTCAGTAATGGAAGCTGCAGACACCGTTGTTCCTGCCTGGAGTCGTCTTATGTTGAAAAGAACCTTCATCTGGTACTGGATGTCCACCCTTGTGGTTAGATTGACACTGGCACGAGTATGGAAGGCAGTCAAGAAAATGGAAAAGAGAGTTCGTGCCAGTAATCATCCTTATTTTACCCCCATTTGGATGGAGAAGAACTCAGACCGGGTGCCATTATTTTGGACACTGCCGTTCATGCCGTTGTAGAGTTACCTCACAATGGAGATGAATTTTGGTGGGCAGCCAAAATGGCTGAGGGTCCGCCAGAGGGTTTCCCTGTTGACCAAGTAAAAGGCCTTGTATAAATCGATGAAGGCTGTGTACAGGTCACGATGCTGTTCTCTGCATTTTTCCTGTATCTGGCGGGCAGCAAAGTTCATGTCAGTGGTTCCACGGGATGGTGTAAAGCCACATTGAGATTCTGGGAGGTAGTTTTCCGCCTCAGGAAGAAGTCTGTTTGGGAGGACTCGGGCGATAATCTTTCCAGCTACGGACAGCAGCGAGATCCCGCGGTAGTTGCCACAGTCTGAACGTTCTTCCTTGTTCTTATAAATATTTACGATGGAGGCGTCTATAAGAACTTGGGGATTTCCTCCTTTTCCCATATATTCTCCCGGAGAGAGTGGAGATGGCTCGTAAGCAGAGGTCCTCCTGTTTTATACACCTAGGCTGGGACTCCATCACGTCCTGAGGCTCTGTTATTTTTAATCTGTTTGATGGCAGTGAGCTACTTTATCCAGGGATCGAGGATAGCTGAGGTGGGTCAGTTCTGGATGCCGAAGGACCTGCTGGGTAGTCAGGACATCCACATTAGTGGTTTGATTGAGCAGTGAATGGTAGTGCTCTTTCCAACGCTGAAGGATGCTTTCTTTGTCTTTAATTAGGGAGTTATCATTTGATGTTCGGATGGGGGCTGCACCATGATTGATTGGCCAGTAAAATGTTTTAGTGTAATTGAAAATTTCGCGCATCTTGTTTTGATCTGCGAGTTTTTGCATTTCACATGCTTTATTTTTAAACCAGTTGTTCTTTAGATAGAGAAGTTCGCGCTGTGCTGCCACTTTTTTTTGCGGAAGGTTTTAGCTTTGGTTCGAGACTATAATGAGGTTAAATCTCGTATGAAGAGCTAAGATAAGAATTTATAGTAGTAGGGTTGTAGAGTGAGGAAAGTTGGTAGCGTGACTCGAGGGTGTAAAGATAATATCATATATTAACACAGGCTCACTACAAGTGTATTATATAAAACAAATGCGTGTTACTGCTCTAATTTATTAGTTTTTTGGGGGGTTCATATACAATATATAGTAGATTATGGTAATATTCCTATTACTTAACAAGTAAAAGTGGCACTTCCACTATGTCAATCGTTGGGAGGGTTCAGGATCACCGCACTACTACCGTTTACACAGCCAGCACTTACTTTGACACGATGAGTAGATAGCACAACGTCGATGGACTAGGCTGAGATCTCGTTGCACTTAGTGACGGATTTCTTCGATGCAGCTGGTGATTACAAAAAGCGGGGCTGGGGACGAGTGTTGCTGGCTCCTTCATGGTTATTGTAATAATGCCCCGTGGAAGGAGCTGAAGGCCCCTTATGTTGGAGATCACTGACCGGCAGATGACCTCTCTTAATTAACATTAATCTGGGTGTGTCTAGACCGGCTGTTTGGTCAGGTAACAGAAGTTCTGGCTGGATAGTAGTTCCTTGAATTAACAAGGTCATGATGCTGGTTTAGCTAATCGCGTGGCAGTGAGAACTCTGGTACCCTTTGTGACCATCACATTTAGGTCAGGTCTTAATCTCACCTTAGTTACTGTAGTGTGTGTCAACTAACGTGGGTGAACACGTGCTCCCCTGGTTACTGCTATGTCTATGTTGTTTTACTGGCCTGGATGCTTTGGTCTGATAGATAAAAATTATAAGATTGAGGGTTGTTCTGCCAGTCAGGTAAAGTAGTATGTTCATCATTGATGAGTACATTGATTTCTTGGTCATTTTCATCAGACCAGTCCTTTTGTATTCTTTCGATCTGGCCGAGGGTCTGTCTGCAGGTTTATGTCATAACATTATCTAGAATCCCCCATTAGACACTGGGATTTAGGTTGTTTGTTGTCGGGTTGTTTATCAGCCCTTGTTCGAGCTGCTCTCTGAAGGCATGTTCTACTTCTGGATCCTCCTGACGCTTAGTGTTAAAACCTCTTTTGGAGGCTTGTTGCCTTCGCCGTTTTCGGGTGACGTGAAGTGAGAGCTTGGCGTTGACTAGCCGATGATCAGTGTCACAGTGGTCTGAGCCACGCATGGCTTGGGTGATGAGGACATCTCTGCGATCTCATTCTCTGACAGTTATGTAGTCTATAAGATGCCAGTGTTTAGATCGTGGGTGTTGCCACAATCCCTTGAACTTGTCAATCTGCCTAAAGAAGGTATTGGTGATAGTGAGGCTGTGTGCAGCACACTCGCTGAGGAAGAGCATGCCTTTGGGATTACACTGTCTAGTCCATTTCTCCCTATGAATTCCTGCCAAATGTCACCATCTCTACCAACTCTGGCATTGAAGTCCCCGAGGAGCACAACCGTATCTTTTCTGGAATAGAGGTTAGCACTCTGTCAAGGTCGGCATAAATGCTCTCCATGATGTCATCCTCTGCATCCAGTGTTGGGGCGTATGCACTGATGTAGAGAGGGAGAGTTGCCATACACTGCCGATAGCCCAGTTTGTTGGGTTTAACTTTAGTAGCCTTTCCATCAGGCATTGCCTTCGTCCGCCAGTGTAGTCGTTGGATTCCCGTGTTGGTCACCTCTTCCGCTCTGTAAGCATATCTGCCTGATGCGGGGCTCCACCGCAGATTTTTCGTTCGTAGTTTACTTCCGTAGCCTTATACCTACCAAGGTTAATCCGCAAGGTAGCGGGCAAGTAGTTGGTAGGTGCCAGGACGTGTCCACATGCCAGTGAGCCTATGCACCTTCCCTCTGGGGCTCACTGCATCTCCTAAATTCCCTGTTGGTCTAGCTTGGGCCCACTAGGCACCCAGTTACCGTGTGGTGCCACGAGGAGGCACAGCAGGAGTCTTGGTGGTGAATAGGCTGTGTACTGGCAGGGGAGGACTTTTGCAAGTTGCATTCCTGTTCGCCACGAGGGCTAGCCTGCGGCGGTAGCTGAAAGCGAGAGGAAGCAAGTGGTTCCTGCACCTTAACACTAACATAATGCTGCCACACAAGACGCATTGCGCCACACCACACACACACACACACACACACACACACACACACACACACACACACACACACACACACACACCATCCTTGACCACCGACGGGTCAAGACGGGTTAGACGCACCTGGCACTGCTCAGCAGCAGCCACGTCAACTGTTATGTTGGCCCATACCAACTCCCCCCGTTGAACCCTCCTCCCCACCGGAATATCAACAAGTTCTCGCCAGAAGTTACAATTTCATTTGGGAAAGGAATGGAACCAGTGTTGAATAGTGGTGAACAGTGCTTAAGTAAGTGAAAAACAACTCGGCAGTTACAGTTGAGTCTTACCCAAGCTAACCTTCACACAGTGAGGTCCCACGATAGAGAGGCCTGGGACCACACCTCACCCACTTGAGTGAGTGAAGTCCTCTGACAACAGACCACGTGGTGTCCCCATGATGCTTCGACACCACGTAGTGATTGAGTTGCTACAGCATCATGTGAAGTTCCTCATAACACCATCTGTGAGGGAATTACTACGCCACGTGATGCCCCTCATAACACCATCTGTGAGGGAATTACTACACCACGTGACGCCTCTCATATCACCATCTGTGAGGGAATTACTACGCCATGTGATGCCCCTCATAACACCATCTGTGAGGGAATTATTACACCACATCAAGCCCCTCATACATCACCTGTGAGGGAATTACTACACCACATCAGGCCCCTCATAACACCATCTGTGAGGGAATTACTACATCACATCAGGCCCTCATAACACCATATGTGAGGGAATTACTACATCATGAGGCCCCTCATACACCATCTGTGAGGGAACTACTACATCATCAGGCCCCTCGTAACACCATCTGTGAGGGAATTACTACACCACGTCAAGCCCCTCATAACACCACCTGTGAGGGAACTAGTACTCCACGGGATGCCCCTCATAACGCCATCTGTGAGGGAGTTACTACACTACGTGTCTGCTGTTCAACACCTCAGCTCACATGATCTACGTGTGTAAACATTAATCTGTATGTTCACTGTATGTTCCGTCACCTTTCTCTAATGAAGGCTTTTGTTAAACCACCAATGTATGTAATAAGTCATTTATGTCCAATGTGTATTTTCAGCCTTCGGGCTGCAGAATTTTTCGATTAACCGTTTATTATTATTATTATTATTATTATTATTATTATTACACACACACACACACACACACACACACACACACACACACACATCTACCCTATCCCTCCTCCTTCATCCCCCACTTCGTTTCCTTCTGCACCTCTCCCTCTCGTTCTTTTTCGCCCTCCTGTACCTCCCCACTCCCTCCTTTTCTCCTGCACCCGTCTTTTCCTTCTACGCCCCCTCCTTTCCGTTACACCACCTCCTTTCCTCCACCCCCCTCCCTTTTCCTCCCTCCCCCCTCCTTTCCTCCCTACGCCCCTCCTTTCCTCCTACGCCCCCTCCTTTCCTCCTACGCCCCCTCCCCTCCCTCCCTTCCTCTGCTATCATGGTGGGTGCTCAGGTAAATGTGGAGGTCGGATGTGCTTGCAGGTAACTCACCTCGCTAACAGATTAAACTCATAAATACTGACACGTTGCAGAACATAATAATTTCTGACTGGGAATTTATTGTATATATTTTTGTGGAACAGATTGTACTTATATTTGCAAGAGATATTATTCATACATACATACTTACAAAAACTTGAAAACCATTGTGTGTGTGTGTGTGTAATAATAATAATAATAATAATAATAATAATAATAATAATAATAATTAACGGCTTATTGAAAAAGTCGGCAGCCCGAAGGCTGAAAATATACAATAGACAAAAATGACTTTTTACATACAAAGACATGGGGTGGGTGGGTCGTTTAACAAAAGCTTTCATTACTATAAGAAGAAGGAACAATGATTGAACATACAAATTATTATAGTTTACAGTTGATGGCCCGGGCGTGGGCTGGTCATGGAGACACCAGGTGGTGAGGTGTTCACGTGGTGTAACTCGTCCTCGGGTGTTGATACCAGGGACCTCACGTGGTCATGGAGACATCGGGTGGTGTGGTGTTCACGTGGTGTAGTAACTCGTCCTCGGGTGTTGATATGAGGGATCTCACGTGGTCATGGAGACATTGGGTGGTGTGGTGTTCACGTGGTGTAGTAACTTGTCCTCGGGTGTTGATATGAAGGACCTCACGTGGTTATGGAGACATCGGGTGGTGTGGTGTTCACGTGGTGTAGTAACTCGTCCTCTGGTGTTGATATGAGGGATCTCACGTGGTCATGGAGACATCAGGTGGTGTGGTGTTCACGTTGTGTGGTAACTCGTCCTCTGGTGTTGATATGAAGGACCTCACGTGGTTATGGAGACATCGGGTGGTGTGGTGTAGTAACTCATCCTCGGGTGTTGATATAAAGGACCTCACGTGGTCATAGAGACACCCGGTGGTGTGGTATTCACGTGGTACAGTGACTCATCCTCGGGTGTTGATATGGAGGACCTCACGTAGTCATGGGGTCACCGTGTGGTGTGGGGTGATGTCACAGTACCTCACTGCGCGGTGATGTGTTATCCTGTAGTCAGGTGGATAGTCGGCCGGCCCTCTGTTATTCCCAGGGTGGACGGATTAGCACCTCCTTGTCAGAAGATGGTGGTTAGTTCCCAGGGGTGCTTATCTCACTGGTGGTCGCGGCTTTCACTGGTACTGTCTAGTGCTGAATTCACTGGCTTAAACACTGTTCATCACTGATGCCACTTCTTTCCGAAACGAAATTGTCACTTTTGATTATGTAGATATCCCGGTGGAGAGGATGGGTCGGGGAGAGGGACTTGGGGGATGGGCCGACACTGGCCAAGGGGGGCAGCTGCGTAGCGGTAGCAGCGCCTGAATAGGTCTTGACCCTACGGTAGTCAAGGATGTGTGTTTTTTTTGCTTCCGTTTGTTTGTCAATTTGTGAGGAATGTGGCGTTGTGTCGAGTGAGATTTGTTTGTGTTACCAGGAACTAAACAGCACCACCAACACATAATAATAATAATAATAATAATAACAATAACAATAATAATAATAAAAACATTAGATTTTTTGTCTTCAGTGTCATATTGACATCCAAATCTAATTGTTTTAGTAATTAAAGTGAAAACTTGAACGTCTGAAATTCTGCCAACAACTTCAAGAATGGACGAGTTGACAGTCGGAATTTTTTAGTAAGATGGCAGGTCAATGGGGAAAGAAAACACTTAAATTCACTATAATAAGGGTTAAAGTTGCTAAAAAGTCACGTGACTGCGACGTCACTGGCCTCCCGCAGAGCGGGAGGCACCCAGCTGTAGTTGTCCAACCTTCTCGGCTGATCGGCTCTGTAAATAAATATTATTGGATAATGAATTGTGATTTACTGTGCAACACAGTAATACTATTTTGAATATGTAAATATTACTAAGCACATAAATTAATTCAATGGATATTAGCTGCCCATACAACAAATTTTATAGTATAAACATTCCAAACAATATTGGTATTATTTTTGGTTTTGGTCATTTGGGGAACCTTAAGATTCTAACTATGGGATTAACTACTTTAAACAATAAGACACATTATCTCTACAAAATTTCTGTCGCAAAACATTTTTCGATCGCATAAGAAAATACAGATCATGTTAGGTTAGGTTAGGTTATGATGAGTTATAAGGTTAGTTTAACATACATCGATAAGGGGGGCATAGTAACTCAAAATTAGTTATTTACGATAGAAATGAAGGTCTAAATCGTTCATAACACATCGCAAACCATAAGAAAAAAACATAGTCTGCATTATCTAAGTTCAGGGATGACCAAAACTTAAAATTTACCCAATATAGCCTATCTCGAATCTAAACATCCAAATACTTATGCTAGTTAAAGTCAAATTTTACCCATTAATTAATATAAATGATGATATATCCTAATGCATTCTCAAAACAAAGTCCAGACAATGTTTTTACTTCTAAATTTACTCGTATCTCCATCTAGTACTGATATACTGATATACTCTGTAAAGTCTACCAGGTAAGAGTACATGACAGCTGAGCTGGTGTGAACATGGGAGTTTTTGTGTCCAAAAGAACATAAGAATAGAGGAAACGGCAGCGGGCCTATTGGCCCATACAGGGCAGTCCCATTTACACCCAACCCCTATCGCTCATAAAACCATCCAACCTATATTTGAAGCTGCTCTTCACGGCACATTTCTTCACTTACGAAATGCCCATCACTTGGACCATAAAAAAACACCCTTAAAACTTATCTGAACGTGGCGTTTGGGGTCTGAAGAGGCCATCCTTTCTACTTCCTCCGACTGCAGCGATGAGTTTGAAGGTAGTGACGTCATTGCAAATGGCGGCCCTGTTTCTAAAGAAATAAACTTATCTCGACTATTATAGCAGGACTTTAAACTTTTATTACAAATTATATATACCGTATCACTCTACGAACGTGGCAGAGTGTATTTCTTGTGTTTACCCAGAACCGTCAACTCGTCCATTATACGTCGTTTACAGGATTGTATAACGAACTTTAATACAAGAATTTGGAGGAACTTGTGAAATAGTTCTATATACAGTATATTGGTGATTTTATGAAGACTGTAACATTATCTTTATTGTTTATGTTGCTTGTTTTTCCTTTGATGAATGTATCTTTTGTATTCGCTGGTAGACGGGGAAGAATGAGTCAAAACTGTGCTATTTTTCTCTCTATCCTCTGAAGTATTTATGTTGTACCGTTATGTTGTGGCTGTTTCTTCATCTCTCTCTTTTGATCGTGGTTTTCCCCTGCTATCTTCTGCTCCTTATCTCCTGCTGTCACCTGTCGTTTCTCACCGACTGTCAGCGTTGAGTCCTCCGCTCTTCCTGCCGCAAGCTATCTTCTTTTCTTTCTCGCTTTTTATAACCTAGTTTTTGTCCTCTATTGTTTACCTATCCCTCCTCCACCGCCTTTGTTTCTCAGGGGCTGTCTACGCTGTTTCCTGTTTACATCCTCACGCTTTCTTTCTCGGAAGTTTTTTACGTCTTCTCTCAGTGTTTCTCAGCGCTCTCCTTCGCCCACTAAAATAAATGAATACCTTGAAATATTATTTTTATTAATATGGTGTGTTAGAGGGGTGGACTGTGTGGTAGAAATAAGGAGAGGGGAGTGATGGGGGAAGAGGGGTGGGTTGGCATGGAGAGAGTAGTGGAGGGGAGTGGTAGGTGGAGAGGGGGAGACGAGGTTTAGAGTGTGGAGGGGAGGGGAGTATAAAGAGGTATTTTTTTGTTTTCAAGGAACTGAATAAAACAGATGGATATTTTGAGAGATTTCAGTCTTTTCAATCTAATCTTCTTCGATACTTGTACTGGTTGATCGAAAAGTCAGTGTGCACTTGCAGTAATTGAAAGTGTAGTTATTTAGTCTTGCTCCTAAACGGTCACAGAACCATTGTAAGTTATTGCAGGTGCACAGGTACTTTTCGATCACTCAATACGTTATTGAAGGTGCACAGGGATTTTTCTGATCACTCGGTATAAGTTATTGCAGGTGCACAAGGACTTTTCGATCACTCAGTATGTTATTGCAGGAGCACAGGGACATTTCGATCACTCATTATGTTATTGCAGGTGCGCAGGAACGTTTCTGATCACTTAGTATTAGTTATTGCAGGTGCACATGAACTTTCTGATCACTCAGTATAAGTTATTGTAGGTGCACAGGAACTTTTCGATCACTCAGTATAAGTTATTGCAGGTGCACAGGAACTTTCAGATCACTTAGTATAAGTTATTGCAGGTGCACAGGAACGTTCTGATCACTTAGTATTATTTATTGCAGGTGCACAGGAACTTTTCTGATCACTCAGTATAAGTTATTGCAGGTGTACAGGGACTTTCTGATCACTCAGTATAAGTTATTGCAGGTGCACAGGAACTTTCTGATCACTTAGTATTAGTTATTGCAGGTGCACAGGAACTTTTCTGATCACTCAGTATAAGTTATTGTAGGTGCACAGGAACTTTTCTGATCACTCGGAATAAGTTATTGAAGGTGTACAGGGACTTTCTGATCAACGCAAGTATAAGCATTAGGTGCACAGGAACTTTTCGATCACTCAGTATAAGTTATTGCAGGCAGGTGCACAGGAACTTTCACATCACTGAGTATAAGCATTGCAGGTGCACAGGAACTTTCTGATCACTTAGTATTATTTATTGCGGGCAATAGAACTTTTCTAATCACTCGTATAAGTTATTGCAGGCGGTTAGGACTTCTGATCACTCAGTATAGTTATTGCAGGTACAGGAACTTTCTGATCACTTAGTATTAGCGGTCAGAGGTGCACAGGAACTTTTCTGATCACTCAGTATAAGTTATTGTAGTATAGGACTTCTCTCTTGATCACTCAGTAAAGGTTATTGTAGGTGCACAGGAACTTTTCTGATCACTCGGAATAAGTTATTGCAGGTGCACAGGAACTTTTCTGATCACTCAGTATAAGTTATTGCAGGTGTACAGGGACTTTCTGATCACTCGGTATAAGTTATTGCAGGTGCACAGGGACATTTCGATCACTCATTATGTTATTGCAGTTGCACACGCACAGGGACTTTTCGATCACTCAGTATGAGTTATTGCAGGTGTGCAGGGACGTTTCTGATCACTTAGTATTAGTTATTGCAGATGCACAGGAACTTTCTGATCACTCCGTATAAGTTATTGCAGAAGAACAGGAACTTTTCGATCACATGAGTATAAGTTATTGCAGGTGCACAGGAACTTTCAGATCACTTAGTATAAGTTATTGCAGGTGCACAGGAACTTTTCGATCATTCAGTATAAGTTATTGCAGGTGCACAGGAACTTTCAGATCACTTAGTATAAGTTATTGCAGGTGCACAGGAACTTTTCGATCACCTAGTATTAGTTATTGCAGGTGCACAGGAACTTTTCTGATCACTCAGTATAAGTTATTGCAGGTGTACAGGGACTTTCTGATCACTCAGTATAAGTTATTGCAGGTGCACAGGAACTTTCTGATCACTCAGTATAAGTTATTGCAGGTGCACAGGGACTTTTCTGATCACCTAGTATTAGTTATTGCAGGTGCAAGACTTCTGATCACTCGGTATAGGTGTGCAGGTGCACAGGAACTTTCTGATCACTCAGTATAAGTTATTGCAGGTGCACAGGGACTTTTCTGATCACTCAGTATAAGTTATTGCAGGTGCACAGGGACTTTCTGATCACTCAGTATAAGTTATTGCAGGTGCACAGGGACTTTTTTGATCACTCAGTATAAGTTATTGCAGGTGTACAGGGACTTTCTGATCACTCAGTATAAGTTATTGCAGGTGCACAGGGACTTTTCTGATCACTCAGTATAAGTTATTGCAGGTGCACAGGGACATTTCTGATCCACTCAGTATAAGTTGTGCGGTGCACAGAACTTTCTGATCACTCGAAGGTATAAGTTATTGCAGGTGCACAGGGACATTTTCTGATCACTCAGTATAAGTTGTGCAGGTGCACAGGAACATTCTGATCACTCATTGTACGGGTGCACAGGGACTTTTCTGATCACTCAGTATAAGTTATTGCAGGTGCACAGGGAAATTTTTTCTGATCCGCTCAGTATAAGTTATTGCGGTGCTGAACTTTCTGATCACTCAATATAAGTTGTGCAGGTGCATGGACATTTTCTGATCACTCAGTATTAGTTATTGCAGGTGCACAGGAACTTTCTGATCACTCATTATTGCAGGTGCACAGGGACTTTTCTGATCACTCAGTATTAGTTATTGCAGGTGCACATGAACTTTTCTGATCACTCAGTATTAGTTATTGCAGGTGCACAGGAACTTTTCTGTTCTTTTAGTATTAGTTATTGCAGGTGCACAGGAACTTTCTGATCACTCATTATTGCAGGTGCACAGGGACTTTTCTGATCACTCAGTATTAGCTATTGCAGGTGCACAGGAACTTTTCTGATCACTCAGTCTAACTTATTGCAGGTGCACAGGAACTTACTGATCACTCAGTATAAGCTATTGCAGGTGCACAGGAACTTTTCTGATCACTCAGTATAAGTTATTGTAGGTGCACAGGAACTTTTCTGATCACCTAGTATTAGTTGTTGCAGGTGCACAGGAACTTTTCTGATCACTCAGTATAAGCTATTGCAGGTGCACAGGAACTATTCTGATCACTCAGTATAAGTTATTGTAGGTGCACAGGAACTTTTCTGATCACTCAGTATAAGTTATTGTAGATGCACAGGAACTTTTCTGATCACTCAGTATAAGTTATTGCAGGTGCACAGGGACTTTTCTGATCACTCAGTATTAGTTATTGCAGGTGCACAGGGACTTTTCTGATCACTCAGTATTAGTTATTGCAGGTGCACAGGGACTTTTCTGATCACTTAGTATTAGTTATTGCAGGTGCACAGGAACTTTTCTGATCACTCAGTATAAGTTATTGCAGGTGCACAGGGACTTTTCTGATCACCCTCTATCACGTATTTGCGATCATTTCCTGGGAAATAATGTATTATTATTGTCAATGTTTGGTCATGGGTTGCCGGGGTAACCAAGAGGTAGGTGGTACAACTTTGTGTTTGCTCATTGTTGTGGCTATCCTGACCCCCCCCCCACCCACACACACACACATATTCAAGTCCCTCGGAGTTCCTGCACCCGAGCTCCTCAGTGTTTACTGAACATTCATACTTCCCAAGCTCACCTATGCCTCCCCCACCTGGTCTTCCTCCTTAAATGCCACACAGCATAAACACCTAGAAAAAGTGCAAAAGAGGGCATGCAAGATTATTCTCTCCCCTTCCTACTCCATATATCAAGAAGCGCTCAACACACTGACTCTCTCGGCTCTCACTGACCATTACCACGACCTCATTTGCAAATTTGGTGAGAAGCTTCTGCACCATCCTCGACACCGGCTCCTACTACCACCTGAGATCCCTCGCCTGAGAATAGCTGTTCGACACCACAACCGCATCCAGCCCATACGAGCACGAACTAATCGCTCTAAGAACAGCCCAGTCCCAACCATTGTAAAAATTATCAGTAACTTGTAATAAACCAGTGTATTCACTCCCAATAAATCCTACTTTTTGCACTGTCACTATGTTGAAATGCCCTGTAGTTTGAGCTTTTCCCCACCTAGTTATTATATATCTTATCTTGTATCAATTATGTTACTTGTATATTATTTGTAAAGCGAAACCCATTCCCCAATTATGTAACTGTATATTTTCAGCCTTCCGGCTGCTATGCTCTTTCAATAAACTGTTAATTATTATTATTATTATTATTATTATTATTATTATTATTATTATTATTATTATACATACAACACACACACACACACACACACTACTACTACTACTACTACTACTACTACTACTACTACTACTACTACTACTACTACTACTACTACTATTACTTAAAAATTGAAAAAAATATTACTACTACTACTCCTACAGAAGTTATAATATTTATTGTACATTAATTTCTTTGCATATAAATACATTACTTTTTACTACTACTACTACTTTTTTTTCTTTTTTTTTCTTTCGTTTTTTTATACTACGTGGCCTCCAGCCTCCCCCAATAGCCACACCTTCGCCACCATTTATTTACCTTAATATTAAATATCCTAATACATACGAAGCTATCCTATCTGTGTTAAATTAGTTGAGCCGCAGATCTATGCGGCATTCAGTGACTGTAGCCTCATAGTCAATATCTGCAGCAGTTGTCGGAGTAGGGGCAGAAGCTCTCGTTCCCCTGAGGCAGAGCAAAGCCGACCGAAGGAGAGAGAAAGACAGTCGACATCTCATCCAGGCTGTAACATAACTTCTGGGCTGCTGCTTCTGTTCGGAGATCAACTCCGCGAGTCTGGCGTAGAAACATCTTGCACTTGGGCCCATCCCACCAGAGGTTGTGAACACTAGAGGAGTGAAGCTGCCTTGATCAACGTTTTGAATTCTCTTCCCATATGCCCTTCTCTTGTCGTTCTCGTTCCTCCTATGTGCAGCATCGAGAGCTAGGTTACGGTGACATGCGGCCATGGGATCAAAAATCCTGTTGTTGAAGAAAGCTCGCTGTCCCCGCGTCCAGAATCCTCGAGCACTGACGTCCACACGGGCTTCGTTAGATGTGTTTGAAGTCCTGTGTTGGAAGATCTCGCCATCCAATGGAAGGAGGGTCGGTTCTACCATGACGTCCCGGCAGATTTCCTTCAACATATTTGCTGTGAGATCCCTTACCTCATCATGCCTCATGCATATGAAGCCCCCCTTCTTGCAGACCATGGCGTGATCGCCATCATAGGAAGAGCCACACACGCATTGGGAGGGCAAACCTTCTACTGGCCAACCGTACCTTAGAGCAATGGCATCTGTAAATTCTTGTTTATTAAGACTGAAACCATTTGCCCTTATCGGTAACGTAGTTAACCAGTTCGAGGCGCCCACCTCCTGCGCTATAGCTACTTTTTTTTTCAAATTTTCTGGAACCTGCAGCAATAGTTGCTGCAACATATCATTTTGGCAGTGCTGTCGATCTGTCGTAATGGACCTACGAATCTTATTTACTTCGCTGGTATCCACTTCCCCTGTTGCATTCTGGGCTATTATGTGGTCCGTGAGGGCTGCCGTGAGCTTTAGTGAATTTTGATGTTCAGTGGCAGCAATCTCCTCTGGATTTGTTAGTCCCATCCCTCCCAGTCTTGGTGGAAGTGCAAGAAGTGCTCTTTCTGCTGGGGTTAAGTCAGGGTGTTTCACTAATTTGGGAATGAACTTGACACTGATAGCTTCTTCCAGAGGGTGGTGGAGGAGTCTGATTTCAGGGATAGTACGCATCAGGTAGTTCCAACGATGCTTGACCCCATGGGTGAATGCAGCAAAGGCCGCATGTGGCTCTGTGTTAGCAATCTCAGACAGAGCTTGGATTTCACTAACCCACTCATTCACCTTTCCTGCTACGTACTCGGTCTTGAAGTCAGTAGTGCCAATTACTGCGCCTAGATGTCTTTGGCCGTCCTTAGTTATTTTGACCTCACTTCCGCCAAAAACCTCCAATGCCCGTTCATAATGTTCTGGCTTCACGATGAGGAAGGACTTGCTGGCGTTTGGGTGGTACCCTATTTGTGGACCTCACGATGTTACTACTTTGCTGTCACTCGCAGTCGAGCATGACGATCATTCAGCTATAATAAAATTATATGAGTCATTAAGGATGTTACCTTCGTTGGTGAGCTCTGAGGTGACTCGAGAGGCCGTTACGGGACCGGCAGGGCCGTCCACGTATATGCATGTGTGGAGGGTTACATCTAGTGCGGGATGGGCGGCAGCAGCGTCTTCCTGGTGCTGGCGGTTGGCTGCCTTGGTATGCAGTCGGGCTAACTCGAAAGTATTGAGAACCTTCTTGTGTTCTGCTTTTCCAAGCGTTACGGTGTGGAGAGATAATCTCCCAGGTGAGGGAGTCGATTTGGCACTTCTCAGGTTTGTCTTAAGACTATCCTTATACCTTTTCCGTTGCCCACCAGTGTTACGTTTACCATTCATTGGGTGAGTGTAAAGTGAATTAGCAGTCTACGTTTGTCCATGCGGGTAACATGGCCAGTCCAACGTAGTTGTTAATGCTAATGGTAGCATCGTTGCTTCTACAGTTCTTGTCAGCGAGAATACTGGTATTTGTTCTCTTAGGTGAAATCTATTAATTGCCTCGAGGTGCCTCCTGTTTGTGACCCGTATGTCGCTGCCATACAGTAAGGTGGGGAGGACTACTGCTCGACATATGTGCAAATTTGGAGATAATTTCAGCTCACTACAGTTGAAGACACGGGTATGGAGTCTGCCAAAGGCTTGAGATGTACATCTGATCTGATATTGAATCTATTCATCGATGTCCGCGGTGGTGGATAGGTGGGAGTCAAGATCCTGAAAGTGGGTAACATTAGAGAGGGTAGTAGCTGGATGGATGGTGGCAGTGTGACTGAACCAGGGACAAACTGGAAGAGAATCTAAGTCTTACGTACATTCATCTCAAGGACGAAGTGTGTGCATATGCATCTGCATAGGTGTTCAGGATCTCCTGTAGGTCGCATTCAGTGTGAGCGACGAGGGTGAGGTCATCTGCATACTGAAGTTCAGTGATGGAAGTGGGTGACACCTTTGTTCCTGCCTGGAGTAGTTTTATGTTGAAAATTTCCTTCATCCAGTACTGGATGTCCACCCCGCCGGCTAAATTGGCGCTAGCACGAGTAAGGAAGGCAGCCAAGAAAATGGAAAAGAGAGTTGGTGCCAGTACACATCCTTGTTTTATCCCCGTTTGGATGGAGAAGAACTGAGACTGGATGCCAGAGTGCAGGATACTACAGTTCATGCCTGACAATGGCGATGAATTTTGTTGGGCAACCAAAACGACTGAGGGTCCGCCAGAGGGCTTCCGTGTTGACGGAGTCGAAGGCCTTAGTAATGTCGATGAAGGCCATGTTCAAGTCACGACGCTGTTCTCTGCACTTTTCCTGTATCTGGCGGGCATCAAAGATCATGTCAGTGGTGCCATGTGATGGTCTAAAGCAACATTGAGAAAGTGGAAAGAAGTTTTCCGCCTCAGAAAGTAGTCTGTTTAGGAGGACTCTGGCGATAATCTTGCCAGTTTTGAACAGCATTGAGATACCGCAGTAGTTGCCACAGTCTTTAAGAGCTTAGGGGATTTCCTCCTCCTCCCATATATTCTCCAAGAGAGAGTAGAGACGGCTGGTAAGCAGAGGTCCTCCTGCTTTATAAACCTCGGCTGGGATTCCATCAGGCCCAGTGGCTTTGTCATTTTTCATCTGCTTGATGGCAATTAGCTACCTCATCCAAAGATGGAGGATAGCTGAGGTGGGTCAGCTCTGGATGCTGAGAAACGTGCTGGGCAGCTGGGTAGTCAGGGCATCCACATCGGTGTTTCGGTTGAGTGCACACACACACACACACACCCACACATGGTGTTTTAAAGTCATGTCTAATGATATGATCGTCAAGGAAAACACGAACACCATTATTGATACTTTTACCAGATTATGTGAAAATCAGGCACCCAAGCTTATTTCACCTGATGATTTGATAAATACCTTAGTTCACTACCTCAGGGATTAGGTTAGTTTGTCTTATGTAAGGTTAGGTTAAATTGGCTGAGGTTAGGTTACCTTATGTTTGGTTTGGTTATATTAGGGAATATTATATTAGTTTAGGTTAGGTTAATGTGGTAGATCTTAAAGAGAAATAAGCTGGGGTGGCTAATCATCATGTGTTCCCATTTTCTGTGCTTGGTGGCTGGTCGCCATGGTAACCAGCACAGGTGGGTGGACGCGTCTTTTCTGTGATCACGTTGCCAGCTCCTTCCCTCTCACATAGCATCTTGAGGAGGAGGTGGTGACACTTTGATAGCTTCATATGTCCCACCGGCACATAATTTTTTTTCGATGATGATTTTTTTTAGATGTTCGGTGGAAGTAGTGAGCGGAGTGGTGGGTGAAGAGGGGTGGGGTGGGAAGAGGTGGGTGGAGAGGGAAGGGATGGTTGAGTGGTGGGTGAAGAAAGAAGGGATGATGGAGTGGGGAAGGGAAGTGGTGGTCGAAGGTGGGGTGGGAAGGGGAGTGGTGGGTGGAAAAGGGAGGGGTAAAGGAGTGGGGAGGATAGTGGTGCCCGAAGAAGGAAAGAAGGAAGGGATGTGGAGTGGGGGAGGGAAGTTGTGGATGGAGAAAGGAGGAGAGAGATAGAAATGAGAGGTGTGTGTGTGTGTGTGTGTGTGTGTGTGTGTGTGTGTGTGTGTGTGTGTGTGTATTTTCCGACTTTAAGAAACTTAGCAGCGATGGACTGAATCTTTGGACATTTTAGAAGGAAACAATCTTATTCATATATGAGTAATTGAGTATATCAGGAAATTACTTAATATAGCTACAATATTTAGGCAGAATATGACTAAAATAATGAGATATTTTAAGTGAAGAAAAACTGTGTATCCTTGATTTTTTTTAATGGGGAATAAATAAAGTCCAATTACGTTTTATATTATTCTGTAAAATATGGCTAGTGTATTTCAGACAAGGATCACTTCGGGAGGTGAGGATGATGTAGAAAGTGGCTCTTATATTTTCTCTCAAAGATATATCCCAATATTTTATAAAGGAGATTGGACAGGTAACATTTAAGGGTAATGATATATTAATTGGTTTTATTAGTTTGTAGGGGGATGTCGCAATTAAAGGACATATCAGGATGAAATATAGAAATATCCAGTTAATTTAGATATTTACTTTAGAATTTAATATCCCATTACAAGAATTATTTTCCTCAGTAGTCTAATTTTTTGTGGGTATTACTTTCTGTAAATTATCTTCGCGCTACCCCTGGTGTTTCACTTCCCTGCTCGTGGTTGTGTGTGTGTGTGTGTGTGTGTGTGTGTGTGTGTGTGCGTGCGAGCGTGCGTGCGTGCGTGCGGCTGTTTGCGCGCTCACGCCTCGCTTCGGTCAGCTGTCTGATGAAGCAACATTGGGATGCAGCAAGCTGGCAAGTTAATCACGGCGCGCCAGTACGATTTTAAGCAAAGTCCGGAAGCATTATATGGCTGGGTTATGTGTGTGTGTGTGTGTGTGTGTGTGTGTGTGTGTGGCCAGAGAGGCTGGTGGCAGCAGCAATTTGGCAGTGTCACGTACGCGGGCCTGGAATGTGCTGATTTTCCTCACTTACTATGACGTCATCTGTATCCTGCTTAAAGGCTTGTGCTGATTGTTCGCGCCCGGCTACCTGATGATATTTAATGTAACAAACATGATAATGCAGTTTCAGAGCGCATAACACAAGCCAGGGGTGTGGGGGAGGAGGAGGAGGAGGAGGTGAAAATGCTGGACAGTGTGGGAAGAAGACAGGGAGGTATAGATGGATGACGGGGTGTGGGGAGTAGAGATTAAGATGGATGGGGGGGGGGTGAGGATGAGGTGACGGTATATGGGAGGAGATAGATGGAGGGTAATGAAAGGTAGTGTTATGACGCGAATGGTTCTGTGATAGATTACAATGTTGCTATGGAACAAGGCTAAATAACTACACTGTCAGTTATTGCAGGTGCACAGGGACTTTTCGATCCTCAGTATAAGTTATTGCAGGTGCACAGGGACTTTTCAGAATCTGGCTCAGTATAAGTTGTGCAGGTGCACAGGAACTCTGATCACTCGGTATAAGTTATTGCAGGTGCAGGGACTTTTCCTAAATCACTCAATTATAACAAGTTGATTGTGCAGGTGCCTTTTTGGGAACTTTCTGGGCGTCACTCGAAGTATAAGTTATTGCTGGTGCACAAGGGACTTCGATCACTCAATTTATAAAGTTATTGCGGGTGCACAGGAACTTTCTGATCACTGGTATAAGTTATTGCACGGTGCACGGGACGCCTCACGTCCTCTGGTGCGGTTTTGGGAACTTTTATGATCACTCGGCTGGTTATTGCAGGTGCACAGGGACTTTTCGATCCTCCAGTATTACAGATTGTGCAGGTGTTTTGGGGACTTTCGATCCTCGGTATTGATATTGCAGGTGCACGGGGACTTTTCGATGTAATTATTAGTTATTGCAGGTGCACAGGGGCTTTTTCAGTCACCCTCTATCAAGTAATTGCGATCATTTCCTGGGAAAGAATGTATTATTATCAATGTTGGTCATGGGTTTGCCAGGGGTAACCAAGAAGGTGAGTGGTACAACTTTGTGTTTGCTCATTGTTGTAGCTATCATCCCCACCCACACACACGTACAGTACACACACACACACACACACACACACTTTTACACACACACACACAGATTAGATGAGTTTAATTATCAGGAGTGCTGTAGAGTTGAGGGGGCGTAGTGAATGCAGAACGTGGGGTGAGGGAGATGGGGTGGTGAAATAGGGAGGCGTGAGGTGAGATGGCGTGGTGAGATGAGGGCGTGTGGTGAAGATGGGGGCGTTGGGGTGAGATGAGGGCGTGGGAACAGAAATGGGCTGAGGTGAGATGAGGGCGTGAGGTGAGAGATGAGGATATAAATAATGAAACGATTGGTAGCCTCATATTTGATAACAATAATAATAATAATAATAATAATAATATATTTATTTATAGAAACTATAATAAAAGAAATAAATAAACAACAAATATTCAACAGCAGACACCCACCTCTCCTCCACATCCCACCCCTACTTGGCTCCACACCCTACACCCTCTCAACACAATTTCCCCACTCACCTCCCGCTCCCTCCACCCCCTGCCTCCTCCACCCACACCTACACCAACCCCCCTCTTACCTTGTTGTGTTTTTGCTGAGTGGGGCGTGAGGGAGGAAGGAAGAGGATTAAGACGGAAGGGACGAGTGGGAGGCCAGGGGGGAGAATGGGGTGGGGAGGGAGTGGGGAGGGAGGTAAATGAGGAGGGTAAGGTGGGAGGGAGGGTAAGGGTGAGGGGCAGTGAGTGGGGGAGGTGGGGAGGTGGGGGAGGGAGTGAGGTGGGGGAGGGTGGGGTGAGGGGAGGTAAGAGATGGGGGAGGTAAGGTAAGAAGGGGATAGGCAGAGGAAAGGATGAAGAGGAGGAAGAAATGAGATGTGAGATGTGGGGGAAGAAATGGAATGGGTGCGAGATGGGGATCTTGAGGGTGAGATGGGGATGTGGTGAGATGGGGATGCTGAGGTGAGGTTGAGGATGTGAGGAGAGATGGGGATGTGAGGGTGAGATGAGGATGTGGGGGTGAGATGGGATGTGGTGAGATGGGGATGTGAGGGTGAGATGGGGATGGGGGTGAGGATGAGGATGTGGTGAGAATGAGGATGGTGTGAGATGAGGATGTGAGGGTGAGAGATGAGGATGCTGGGGTAGAGAGATGGGATGCTGAGGGTGAAATGGGGATGTGAGGGTGAGGATAGGATGTGAGGGGTGAGATGTGAGGATGTGGTGGGGAGATGGATGTGGTGAGAGATGAGTGTGGGAGATGAGGGATGTGGGGGTGAGATGGGGAATGTGAGGGTGAGATGAGGATGTGGGGGTGAGATGGGGATGTGAGGGTGAGATGAGGGATGTGAGGGTGAGAGATGGATGTGGGGGTGAGATGAGGATTCTTGAGGGTGAGGATAGGGGATGTGAGGGGGTGCTGAGAGATGAGGATGCTGGGGGTGAGAGACGAGGATGTGAGGGTGAGATGGGGGAATGTGAAGGGGTGGGGATGAGGATGTGGGGGGTGGGGGATGGGGATGTGAGGGGTGAGAGATGGGGATGTGGGGTGTGGGATGAGAATGTAGGGGTGAGATGAGGATGTGGGGGGTGAGATGGGGATGTGGGGGGTGGGGATGAGGATGTAGAGGCTGGGATGTGGGGTGGGAGATGGGGATGTGGTGAGGATGGGGATGTGAGGGTGCAGGAGATGGGGATGTGAAGGGGGAGAGATGAGGATGTGAGGGTGAGATAAGGATGTGAGGGTGAGATGGGGATGTGAGGGGTGAGAGATGAGGATGTGAGGGTAGAGATGAGGATGTGAGGGTGAGAGATGAGGGATGTAGGGGGTGAGAGACGAGGATGTGAGGGGTGAGAAGTGGGGAGATGTGAAGGGTGAGATGGGGATGTGAGGGGAGACTGGGGATGTGGGGGGTGAGAGATAGGATGTGGGGGTG
>NW_024716703.1:16654886-16660119 GCF_018991925.1 Homarus americanus | reverse complement strand
AGAGCTTCTGCCCCTACTCCGTCAACTGCTGCAGATATCGACTATGAGGCTACAGTCACCGAATGCCGCATCGATCTGCGGCTCAACTAATTTAACACAGATAGGATAGTTGCTTATGTATTAGGATATTTAATATTAAGGTAAATAAATGGTGGCGAAGGTGTGGCTATTGGGGGAGGCTGGAGGCCACGTAGTAGTAGTAGTAGTAGTAGTAGTAGTAGTAACAGCAGTATTAGTAGTAGTAGTAGTAGTAGTAGTAGTAGTAGTAGTAGTAGTAGTAGTAGTAGTAGTAGTAGTAGTAACAGCAGTAGTAGTAGTAGTAGTAGTAGTAGTAGTAGTAGTAGTAGTAGTAGTAGTAGTAGTAGTAGTAGTAGCAGCAGGGAACCTACAAGTGTGTGCTGGCCACCAGGCTGGTGGGTAGGCGGCCATTCACGCCATGAGATTGATATTTGAGCAGCGTGATTGTGAGGCCGTTCTTTTGGTGGATGCTTCAAACGCATTCAACATACTTAACCGCAAGGCTGCACTGCACAACATCAAGATCAAGTGTCCTAGCTTTGCGATGTATGTTGAAAATTCGTATAGGAATCCTTCAGACCTCTACATAGTAAACAACAAGGCTCTACGAGGTGATACCATCCTACAGTCGACCGAGGGAACAACACAGGGGGACCCCGTTGCAATGGCAATGTATGCAATTGGCCTATCAGTGCTCCAACAAGAAATAAAATTTGAAACAACTGGGGTCAAACAAGTGGCATATGCTGATGACCTTACAAGAGCAGGAAAAGTGGAGTGCATCAAAAAGTGGTGGGACTTGGTAACATCGCGAGGTCCACAAATAGGGTACCACCCAAACGCCAGCAAGTCCTTCCTCATCGTGAAGCCAGAACATTATGAACGGGCATTGGAGGTTTTTGGCGGAAGTGAGGTCAAAATAACTAAGGACGGCCAAAGACATCTAGGCACAGTAATTGGCACTACGGACTTCAAGACCGAGTACGTAGCAGGAAAGGTGAATGAGTGGGTTAGTGAAATCCAAGCTCTGTCTGAGATTGCTAACACAGAGCCACATGCGGCCTTTGCTGCATTCACCCATGGAGTCAAGCATCGTTGGAACTACCTGATGCGCACTATCCCTGATACCGGACCCCTCCTCCACCCCCTGGAAGAAGCTATCAGTGTCAAGTTCATTCCCAAATTAGTGAAACACCCTGACTTAACCCCAGCAGAAAGAGCACTTCTTGCACTTCAACCAAGACTGGGAGGGTTGGGACTAACAAATCCATAGGAGATTGCTGCCACTGAACATCAAAATTCACTTAAGCTCACGGCAGCCCTCATGGACCACATAATAGCCCAGAATGCAACAGGGGAAATGGATACCAGCGAAGTAAATAAGATTCGTAGGTCCATTACGACAGATCGACAGCACTGCCAAAATGATAAGTTGCAGCAACTATTGCTGCAGGTACCAGAAAATTTGAAAAAAAAAGTAGCTATAGCGCAGGAGGTGGGCGCCTCGAACTGGTTAACTATGTTACCGATAAGGGCAAATGGTTTCAGTCTTAATAAACAAGAATTTACAGATGCCATTGCTCTAAGGTACGGTCGGCCAGTAGAAGGTTTGCCCTCCCAATGCGTGTGTGGCTCTTCCTATGATGGCGATCACGCCATGGTGTGCAAGAAGGGGGGCTTCATATGCATGAGGCATGACGAAGTAAGGGATCTCACAGCAAATATGTTGAAGGAAATCTGCCGGGATGTCATGGTAGAACCGACCCTCCTTCCATTGGATGGTGAGATCTTCCAACACAGGACTTCAAACACATCCAACGAAGCCCGGACGTCAGTGCTCGAGGATTCTGGACGGGACAAAGCGAAGCCGACATCAGGATTTTTGAATCCTATGGCCGTGACAGTATCAGAACTCCAGCTCTCTCGGCGCTACAGGAGGAACAGGAACGACAAGAGTATGCATATGGGGAGAGAATTCAAAATCAAGATCAAGGCAGCTTCACTCCTCTTGGTGTTCCACAACCCCTGGTGATGGGACCAAGTGCAAAGAGATAAGCTTTCACGCCAGGACTCATGGAGGTGATATCTCGTAACAGAAGCAGCAGCCCAGAAGTTGTGGGTTGGCAGCCGGGATAGAGATGTCGATCACCCTTTTTCTCTCCTTTCGGTCGGCTTTTTGTTTGCCTCAGGGGAACAGAGCTTGCCCAACTCCGGCTAACTGCTGCAGAGACATCATAGAGGCTATTTTGTTGATTTTAATGTAGCAGATTCATGTGGCTCAACTAATTTAACACAGATAGGATAGCTACTTATGTATTAGGATATTTAACATTAAGGTAAATAAATGGTGGCGAAGGTGTGGCTATTGGGGGAGGCTGGAGGCCACGTTAAAAAATAAATAAAAAAGTAGTAGTAGTACATTTTCGCCCCCCAGGCCGTGATGAGGGTCAGTGACCTGTGCCCAGGTGGGCTAATCCCCGTAAAAAAAAAAAACCCCACACACCAAACAATTGAAAACTCTAAATAAGATATAAACCTATCCAAAAATTATACACATTACATTTTATTCATGGCCAAAGATTTACCATTATCTCTTATCTTAAAGTTTTGAATGTTATGCGTTTTAATAGTTTTGTTAAGATATGAGTAAAGTCATGCTTTTATTGGGCAATAAACACACAACAGATTATTGCAAACAATATTACGGTCACACGAAGCAAGATATATATTTTTTTCTCTTCTGCTACAACAGACATTGACCTTTTCTTCCTCTCTCTCTGACCCTCACGTTATGAAGTTTGGGTGTATCGCTAAAGGCAGGTCAGGTCCCTTATAAAGTTGGGTGAAGTTACCATGTCCTGAACACAAGTTTTTGAAGCAATGTTGGCAGACGGAGAGACAGACTGACAGACACATAGACAGACAGACAGACATTACTACTAATATTACACTATATAAAACCGATACGTACAATAAGCATTCCATGAAGTTCCGTTTGTAAATGCATAATCTTGGCATTGACATTACATTTATAACATTACACCTTCTTTAAAATAAATCTCACACACACACACACACACACACACACACACACACACACTCCTTCCTATTTACCTGTAATCTAAATATTGAATCACTCCCTGAAGACGGCAGACCTAAACCACTTCCCTCTCCAGAAAAAGAATAAGAAAAACTATTAATTAACTGTCTGCCTCAGAGAATGACGTCAGCAGCCGGTGAAGGGAAAACGTATTTTGTTTTTATAAAGAATTGTACCTCCTTCTATTCATCCTGACGTCCAACCCAAGTCCTATCAAAGTCCAACACAAATTCTACCGAAGACCTACTGAAGTCCATCCTTAGTAAGTGCGACCGAAGACCTACCGAAGTCCTATTAATTAAATTATGTTAGGTTAGGTTAATGAAACCCAGACCGATAAACAGAAAAAAAAGAAAGACAGAGATAACAGACAGATACCCAAAGAAGATAAACAAACACAAAGATACACACAGACAAACAAAAAAGACAAATACCAGACAGATACAGACAGACAAAAAGCAAACAGACTTTAAAACTCTCCCACTGGTGGTGCGTGGCCTAGTTAATAACATAGGAACAAAGGAGTCATAAGCGGCAGGACCCACAAAATATGGCGGGTCGACCCCTATCATGGAAGATTTACGACCTAACTAAAACACGTATACCTGAAAATGTCCCAACACCACCAAGTCCAATATATTACAACGTACAGTCACTTAAAAAATTATCTATACAAAATTGTGTTGAAAAAATATGACACAATGGACGAAGGATTTTGACAACCCTACCGAGACAACAGGAGTCGCAGTGTTCATTCTGAAATTGAACACTCTGCCAAGTGGGGATAGTGTTTTGAGTGACTGTACACATATCCCCCCCCTTCCCTCCCTCCCTCCTTCCATCCTCCCCTTCTCTCTCCATGATCTTTATATCTAGTTTCAGAATCTTTCATCGAGAACTGTTATACGTGGTGTTAATATTAAAAATAAACACCCCCCCACCAAAAAAAATAAATAAAAAAAATAAATAAATAAATAAATATCGGACGGAAAAATGGACGGAGGTAGAGAGAGAAAGACGGAAGGTCAAGACAAATATTTCATCAAGTCCCTGAACAGCTGAGATCTTAGTATTCACGATGACGTCATATGTAAACACGTCACTGCTGTCAAATACCAGAGGCAGTATATTGGCTTTATTAGGGACAACAGTGATATATATAACCTGCAGCGGGATGGTTCACAACCTCATAATACCTCCCTGAACAGAAAACAACCCCGAAATATTCCAATGTAAACATGTAAGTCCTAAATAGTTCAAATTCTTCCTAAAACAAACTAATAAATGGAAATAAAAGACGATTCTCTTCATGTGGTGACAATTAATCAAACCAGACATTTAACCAATTCATGAATACTGTATTTGTCACAGTAAGTTTGTAACAGACAGACGGAGATGAAGACATAAAAAGACATATGACAAAAATAATGTCTTTCTCCACTCACAGAATACAATGATCAGAATATCATAAAATAAAAACAACAACAACAACAACAACAACAACAACAACAACAATAATAATAATAATAATAATAATAATAATAATAATAATAATAATAATAATAATAAGAGTAATGACCATCGATATTAAAACTGGAAAAAAATTATTTAGGCGCATCTTACTGTTGTGCGTCCCTGCCAGCAACCTCTTCACGTCTATCAGCACATTACCTGTTGACAAATATATATATACCATTAACATCCTGTGATAATACCAGACATCTTCTACAATACAATATATAATTTACAATATCTAGTCCCTTGAGACAATACAATTATTCTTACAATATCTAGCCCTTAATACCAATACCCTGTACATAGTTCCCATATCTGTCTGCCTAGCCCTCAATCTGTTTATCCACCTCCCTGCCTATCCAAATGCTTATCCACCTCTCTGCCTATCCAAATGCTTATCCACCTCCCTGCCTATCCAAATGTTTATCCACCTCCCTGCCTATCCAAATGTTTATCCACCTCCCTGCCTATCCATATGCTTATCCACCTCCCTGCCTATCCATATGCTTATCCACCTCCCTGCCTATCCAAATGTTTATCCACCTCCCTGCCTATCCAAATGTTTATCCACCTCCCTGCCTATCCATATGCTTATCCACC
>NW_024716703.1:16637468-16654786 GCF_018991925.1 Homarus americanus | reverse complement strand
TCGGTTAACGAGCAACCTTCTGGAACAAATTGGGCTTGTTAACCGAGGACCTACTAGAACCGAATCGGTGATAACACCCATCCACCTCAAGAGTTGACATTTGTTTACTGCTCGCTCTCGGGCAAGAGATAGCGGTGGCAGTGTGTGTGGTGGAAGATGGGGAGTGGGTTTGAGAATTGCTATGAAATGCCAGGTAGTGGCGTGTCCTCTAATATTATGTTTTAAGTTATTATTAGATGTTTTAATTGCCAGTATGATGGCCTGAATTATTGCTAGGCATAAACATACCTAGATATAAGCTAGGCATCGCATTCTGGTTCTAGTAATACCCGCTTTCGTGGTTCTCGTTCTGAGTTTATTCTGCGATACCCGCAGGGAATTCCCACTTTCTGCGATGCATCTACTCATATCTGTGAGAAGCTGCTGGCGGTCCTGCTGTGCATTTTTGGATTCAAACCTCAGCCATCTCCGCCATCCGCCATGTTGAGCACGCTCTTGGCAGGTAGGTTCTTGAGTGGATGCCTGTTGAGTTATTGCTGGTCATATGATGTCGGACTGTGATTGGGCCAAGCATCCCCTCCCTCCGCGCTAGCTGTGATTGGTTTAATAATAATATATATAACGGTTTATTAATAGAGTTGCAGCCGGTGGATATATACACTTACATTTAATTTAGACATAATGATATAATATGCATGAATACATTTACAGGGCTGTGCAGTACATAAATCAGGTTGTGTATTATTTTAACAATAGATGGGATGGTGCTGTTCTTATATTTATCGGTCGTGTTCTTATGGGCTGAATTTTGTTGTAGTGGGGGACTGCGCGAGTTGGGTGGGGTGCTGCAGGTGGCAGGAGGTGGCGATGTGAGGGTGGTGCAGTAGTCCTGCAAACCTATCCAGTGCTTGGTGGTGGAGGTCACTGAGGATGGCATTTCCAGGGTGGAGAGAGGCGTTGATGTGGCGGGTGTGTGCATCGAGCATGATTCTGCATGCCTTTCTGTGCAACCTCTAGCTGGCGTTGTTGGGTGGAGTTGAAGACGACCAGGCTGGTGGCGCTACGTTAGTTTGGGGGAGAATAAAGGTGTTGTAGATGGTCCTCAGCTCTGGGCGTGGGTGTCCCAAGTGGCCTAAGTCTTCGTAGCATGTAGAAGCCGTGCAGAGGCTGCCTTGACTGTGTTACTTACATGGGCCTTCCAGTCAAGTTTGTTGTCTATAGTTACACCCAGGAGTTTGGCAGACTGCACCAGCTGGAGGATGGGCACCCACTGTGACTGCTGGGGCTTGCACTGGGGTGGTGGCGGTGATGATGTGCATGACTACGGTTTGGTGTGGTTGATGGTGACCTTGTTCTCCGTAGTCCATGCCTGTAGCCTGTCCAGGGTGCCTTGGGCGATAAGTAGTCTGGTGCGGTGTTGTCCACTAAAACCCCACAGTGCAGTCATCCACGTACTTCCCTTGTGAGTGTCGATGGCGTCTTTAATCAGGATGAGGTAAGCACAGTGGTCCCATCTTGGTCCCTGGGGAACACCGGAGTGAGGTGTTGGAATGTAGAGACCAAGCCCTGATACGTCACTGCTTGGCGTCCACTCAAGAAATCAGTGAGCCATGAGACCAGGTTGGTGGGCAGCCCAGTGCAATAGCCTTGTTGATAACAGTGCAGTGATCCTAGGTCACTGGCAACGCCAGTGTCCGGAAGTCCACAAGGGCAACGGGCCAGTGATGTGTCTTTTACGTTTCTAAAAGCTTTTGTGCAGAAATCCAGAAAGCCCACTCAAGCAGTGTGATGTAGAGGAGGTTCTCAGCATTGCCAAATTGCTGTGAATCAATTGACTGATAGAATATGCCCACCCAAAACAAAAGTCCTCGCAAAGTAGATCAGGCGGGGGTAATGGGCAACTGGCCTGAGTGTCGTTAGGGACTGTGGGGTGGTGGGACTTCAGGATGGGGACAAATGCAGCTTCCAGTATTCATAGGTATCGGTTGTCTGGTGGGATGGCCATTGGGAGGGGGTGTCTGGACTACAAACTCCTATATTTTGATTGGGAGGTCAATTAATGGAGCGTTTGATTTAAATGGAGTTTGCTTATGATTTCACAAGGTTGGACACTCAAATGTGGGAGGGGGAGGGTGTTGCAGGAGGAGGTCAAGACTGTGCGACATATGTAGCAAATGGTGACATCTCAGCCGCCTCACTTGAAATGTGAGATGAAAGGGTGTGAGACTGACGGTTGAGACCACAGAGATCTTACCTTGAGCACCACTGACTGATGCCGACTTCCTTGATAGCCGTACCTTTCCTGGGATAATAAGTCTTCTAAGTAGACTTGATTTTGATAACGGCTACGTAGACTTTGTACAGGCGGGTTGTTTGTGTAGTATGCCCTGTTGCGCTGCTCATCAAGTCTATTTATGCGGGGCGTAATCCACGGTATCGGGGGATCCTCAGTGTTTTGGCTGGAAAGAAGTGGTGCAGGCTTTGGGTGATAGTGGGAAGTCCAGGTATTTATCCCATTTTGTTTGCACATCGTCTACCGTGATCACTTCTCCAGTCCAGGGATAACAAGGCACCATTGTCCAAAACGCCGCATATAGTCGGGGTGGGTCGGTAAAAGCCCCAGGTAAACCATGGTGGTGGTAAGTCAGCAGGGACAGGTGTGGGCTGCATTAACCATTAACCTACAGCTCTTGTCTTAACTGCAGGACAGATACCCACCTCTTCCATCACAACTCAACATATATCTACACCTTTTCATTAACAGCATTCTAGGTAAGGCCAGTTTGAATACAGGTCACCTCACCATTAACAATCCCGTCATGAGTACCTCCTCCAGTCGATCACGTTAAAAATACATCAATTACACTCTCTCCCTCTGACAATCACAGTACGAAAGGCAACATGGAATCAACATTTAGGTCAAGCACTATACGTGTTCTGCACAGTATTTGGGTCACGCGTTGTCGGTCACGTGTTGTCGGCTCACAGCTCCGCCATATTTGCAATCAATGTTTTAGGAAGAATTTTTTTATGACTTGACCGAGTGATGTGGAGGCCATAGTGAAACACTTAATGATCCTTTCTATATATAGTCAATACAATAGGACCTATATAACAGTGTATGGCGATAATTACTGCCGGGTATGGTTCGTCAAGGTTAACTATATGCATACTTGAAGACCAAAACTTATCCTAAGAACTTGTAGGGAATATCTTGACTCACGGAACGTTTAACCATGTGATCTTGATCTGTGACCAAGCTTTAGAGTACACACACACACACGTACACACACACACACACACACACACACACACACACACACACACACACACACACACACACACACACACACACACACACACACACTTTATTAAGGCTTACACTAAAAAACCCTAACAGTAGTTTGAGGACAACTCCATAGGGTGCCTGGGAGATGGAGAGTCCTTCCTATCCACCTGTTCTGACACCTGACTCCCAACAACATTCGATATAGTTCCAGGATTGACCTTCAGGAAACTAAAATGAGCCTTACCTCATATTGTTGGACAGGTAGACCATTAACAATATATTAACACGTCCAATAAACGAACGTGTAAAGTAACAACTACACGTGAAAGTCTTCTCGCTTCACCTCGACAAATCATACTTTTAGAAATTAGTCTTTAAACGAAACAACAAAATAAGAATCACGAACTCATTAGCTTTTGAAGTTTAAGCATGTAAAACTGAGCTCATTAACACAGTAATCAACAACGCTCCACACCTCATAATTTCACCTCTAATTTCTGACAACAGATTTACAAATATTACGATGACTTTCTTAATTCAAGCTGCAAAATGTTGTAATATGTCTTAAAGTACAGTTATACCTCATCTCTGTTACCCTGTGAGCCAAGGGGAGGTCTTATTTCGGTGCTTTGCAAAACTATTGGCAAGCTTTAAGATCCAAACCTGCTTTACGACTAACAACAAACCCTTCTTAACAACGAATCTCTTAATCATCTGTTCGTTGTATCAAGCGAACACTATATGCTGAAGACCTATGAGCACAGTGTATCGCTATAACGTTTAATTAATCTATATACAAAATGACTATTAAAGAACTAGAATAAAATTTACGGCATAGGAACCCAATAGACACCACCATATTACACTCTTATCTTGGCTTGAGCTGGCGCGGCTACTAGTGGGGATGGTGAGGGTGCCAAGAACCAGCCAGCCAACCACATCTGCTGCCCCGCCCTCCGTGTTTACCTGAGGAAGAACAATGTGGTCGGTTACTCAACATGTACAGTATATAATTGTAAAAGAACTTAAAAGAATACCCACAACACCCATAATACCTAGTATCACCTAACACATCCTGACGAATCACAATTTACTATAGTCTAATCTCAACCAAACCTAATCTCACTATCACAACCAAACCAATTCCAATCTCGTCAAAGCTAACCTAATCTAATTTAACTTAAAACAATCCAAGCCAACTTAATTTATTCTTACCCAGTCTGCCACCTATCCTTACCCAACCTACCATAACCTTTCCTATAGCCAAGCACCTAACCCAACCTCATTCAGCCTAGCAGCTATACGCTAACCTAAAACATAAACCTTATCCTTTACCTTACCTAATACAGAGTAACGTAATGTAACCTTACCTTGCCTTACCAAACCTAACCCAACCCAACGCAATGTAACGAAATTTAACCTTACCGTAACTTAAATTACCTTACCTTACCTTACCTAACGTAGCCTAACCCAACGTATTGCAACGTAACTTTACCTTACCTAACCCAACCTTACCTAACTTAACCCAACCTTACCTAAACTAACCCAACCTTACCTTACCTAACCTAACCTAACCCAACCTTACCTACCCTAACCTTACCTGAACTTTACTTAAATTATCTTACCTTACCTAACCTAACCTAACCTCATTCTGGAAAGTTAATAATGATTTTTTTCCCCACTAATCTGTTGTCCACTTATAGAAATGGCTCTTCATTACCTGCTATTAAAAACTAGTGTCATTTGCCTTGCCTACCAAATATTTAACATTACTATTAATTATTAAGCCGTCATAGGAACTAGATACTGAGCATATCAGTGAGAATTTCTTTTAAATACATATTATATAATGTGGAAGATAACACAGTCTTATCCTGTCTTGTCTTCCTCTCTTTCCTTGAACCAACTATTGTCTTGTTTCCTTTCTAACGCTGCACTTTCCTATTCCTAATAAA
Organism: Homarus americanus; assembly: GCF_018991925.1. Classification (NCBI taxonomy): domain Eukaryota; kingdom Metazoa; phylum Arthropoda; class Malacostraca; order Decapoda; family Nephropidae; genus Homarus; species Homarus americanus. Next base: position 16,649,542 of record NW_024716703.1, on the reverse strand, counting down.
AATTAATATAAATATCCCCATTATTAATACCTATTGTTTACCAAGACATGTACGGGTATAAGGTCTTGTCTTACCCGATCATAATCCACAAAACCCATCTTTAAAGTTCTCAGTGTATAGACGTTATCCCTAACTCCTCTTACCCTTCTACTGTGATTTTCTAATTACTGATTTGTTTTAACAAATTTATTCCTAATAAACTTTAATCTTAAACCTTATTAAACTGATTAACGTAAACTGATTGATAAGGAAAACAAGAAATATTTATTTATATTTTTTAATCACTGAAAATTTTCTTTGTATTAAACAGTTATATATTTTAGTAAAACATTTAATCCAATTCGTATTCATTTTTTTTAAATAAATTCTGCTGAAAGTTGATCAACCCCAAATGCCTTTTCGTTGTTCATATAGTTCACAGTTGCCTCAACTTGTTAGTTTTTTATCCTTTCTGTTTCTTCTCAACACGTTTATTGTTGTATTGCATCAACCTTTCTCTTATCTCCCAGACCTCAAAATTATATACTATAACAAAGTAACCATTGGCCTTAACGTTAATGCTCACACGGAAAGAGATGGTTAGAGCAGGCAGAGAGTAAGCGAACGTCTGCCTGACATATCTACCCATAAGTGTGTTGTTATTGATGGTAAGGAAGAAATGCCAGGTGCTGTTGGCTGATCGTACTGCCACTGTATTTTTAAGATACATGACTAACTCTCCCACACACACAGGTTTAAAAAAGGAAAGCCATGGAGGATAGGCCGGCGTCTTCCGTACTGAGGAGAAACTGTGGCAATGTTACGTCAGGTGAGATGTAATATATGCAAAGTGAGCTCATTAATATTCATTGAAAACTGGAGCTCTCCTCAACCCATCCGCCAAGTCCGTCGACGAGGGAGGGAGGGAAAGAGGGAGGCGAGGAGGGAGAGGTGGTGAGCCAATTTTCTGCATCAGATACCTCGCTCCTCCGTCCGTTGAATCATAACACACACACACTACACCTGGCCTCTCCTGTATCCCAACCCAGGCAGGATATATCGTTCAGGTGGTCACCAGTAACTCATAAAAACAACTAAATATCAAAATTATAATTAATTGACAGTACAATAAATGACAAACAATAAAAAAGCAAAAAAATAACAAAATAAATTACAGTATTTATGTACTTGAAACTACGTGACGTTCAGTAAAGTAATTGTTATTACAATAAAACCGAATCACTTTTATGAACAGCTTTGCATAATGAAGCGCTGGCAGCAGTTTATACGACAATCATTAAGAAATAAAAATAAAAAAATAAAAAAATATTCGCATACACTGTAATTACGAAGAATACTAATTACAAGTACGAAATATAATTGAAATAAAAAACACTCATTAAAATTACCAGAATAATATAAAATACTAATTACAATGTGATTACCTACTAAAATTAATTATGTTTATCACTTACATTATAATAACAAGGCACAAAATACTGCGTGACGTAAGAATGAAAATAAAACACTGACACCTGTTAATACTCAAGAGGTAAGACCTAACTGATGAGGTATGTATGAAAAAATGAATTATCATAAGTTCAATAATATTATCATATACCTAGAAGTATTCAGAGTAAACTTGAGATAATTGGGTATGTTGTAGACCAGTAAACCTAACCTAACCTAACATTACATTACCTCACCTAACCTAACCTAACCTAACCTAACCTAACATTACCTAACCTAACCTAACCTAACATTACCTCACCTAATCTAACCCCGCTTAATCTAATCTAACCTCGCTTAATCTAACCTAACCTTACCTAAACTGATCTTATCTAACCTTACCTAATCTAACCTCGCTTAACCTAACCTAACCTAACCTAACCTTACCTAAACTAATCTAATCTAACCTTACCTAATCTAACCTCGCTTAATATAACCTAACCCTATCTAAAATAATCTAACCTTACCTAATCTAACCCCACTTAATCTAACCTAACATAGTTTAATCTTATCTAATATAATATAACATAATTAATCTAATCTAATCTAATTTAATCTAATTCAATCTAATCTTATCTAACCTAACGTAATGTAATGTAATCTAACCTAACGTAATGTAATGTAACGTAATCTAACCTAACCTTCAAGGTATGTACAGTACAGTACACTTGGCCAAAATAAATAATTTTAATTTAACCTAATTTCCAGCTCAATAAATGTGACCTTAACATTCAGAGAAAGGGATAACCTATGTCGTAGTCTAGCATCGAACTGTGATGATACACGCACTTCAGTTTGGGCTTTTTTTGCTGCTAAGTGGCTACCTTATTAACTATGAATAATCGCACCTCCTATGAACCTCATTGGTTACCATACTGCCGCTGCGCAAAGCTATTTACATTCTATTTGCAGATCGCTGTAAGCCGTAGACACAGCCAGAAGGCTGCAGGAAGTGCTTCAACAACCACTGTAATGACAGGAGGTGCCCAAGACTGGCAAGTGACCAACTTTAACAAACAGAAATTACTATGTAGTACTTGTTTTTCTGAAGAACCTTAATTATTCCACTGATGTTTAATGATAAGAGGACATACACACTATTGAAAGTTTTGTACCAACAGTGACTAGATACAAAGGCAATGTAATTAGTGTCTGATAATGGGATCAACCAAGAAAAAGCTATCAGCATTTTGTCCAAGAGCAATATACTCACTAACCCGCCTTGGGGCAGCGTGGCCCACAGTATATTGAGAGCCCTCAATCCCCGGAACAATAAGGTCAAAAGCTGAGACAGCAGTCAGGTAAATATGAGAGCAGAGAATGTTAAGAATCTGAGGATCGTAATTCATGTTGCCAAAGATTCGATAGCTTGGCTACACACCACAACTAATGTCTCATGAATTATGTAAGAAACCAAGACGAGTTATATTACACACCAACAGACTAGGAACAAAATTCTATCTCACTCAACAAGGAGAACAAACAGGGTTTAAGCAACTACAGTAAACTCGTTAAGATTATAGATCATTTGAAAGGTGCACGAGAACTAATCAGAGATGAGGTTCTAACTTAAGTCCGTACTGTATTGTATATAAGTAAGCCTGGACAAACACCACTAATAAGAAATATATGATTTTTGGGCCCTGAAGCTCTTTTAATTTGGAAATACAAAGCTGAGGGTAGATGGTAACAGCTGTCAATACTTCAGGTAGTGTGACGTGATCTTGAAGCACCGCAGAACCAAGAGACAGCTGGTAGTCCTACTGCCTGCTGTCCTGAGACAACAGGCAAAACTTGTAATACAGTATTCATAAAACATATCACCAATAATTTTGAAGCCAGTAGTATTCTCACAGCAACATAAAGAGACGATGCAATCAGCTGATCCCCATACGTCAGTGTCACGTACGCGAGGTGCCAAATGCACCGGAATATCGGCCCAGTGACCCTAAGAGGCATTTGGCACCGTGCCCACACCAGAACTTCACTCAAGAGTTACTGGCACCCAAGGTTGAGTAGTGGCTCTACGACGTGTAATGGCTCCGAGATGTGCATTGGCTCGGAAAATTTAAGTGGGACTGTGATTGGTAGCAGCAGGGTGACGTTTAGATGTTCTGTGACATGTAGTGGCACTGTTACGTGTGTGTGTGTGTGTGTGTGTGTATATATATATATATATATATATATATATATATATATATATATATATATATATATATATATATATATATATATATATATATATATATATATATATATATATACTCTCTGACTTGAAGTGATGAAGTGACTATGACGTGTAAGGACTCTGCCGTGTATAGTAGCACAGTGCCTGTATGACTTGTAAAGGTAGAAAGACGTACAGTATACTGGTACGACAAAATGTACTGGTGTCATGTGTGTGATAAATTTAAAGTAAACATACTATTCAGTTCATTAATATCCAGCAAGAAGCGGCGGCCGGGACAATGACATACTGTATATGGTATCCTGTGGTCTACTGCACTACGGGATGACATCAGCTACTATATATTCCAGAAATTCCATGTTTTAAGCAAAATTTTCGCTGTAGAAAAACAAATGGTTTCAGCCTATCACAACAAATTACATAACTGCCACGGCCACTTTAAACCACACACACACACACACACACACACACAGATATATATATACAGTATAGCAGGAAAAAGCATACTCGGCATTACAAACACCCAGCTTCACGACAAAACCATCCAATATAGTCAACAAACACACACACACAGAAAACCATCAACACCAACACTTCAAACCTTTCACCATCAACAGTGTAGACTCTACACCATATATACACCCCATCACTATCCCGACAAAAAGAACACCACACACACACACACACTACTACTACTACTTTGGTGTCACTCGGAATCGAGTATGACGATCATCTAGCTATGATACAATGATATGAGTTATTAAGGATGTCACCTTCTTTGGTGAGCTTTGAGGTGACTCGAGAGGTCGATACGAGACCGATAAAGCCGTCCACAGATGTTGCACGTGTGGAGGGCTACATCTAGTGCAGGAGGGGCGGCGGCAGCGTCTTTCCGGCGCTGGCGCTTGTCTGTCTCGGTATGCAGTCGGGCTAACTCGAAAGCATTGACACCTTCTTGTGTGGTGCTCTGCCAAGCCTTACAGGTGGAGTAATCGTCTCCCAGGTGAGGGAGTCGATTTGGACTTTTCAGGTTTGTCTTAAAACTGTCCTTATACCTTTTCCGTTGCCCACCAGCGTAACGTTTAGTATTCGATACGTGACTGTAAAGTAGCTGCTTTGGCAGTCTACTGTCGTCCATGCGGGTAACATGACCAGTCCAGCGTAGTTGTTCATGTATAATGGTAGCCTCGATGATCTTACAGTTGGTGTCAGTGAGAATACTGGCATTTGGTCTCTCGTCTTCCCAGCGAACTCGAAGGATGGAACGTCGCGACACACACACACACACCAGGCGACAACCCAACGACACTTCCCTATATCCTGAATATTGATAATCGTTGATTTCCCTCCCCTCCCTCCTCAAAAAAAATCTACATCGACTCATAGCTACAACAACATCCATCAAAATATTAGAATCCAATTTTTTTCTCTATCAGATCTTGTTTTTTTACCGTTCCAGATTGTAGGCACAAGGGTGGTAGAGGAACATGAGAGGACTGAGGTAGGGAGAGGAGGGGGGGTACAGGGGCAGTGGTAGAGGAGAGAGAAATGGGGGCGGTAGAGGGGGAGGGGAATTAGGTAGGAAGAGAGAGGGAGGAATGGGCACCATAGGCATAGACGGATATTACTATCGGGTGAACTGAGGTAGGGAGAGGGAGATGAGAAAACAGTGGGTGGAGATGAAGGGATGACTGAGGGGACGGTGGTGTCTCTTATTAGTGGTCAGAATTTGCAGGTGATGGAAAAAGAAGTGGAAATGGTGGATAAAAATGTTGGGACGGGATAAGATAAATGGGTTGGGGGGGAGGAGATGGAAAAGGAAGTGGGGAGGATGGGGAGTAAAATGGGCGGGGCTGTATAGCCAGCGGGTTAAGGAGGAGAGAGGGGGGGGATGGGAAGTTCACGGCGTACCTCACCCAGCGATAGACTGTGTGACCAAACAGCACGAGGCACAGTCAGAAATCTGCAGAACACTCGTGTATTCACTCATAAAACATCGACCTCACTGACTGCTGTATGGTAATATTCTAGACACCGAAAAAAAAAAATTAAACTTGTAAACAAACACATGTATCTTGGTACCTGACAGACTTTTTTTTTAGATTTTTTAAGATTTGCCCCGCAAGAGGGCTAGTTAATTAGGCAAACCCTTGCATCTTGTGCAAGGCGTAGCGCAAAAGCGTTTACAGCGCGCAAAAGCGTTTACAGCGCCCAACAGGGAAGCATTCGGAGTTCATACTTGCGTTCTTGACTCATACATAAGGCCTTAAGTGCCTGAAGGGCCGTGGATTATGTCGGCAAGTTAGATATAGTGACAGATGAGTGTGTGTGGAGGGAAGATTCCCATTATAATACATCTGTTTATGGCAAGGACGGGAGGCAAGTGGCGGCTGGAGGGATGTGGACGCTGGCTTGGTGGGTCAGAGGTGGTGGTGGTGGGGTCGAGAAGGAAAATATACTTAAACATTATGTCATTAACAGGTGTGTTGGGGGGTAGTGGTAGGAAGGAGTTGGTGGCATGAAAGAGAAAGATGAAGGGGATGCCTGATGAGAGAGAGAGAGAGAGAGAGAGAGAGAGGACCAAGTCATCCTCCAGCAGGGTCCAACAGCCGCCAGAGACACGGACCATCACAATAAAGCTGACATGTCAACTGATCCTCTCAGTTCCTACACCCCGTACCGGCCAGCTCCTACTGCTACCACCACCACTGCTGCTACCACACCACTGCTGCTACCACACCATTACTGCTACCACACCATTACTGCTACTACCACACCACCACTACTGCTGCTACCACACCATTACTGCTGCTACCACACCACTACTGCTGCCACCACACCACTACTGCTGCTACCACACCACTACTGCTGCTACCACACCACTACTGCTGCTACCACACCACTACTGCTGCTACCACACCACTACTACTGCTACCACACCATTACTGCTGCCACAACACCCATTACTGCTGCTACCACACCATTACTGCTGCTACCACACCATTACTGCTGCTACCACACCATTACTGCTACCACCACACCATTACTGCTGCCACCACACCATTACTGCTGCCACCACACCATTACTGCTGCCACCACACCATTACCACTGCCACCAATAACCATTACTGCTGCTACCACCATTACTGCTGCTACCAAACCATACTGCTGCCACACACCACACTACTGCTGCTACCACACCACACTACTGCCTGCCACCACACCATTACATGCCACCACACCACCACTGCTGCTACCACACCATACTGCTGCCACTCACACCATTACTGCTGCCACCACCACCACTGTGCTACTCATAACCATTACTGCTGCTACCAACAATTCATTACCACACCACTACTGCTGCTACCACTACTGCCACCACACCACCACTGCTGCTACCACACCACTACTGCTGCCACCACACCACCACTGCTGCTACCCACACCACTACTGCTGCCACCACACCACATCATACTACTCACACCATCACTGCTACCATAATCCATTACTGCTGCTACCAATTCTGCCCTGCTGCTACCACCCCTGCTCCTGCTGCTACTCAATCTCTGCTCCCACACTTGCCCTGCCATGCCCACCCTGCTCCTGCTGCTACCACCCTGCCCCGCTGCTACCACCCTGCTCCTGCTGCTACTTCACCTGCCCCGCTGCTACCACCTCTGTCTGCTGCTACCACCCTGCTCCTGCTGCTACCACCCTGCCCTGCTGCTACCTAATCTCTGCTCCTGCTGCTACCACCCTGCCCTGCCACACCCCGCCCTGCTGCTACACCCTGCTCCTGCTGCTACCACCCTGCTCCTGCTGCTACCACCCCTGCTCCCGCTGCTACCACCCCTGCTCCTGCTGCTACCACCCTCCTGCTCCTGCTACCACCCTGCTCCTGGGCTAACCACACCCTGCTCCTGCTGCTACTAATTCCCTGCTCCCGCCAGCACCACTCCCCTGCCCTGCTGCTACTAATCGCCTGCTTGCTACTAACCCGCCTCCCAGTTGCTACCACACCCTGCCCTGCTGCTACCACCCTGCTCCCTGATGCTACTCACCCCTGCCTCCTGATGCTACCACCTGCCCTGCTGCTACCACCCGCCCCGCTTGCTACCACCCCCCTCCTGCTGCTACCACTCCCTGCTCCCGCTGCTACCACCCTCTGCTCCTGCTGTTACCACCCTGCTCCGCTGCTACCACCCCCGCCCTGCCGCTACCACCCTGCCCTGGCTGTTACCACCTCACTCCTGCTGCTACTACACTTGCTCCTCAAGTACCACCCCTGCCCTGCTGTTACCACCCTGCCCTGCTGCTACTAATTGCCCCCGCTGCTACCACCCTCCCCGCCTCCCGCTGCTACCACCCCCCGCCTCCTGCTGCTACCACCCCTGCGCCCTGCTGTTACCACCCCTGGCCCCGCTGCTACCACCCGCCTCCCGCTGCTACCACCTACTGTTACTCAACCTGCTCCCTGCTGCTACCACTCCGCCTCCCGCCTGCTACCAACCTGCTCCTGCTGCCTCACAACCTGCTCCTGCTGCTACCACCTCCGCTTACCACTCCGCTCCTGTTGCTACCACCTGGCCCCTGCTTAAGCACTAACCTGCTCCTGCCAAGCATGACCCCAGCCCCGATGCTACCACCCCGCCTCCTGATGCTACCCCACCCTGCCCTGCTGCTACCACCCGCCTCCCGCTTGCTACCACCCGCCTCCTGCTTGCTACCACTCCCCCTTGCTACTAACTCCTCAGCTGCTACCACCCCTGTCTCCGCAGCACCACCTGCCCCGCTGCTACCACCTCGCTCCCACAGCACACTCCCCGCCTGCTGCTACTACACCTGCTCCTGCTGCTACCACCCTGCTCCTGTTGCTACCACACCTCTGCTCCTGCTGCTACCACCCTGTTCTGCTGCTACCACTCCTGCTCCTGGCTTGCTACCACTCCCCGTCCTGTTGCCACCACCCCGCCTCCCACACACCCTCCGTCCTCGCATACCACCCGCTCCTGCTGCTACTCACCCTGCTCCCGCTTGCTACCACCCTGCCTCCCGCTGCTACCACTCCCCGCCTCCCGCTGCTACCACCCTGCTCCCCGCTTGCTACCACCCTGCCCTGCTGTTCACCCCGCCTCCCGCTGCTACCACCTCTGCCCTGCTGCTACCACCTGCCCTGCTGCTACCACCCTGCCCTGCTTGCTACCACCCCTGCTCCTGCTGCTACCACCCTGCTCCCGCTTACACTTCTGCCCTGCTACTAACCTGGCCCCGCTGCTACTCAATTACCCCCGCCAAGTTACCACCTCTGCTCCCGCTATACCACCTTGCCCTGCTGTTACTAATCCTTCAGCCCCGCTTGCTACCACCTCGCCCCTGCTGCTACCACCCCCTCCTGTTGCTACTCACCTCTGCTCCTGCTGCTACCACCCTGCTCCTGCTTGTTGCTATTCTGCCCTCCTGTTACCACCTCTGCTCCTGCTGCTACTAATCTCTCGGCCCCGCTGCTACCACCCCGCCTCCCCGGCTGCTGCTTACACTTGCTCCTCCTACCACCTCTGCTCCTCACATACTTTCACCCGGCCTCCTGTTACAGCCACCACCTGCTCCTGCTGCCACCACTCCATCCCCTCCTGGTTACCACCCCGCCTCCTGCTGCTACCACCCCCCGCCTCCCTGTGCTACCACCCCGCTCCTGCTGCCACCTCACCCTACTCCTGCTACCACCTGCTCCTGTTGCCACCACCCTGGCTCCTATGCCACCCACCCCTGCTCCTGCTGCCACACTCCGCTCCTGCTGCTACCACCCTGCTCCTGCTGCTACCACCCGCCTGCTGCTACCACCCCGCCTCCTTGCTGCCACCACCCCGCCCTGTGCTATCAATTGCCCTGCTGCTACCACTCTGTTGCACCCACCTTGCTCCTGTTGCCACCACCTGCTCCTGCTGCTACCACCCTGCCCTGCTGGCACCACCCCTGCTCCTGTTGCTACCACCTGAACTCCCGCCTGCACACACACCTGCCCTGCTGCCACCACCTCAGCCTCCTGCTGCTACCACACCCGCCTCCCTGCTACCACCCTGCTCCTGCTAAGACCACCTGCTCCTGCCACCACCCCGCCTTGCTGCTACCACCTGCCTTGTTACCACCTGCTCCTGCTACAACACCGCCTCCTGTTGCTACTACCTGCTTCCCTTGCTGCTACCACCCGCCCCTGCTGCCACCAATCTCCCTGCCTCCAGCGGCCACACAATACCGACCATCTCTGCTGCTACTACCAATTCTCCTTGCTGCTACTTCACCTCCTGCTGCTACCACCTGCTCCTTGCTACACCACCTGCCTTTGCTACACCTCCAGCCTCCCGGCTTGCTACCACCTCGCCTCTCACAAGCACTTCAGCCCTGCTGCTCCCACTACCTTGCTACCACCTGGCCCTGGCTGCTACGACCCCTCCCTGAGCACACCCGCCCGCCACACACACTCCTCCTGCTGCTACCACCCCGCCTCCTGCTGCTACCACCTGTCCTGCTGCTACTCACCTCAACTCCCGCTGCTACCACACTCCGCTCCTGCTGCTACACCCGCCTCTGCTGCTACCACTCAACTCCTCCTGCTGCTACTCACCCTGCCCTGCTGCTACCACCAACCCCGCCAAGCTACCACCCGGCCCTGCTGCTACCACCCAACTCCCTGCTGCCACCACACTCGGCCTCCCAGATCCCACTCCTGTTGCTACCACCTGCTCCTGCCTACTAATTGCTCCTGCTGCTACTTCACCCGCTCCTGCTGCTACTAACTCAAACTCGCTGCTACCACCCGCCTTGCTACACATCCTGCTCCTGTTGCTACTAACCCAACTCCCCGCTGCTACCACACCATCCCGGCTGCTACCACCCGCCTCCTGCTGCTACCACCCAACTCCTGCTGCTACCACCCGCCCTTTTAACACCATCCTGGCTAGCACACCTGCTCCTGCTGCTACCTTAACTCCTGGCTTGCTACCACCCGCCTCCCGCTGCCACCACCCCACCTGCTGCTACCACCTGCTCCTGCTGCTACCTCCAACTCCCGCTGCTAACACCTGCCTCCTGCTGCTAACACCCCACTCCCTGCTGCTACTACCTGCCTGCTACTACCTGCTCCCTCATGCTACCACCCGCCTGCTGTTGCACCACCCCGCCCTGATACTAATCTCGGCTCCTGCACACCCGCTCTCACACACCACCCCACCCCCCGCTGCACCACACCCCCGGCTCCTGCTGCTACCACCCCGCTCCCTGCTACCACCGCCTCCTGCTGCTACCATCCACCTCCTGCTCCACACCTGCCCTGCTATGCCTCACCCCGCCTCCAGCTAGCACCACCCTGCCCTACTAACACACTCTCCTGCTGCCACCACCCCTGCTCCCTGCACCACCCCTGCCCTGCTGCTACTAACTCCTGCTGCTACCACACCTGCCCTGGCTACCACCGCTCCTGCTACCACCTCAGCCCTGCTGCATCACTACCCTGGCCGTTGCTACCACACCCTGCTCCCTGCTGCTACCACCTGCTCCTATACTAATCTCTGCTGCTACACACCTGCCCTGCTGCCACCACCCTGCTCCTGCTGCTACCACCCCTGCTCCCAGCCAGCACCACCTCTGCCCAGCTGCTACCCACCCTGCTCCGCTGCTACCAATCCTGGCCCTTGCTACTAATCTCTGTTCCTGCTGCTACAACTGCCCTGCTGCTACCACCCTGTTCTGCTACACCCCCCGCTCCCTGCTACCACCCCTGCTCCAGCTGCTACCACCCCTGCTCCCGCTCACACCCTGCTCCCTGCTACTAACTGCTCCTGCTGCTACCACCCGCCTCCTGTTGCCAACACCTGATCCTGCTGCTACCACCTGCTCCTGCTGCTACCACCCTGCTCCCTGCTGCTACCCACCCTGCTCCAGCTGCCACCACCCGCTCCCTGCTGCTACCACCCCTGCTCCTGCTGCTACACCCTGCTCCCTGCTGCTACTACCACCTCTGCTCCTGCTGCTACCACCCTGCTCTGCTGCTGCACACCTCCTTGCTGCTACCACCCTGCTCCAAGCACCACTCCTGCCTCCCGCCTGCTACCACCCCTGCTCCTGCTGCTACCACCCGCTCCTGCTGCTACCACCTGCCCTGCTGCTACCACCTGGCCCAGTTGCTACCACCTGCTCCTGCCCACACCACCCTGCTCCTGCTGCTACCACCTGCCCTGCTACCACCTGGCCCCTGCTGCCACTAATCATGCCTTGCTGCTCACCAACCCCGCTGCTGCTACCACCCTCCTCTCGCTGCTACCACCCCACCCTGCTGCTACCAACCCTGCTCCTGCTTGCCACCAATCTCCACCCTGCCACCACTTGCTCCACTGCACCA